>NW_015554116.1:515306-524484 GCF_001515605.1 Sinocyclocheilus anshuiensis | reverse complement strand
TACACACACTTGTTTACACTTTTTTTTACTTGTTTACACATTTTAATCTTGAATATTGACAATGTTTATCCAAAGTCAAAGTGAACTTTATTTTAATTTAGCTTTTGAATGCTTTGGTTTGGTTTCAGACTGTATAAAATTAATAATAAAAAAAAAAATCATTAAAAAAAATGCAATCTTGCTAGTCCTGTTATTTTTATTTGCTATTTTATTTTAATTATTATAATAAAATAATACAACAACAAAAATGTTCATTAAATATAAGATTTCTGGACCATATTTTGTATCTGAAGACAAAATATTGGCTGTCTATGCTAGAGCTCAAATCAGCAGCATTCACTGCAATATGATTCTCACTGGAACTGCAGTGTCTGTAATGATCCGTTATTAGGTCCCAGCTGCCTGTAATGATCACAATCTGGGTCTCTTTGTAAAGAAGCTGAATGCTGTATTTATTATGGGTCTGTTTCAAGATGTCCGTATGTCCACTAGAGTAAGTGTCTAAGGCAGAATTCCACTCACATCAAAGCACAACCCATCACAATCTGTTTTAACCCTCGCTGCGTGCCAGAATCAAGAGAGAAAATGAAAGAAAATAGGACAATTGTGCACCAGCAAGCTCATGTTTCTGAGAAATGGTGTCTCTTCCCAAGAGACCTGGGGAAGAATCCTGATTTTAAATCTTCTAGATACCTCTGGTGTCGCTGTATTTTGATTAAAACTGTTTTATCTAGCAATTAATTTGAAATGACTGTAATTTGCCTAATTGCTCCTTCATCCATTAGTTGCATTCGGCTCCCGAGGCTACGTGATTATTCACCGCAATCAGAATATGGGGCCCTCTAATTACACCCCGCAAATTTAATTAACATTTCAGTTCGTATCTGAAGACAAACTTGCTCTGTTTTCTATTTCTGGTGGTATGTTTAGAAAGAAAATGGAAATTTAGCTTTGAAAAGGGAACAGAAACAGACAAAATAGAAGAGCTGACTTTTATAGTGAGTTATAAACAAACAATTTTTTTCCACCTATTGTGCGCAAAATTGTTTGTTTGCCAACATAGGAAAATGAGCTTTGACTGCTAATTCCTGTATTCACATCTTTTGCACACATTAGTGGTCTTTATTTTTACGTATCGTTCTTCCATCATTCATTAGCTATTAATCAGCAGCAAGTGAGGCTCTCAGGAGCAGTGAAACATTACGGCATCCTTCTGTAAGCGCCGCTATAATAAATCACATAGTGCCATGCTAAAAACTACTTACAACACTCCAGAAATCCCATATCGACATGCTGAAAACTACTCAGAAAACTCTAGAAATAGCATGGAAACATGCTAAAAAAAATACTCAACACTTGTGAAACCACATATTAATGTTCTAAAAACACTTGGAGCATTCTAGAAATCTCATATTAATTTTCTAAAAACTATTTCGAAGACTCTAGAAATTGCATGGCGACATGCTAAAAACAACTTATGCCGAGTTCACACTGCACGATTTTCAAACTCGTCGGATCGCCGTTGTTTTCACACTGCGTGACTATCTGGGGTAGCATTCAGTTGCTGCTGTGTTCACACGGCATGATGGATCGGCGACAGAGGGTTTCACACTGCATGACTTCACAATAGGAAGAATCGGCGACAGCTCTGTCTGGTGCAGGGTTGCCAGGTTTTCGCTACAAAACCTGCCCAATTACTACTCAAAACTAGCCTGAAAATAGCCCAATTGCTTTCGAGGGGGTCCCCCAGTAAAAATCGCGCTCGCAGGGTAAAATACAAATTTTTTTGGCGGGGTTCTCCTGGTACAATTCACATTCCAGGGCCTGAATATCCCGTTATTGGGGTCGCTTCAACCTGCTGACATAAAAAACAACCGGCTGCGATCGCGGATTTGGCAACACTGGTCCGCAAACTACGTTTCATATAACTCCTCCCCGAACTTCCCACTGCCCTGTATCGTGCTCTCTCATTGGCTGTAGGTCATCGCCGATGTGTTTTTCAGTCAGAACTCATTTCACACTGCGTGATTGTGAATCGCCTACAGCTCCAGGTATTTAGCATGCCAAATATTTCACGGGCGTCGGCGACGCATCGGCGATTCCCTCAGATCTCGTCTTTGATAATTCACACTGCGTGATTGTCACTCGCGTGAACGAGCACTGATCTGCCTCCGATTTCGGGCATTTGTCGGCGATTTTGCAAAACCTGTCGGCGAGTGAAAAATCGGGCTAAAATCGTGCAGTGTGAACTCGGCATTAGAACACTCTAGAAATCTCATATTGATGTACTAAAAACTACTCAGAAGACTCTAGAAATCGCATGGCAATGTGCTAAAAACTACTCTGAACATTCTAGAAATCACATTTATATTATAAAAACTACTCAGAACACTCTAGAAATTGCATATTGATATTCTAAAAATTGCTCTGAACACTCTAGAAATCACATAGCAACATGCTAAATCCTCCTCTGAACATCCGAGTAGCCATATTTCAAAGTATAGCAACAAATCTGTTCACAAGGAAGGACCACTGACCATTTAGGTCAAAGTACATTTAAAGCACTTGGGGGTCCAATAAAAGCACAAGCGGTAAATAGTCGTCATGAATTTGTAGAACAGTGTTGAACTGACTTGTATTGAGATGTTGATAACAACTTGAATGGTGGCTTTCCAGCAAATTATTCTCATTTCCATCTCCTGAGGCTTTTCTCCAGCAATGGTGGCTTTACGACACCACTTCTCGTAATAGCCCATTGCCTAATTTTGCTCTCAGTTACAGCTTTCTTCTTGCTCTTAACATTCACATCTCTCTCTCCTTCTATCTCTATTTCTCTTATTCATGCTTTGTTGGGGTTTCTAAGTTTAGAGTTTTCCCAGCAGCATTCATTCATATTCACCTCTCACCGTTTATGTTTGTCAGAATCTTTTATAGTGTCTTTCCACAGTGGGCTGCATTACACTCTCTCTCACAGTCTCTTTGCTTTTCTCTTTAAGCAGAAAGCAGGGCAGACTGGCGGCCCTCCACCCATGCGCCTCCCCCCACCTTACAGACCCCCCAGCCAAGTGCAGGAGGAGGAGCCACAGGAGGAAGAGAGGGAGGATGAGGAGCAGGCTAAAGGTGAGAGTCTGCTGATTGTGCCAAACTGAACTTCATGTCCTTCATACGTACATCACTGGCTATGTTCGGAATTACATACTACCATACTGGCCTACTATTTTGTAGCAAATAGCGTGGATACGTTGCAGATTTTCTGTATGCATGGAATACCTGGGAAACCTAATACATTTTCATTATAAGGGCTGTCTGTTTATTTATTTATAAATAATAGTCAAATACATAGATGTTTAATTGAATTAAATTATTATTAATATAATAATATTAATAATAAATATTTAATTTGATGTAATTAATCAACATATTTAATACATTTTATTTATTTATTTTTTAAATCAACTGACAGTCCTTTCCATTATTCAGATTAATTACAAAAAAGTACATATTATATTTTGTATGTATGGAATACCTAATGAATTAGGACTGTCAATTTAATATGTAATTTAGTATATTTCATTATATAAAACAATGTATATAATAATCATAATAATAGTAGTTGTAGTAGTAATTACATAAATAGATATTGAATTAGCTTAAATTTTTTATTCAGAAATTGTTTTTATTTTAAATATATTTTTAGTAATAAAAAAAGAAAATAAGAGTCAATAGTGGTTGAAAAAATACATATTGAATTGAATAAAATGATTAATAATAAATTAATATTTGCTTAAATAATGTATAAAGAAGAAAAGGGTATTAGTGATTTAATTGCAATGCATTTTATTTAATTTACATAATAAATAATATTTTTATCTATTATAGAGTACAATTCATTGCAAAAAATATATAGGAAGATATTTTGTATGCATGGAATACAGTTTGCATTAGGTATAATTTAGTATATATTTGAATCAATTAATTTTAAATTATCTACAATATTTTTTTTTTAAACAATTGACAGCCCTTCCCATTATACAGTCGCGCAGTTAATTGCAAAAAATTGTGATGTGCAGTATATAACAGAGCACTGTGCTGGGCAATATGTCCCAGAATGCAATGCACTGAAGATGACATGGATTAATTGTCATTATAATAACTGGGCCGCACCTGCTGAATTCAATATTAAACATGCAGCATTGAGAGGTCATGTGACTACTATATACTGCTTGAACCATTTATCATTGCGCATATTATGTAGTAAGCAGTACACTGTTATTTTATTCTGAACATAGCGAGTGTCTTGGGAAGTGGCATGCCAAAACAATTCTGTAGCCGTCCAATAAGGCATCCCAATTTCAGCGTCCCAGTGCCAGATCTCATTCACTCAGTCTGAGCTGGCGGACCTTCTCAGCATCACACTGCCGCTCTAATCTCTTTCCACTTTGATGGTCCTCAATATGCCATGCAGGCAGTGCGGCGTCTCCAAATCTCTTTTTCATTCTTGTCCGCCACCGGCCCTTTGACTGGCTCTGTTCCCGGATGCCATCCAGCGAGCACTTCTTATAAAATCTTGTAGTGTGAAATTGAGTCTTTGTTGAGGTGTGCGGTATTCAGGAAATGGTGAGTCGGATAGGATCAATGAAGTGGTTACGTCCCGTTAAACTTGCGGTGGTGTGGTGTAGTGGTTGAAGATCCAGATTGGAAACTGAATTGAGTAGGGTTTGAGGCCTACAAGGGAAAATACATGACTTATCAGTATTGTGTCCTTAACTTCAGGTTGGTCAAGGTTAGGCTGCTGACCTTCACGTATAACACAGAATCATCCCATAAGAGAATAGAATTGTACATTAAATCCATACAGGAAATTGTTTGTCCAGTATTTTTTCTTCAGTATTTATAGTGGTGTTTTTTGTTTTGGCTTTCACCTAGTGTGAAAGTGTCAGTGTTAAAAACGGCTAAATATCATAAAAAAACAAGTGGTATGTGTTATGTAGGGGTGGGCGATATACTGGTAGACACGATTAACCAGTATTATTTTGTCAACTGGTAGAGATTTTGGACTATCCTCTCTATCGTGGTTACACGCTCACATGACGTCACTGTGCTATGTGGTCACGAAAGTGTATTGTTTGCACACGTTTGTAACCATTGCGGTTTAAAAACAAGTGATTTTAAGCCATTGAAACACAATCAGCAGCTAAAGAGAACTCAAGAACGGTTAAATACACACACTTGTATGTGTCAAAATGCCGGTATTTGCAAGTATCTTCGTAAACACAGTAATTTAGGTCTCTAGTGAAAGCAAACGGTTGAGAAAGAAAACATGTGTAACAGTATATTGGATCCGGGCAGCTCTTAAAGTGATTGCAGTCTAATATTCCTGCCTGCTGTCTTTCATTCATGTTAATCAAATAAAAGAGAGAAAATCTCTCACTGCTCTTGACTAAATCACATTTGTAACTTTAAGAACTGTAGTTTTTTTTTTTTTTTTGTCCTATGGCTTGTGATTACTTTCTTATTCTTATTTAATTGCTGACTGTTTACTGTCTTCAGTGAGCTTGAGTTTGTTTTCTTAGGCTAGTAGTAGTTAGTCATAAAACTAGTATTAGTTTTCTGTGATATTGACACTGGTGACAAGCGTTATGAAATTTCTATGGTATCAAAAAATTTTATATCATAAAGACCTTATTTAAAGCAATCGCGTTATCCTGAAACAAAATTATTTGTATGGTGATATAAGATTTTGGTCATATCGTCCACCCTAGTGTTACGCTTTTGTGACATTATTTAACAAAATTAATCTATTTTTGCAAAAACAAAAGTGGGAAAAAAGCAAAGCCACAGGCATACACTGTGACTGTAGCTTTTAGAATCTGTTAGCGACTGCTAGCATTTAGCTTCATGTTTTTTGTTTTGTTTTGTTTTTACCACATACTGTATCTTCAGTGTGTGCTATTTCTTTTCATGAAATTTTCAGTTTTAAAAGTCAACATCTTGAGGCTTTAAAATAAGAACTTGGAACTTAAACTCTTGATTTAGAAACTTTTGTGGTTGTTCTTGTATATAACCAGCTACCATTTACCTAGCAGGACTAAATGTAAATTTCGACAGAGTGCTACTTCTCAAGCTGCTACTTGCTAGTTTCAGCTCATAATTTCCCACAGTCTCCACCATTCTGACAACAATGTAATGGAGAATGGGTACAAAGCTGCATGTAAACACTGTGAATGTGTTGCTTTTGGCTTCTGTTAGCATTTAGCTTCTCCATTTTGTGCAATTGTTTTTTCAGTGTGCACATATTGTTCTTATAAAGTGATTTTCAATTTAAAAGGCTCTGAAATATAAACTTGGTTTTTAAGCTCTTGATTTAGACACTTATGTTGATGTGACAACTTCACGTATATAAATGACTACCTTTTAACCAGCAAGGCTAAATGTTTGGCTAAATGCTACTTAGTAGTTTCAGCTCATTATTATTCATATATATTCCCCCCATTTTCCACAATTCTGACAAAAATGTGATGGAGAATGTCTAAAGCTCCATGCATTCACTGACTGTGTAGCATTTAGCTTCTGTTAGCTTTTAACTTCTCCATTTGGTGCAACATACTGTATCTTAAGTTCAGTTATTCTCATAAAGTTATTTTAAATACAGCAGTTCATGAAAAATAGGGGCAAAAACAAAAGTGTTGCGTTTATAAATTTGTTCAGTGTATTTATCGAAGTATATATATTTATCTCTAAGCTCTAAAATACTGTGAATATGAACTTGGAACTTAAATTCTTGAATTAGATACTTATGTTTTTGTTGTTCGGTTCACCATTTGTATATAACATGCCATTTAGCTAGCAAGGCTAAATGTAAAGTTTGATAAAGTATTACTCAAGCTACTATTTGGTAGTTTCAGCTCATTTCCCATATTCCCCACAATTTGGACAACAATGTGATGGAGAAACATACAAAGCTGTGAATGTGTAGCATTTAACTTCTGTTAGCATTTAGCTTCTCTATTTTGTGCAACATACTGTATCTTTAATTCAGTTGTTCTTATGAAGTGATTTTAAATTTAAAAGTCAACATCTTGATCTTTTAAAATATGAGCGTGGAACTCTTGAATTATGCGTTTTTGTAGTTTATCAAGCTCTCTACAACTAGCCACCATATAACCACGAAGGCTAAATGTAGGTACTTTTGTAGAATGTAGAAGTATGTGGAAGTAGGCTACTACTTCTCAAGCTGCTACTTGCTAGTTTCAGCTCATTATTTCTCCACATTTTCTGCCATTTGGAGAACAATGTACAACGCATATTGTAGATGATAAATGGCTCTTATGGCTCTAGTCACTCTAGCTCTCTATCTACGGCCTGAACTGTTCTTCCTGTGAAGCTTGTCTTCTGGTGAGGTGATTTTGATGATTGCATATGTTTGTCCCATTGCTTCCTTCCCGTCAGTCAGTGATAAATTACTTCAGGTTACCTCATCTTGCTTCTGTCAGTCCAATCAAATAATTATTTGAATGGATTGATGGAACTCAATAAGTCAGCTTTGCTGAAGAACTCAACATCCCGAACTGCTTAAGTTAGAGGGGTTTTTCTTTTTCCACTCAGGACAACCTAGTCAGCAGTTTACATAATCCCTCGACATAAGAAAACGTCTGCTCGCGGATTAAGATAAGAGTACTCTTGTGTCGGATTTATTGAATGTTGAATAAACACAATCGAAAAACTTTGCCTAAAACTTGTCGCAATAGGATTACGGGGTGTTTGCCTTGCAATGTAAGACGTGCGATAAGATGACCTCTTATGTCAAGATTTGCTGATGCGCATTTTAAATTGTATTACCAAACGGTTATTGCGTAACTCAGTGGTTCCCAACCCTGGTCTGGAGGCACCCCAACACTGCACATTTTGCATGTCTCCTTAATCAAACACACCTGATTCAGGTCATCATCACATTAGTAGAGACTCCAAGACCTGAAATTGGTGTGTCAGAGAAAGGAGACATGCAAAATGTACAGTGTTGGGGTGCTTCCAGGACCAGGGGTGGGAACCACTGGCGTAACTCATATTTGCTGTCTGTAAGCAATTACGATATATTGTATGCTGGACATAGCGCTGCTTCCACACCAGATTTATACGAGTATAGGAATGAGTGAATGCCACCATCTGTTCGCATCTACGGCGAAGGCAGGGGAGAAGGCCGTCTGTTGTTTGAGGTTGAAACGGGGACCTTGAAGCAGCTATTTATCTCAGTTCAGAGCATCAGTCAGCTTGATGAATTATAAAAGACTCACAGGATGGTCAATGGATAAATGCCACAATAAAGCCAAAAGGCAAATTTTTCTGTTCAAATCTGTCTTTGGCAACATTGGTTTTAACAGTTTCCTTGGAGGAATGACTTTGTTTTGTGGTCTGGGATCCTCTAGTCTTCGTCCATCATTTGGACTTGATGGACCACACTTGGTGAGGTAGACTAGAAATACTTCCTTATAGACTCGCATCCATTGATATCTAATGCATATTACGTTCTTTTGAGGTGTTTAATGGTAGTAGGCTGTTTGATGATGATGTTTGTTGTTTAGATGGTATTTCATATAAATAAAAGATATTTTGTGGCCAAATTGAGCTCCAGTGTGGACCAGACTGAATGCTGATTGTCAAAAGTCACGTCCACATAGTTTACCGGCCTGAAAAACAGGAGCGCCTGCAGGGCATCTTTCCAACTTGGCAGACGGTGTTACTTGAGGTATCTTGGGAGATCGAATCTCTTTTAAAAGTGATTGGCTAAAAGGTTTACCATCAGTGTTCAAAGCAAATTACAACAGACAACAGACTTCATTTAATGCCAGTGAAATTCTAGGCCTTTTTTCTCTCTCTCACCTTTGTTATTTTTAAAATGTTGTGAGTCTACATTGTTAATCACATGAATGAATTTTTTTTAAATAAATTTGTATAATGATATATTTAGTTTGGTCATTACATTTTTTTATAATATTTTAAGTAAAACGATTGTGTTAAAATATAGTATTATTTAAATAGTTTAATAAGTAGTGTAATAAGTGAATCTTTTTTTTAACTTTTAATCTTTATTAGTACTGATGAAGGCTTTATTTAATCTTTATTAGTACTGTGTGTGCGTGCGTGCGTGTATGTGTGTATATATATATATATATATATATAT
>NW_015554116.1:506909-514855 GCF_001515605.1 Sinocyclocheilus anshuiensis | reverse complement strand
ATGCTGCTCAATGTGAAAGCACGCAGGTGATGGAGATTTACCGCTGATTACAGAACCGGCTTTCTGACAAGATGCGCATTAAATATCGCATGCGATTAATCGTGCAGCCCTTATATATATATATATATAAAACCTAATAATTATACAAAATAATTATAACATATTTTTTTAAGTGTATGACAAAAATTATGAATAAATAGGAATTATTTGTAGTAAGTTTGGCACCAATATAAAATGAATGAATGAATGATGCATTTATATAGCGCTTTGTGTGTTGCTGTACACCCAAAGCGCTTTATAATTTTTTAAATGATAAATCAAATAAGATTATATTTTGCATATCAAAAATTATTGTAGTACCATTTTAATATTTTTATTTGGATTTTGTATTGAAGATTATTACTATAATTTGCATTAATAAAAATTAGCAAATGATTGCTAGAAAAATTATTTGCGATAAAATCTAAAAATAAATATTAAACCGGTATTAAAATGATTTTTTTGACATGGCAAATAAAATGTAATTGTATTTATAATTTTTATTATACATTAATAGAAAAACTAATTTTATAATTATCTATCTATCTATCTGTCTGTCTGTCTGTCTATACTAAACTTAAAGTATATAAAGTGTATTTTTGTCAAAAAACACCTAGTTTTCCGTTTGTCACCTGCAGAAGAAACAGTGTTATTACTTTTTGAGAAGATAAAGAGGGTGAACAAGACCCAAAGCTCTCACCCTGTTGCTTTTAATCACCAGCTCAACTCACGATCTCTGTTCAGTCCAGTGTTTCTCCTCTAGTGTGCTTGATGTGTGCCTGTATGAGTGGCCACTGCATCTGTGCCTGCCTGCTGGAATTACTGCTGCATGATTAATAACTCCAGTGATTGCAGGAGTTTGGCAGGCCGTCGCTCTTCCCGCTGTGTGTTTGTTCTCACGCATGCGCGCTCGTGTCCGTGAGCTCCAATATGCTGTGTGAAGCCTGTGCTGAGTGTGTCCAGGGATGGCACATCAGTGCTTGAATGCACTGGATTCAAATGGATCGCTGCCAAACAGCAGCTAACTATACAAGCATCACTGTCAGAGCGGCCTTCCTCCCTCGGCACCCTTATGGCTCAATCAGTTCACTTCCTGTTCAGATGAAACCTCTCCTCTACACTTGCCTTACTTTGAGTGCCATTTGACTGTGACGACATCACTTCCTGTCATCATTTGAGTGTGTTTTTCTTGTCAAGACATATTTGTAGTACCATTTTAATATTTTATTGTTATTTTGATATTTTATTGCAAAAAATTATAATATATATATATTTTAATAAATATATAACAAAAGTTATGTTTTTTTATTTAGCAAAAAAATAATTATAATACCATTTAAAAAATTTATTTTATAATTTTTTTTTTTAAATATTAAAATATTACATAGAAATAAAAAATATTAATGTATAACAAAATTATACATAAAATAACATTTATTTTAAAAATGTATACAAAAAATTACTTAAAAAAGTAATAAAAAAACGTGTGTGTGAAATATTTTATTAAAGTTTATATATATTAAAATGTAAAAATTTTATATTTTATAAAAGTTTATAAATATTAAAATGCTATATAAAAATACGCATAACAAAAATTATAAATACTAATAAAATAAAATTTATTTTAAAAATGTATACAAAAAATTACTAAAAAAGTACGAAAAACCATACATGCTTACATACATTCATACATACATTTTACTGCAAATTATTCTAATGAAATGTGTTTTTTATTAATGTACAATAAAAGTGATGATAAATAAAAAAAAAGATAAATAAAATAAAATAAAATTTTATTTGGCACATCAAAACATCATTGTAGTACCATTCTTTTGATAATTTATTTTTATATTTTATAGCAAATACGTTTTATAACATATTTTTAATGTATAACAACAATTATAAAAAAATAAATCAAATTAATTTTATTTTATTAAATAATTAAATTTTAAAAAATTAACAACACAAATGTATAGAGAGCAATGCAAAATTTGGCACACTAATATAATCTAAAATAATCTGTATCTGTAAAATTATCTCTGTTATAAAATGTATTTGTTCATATATTAATTTATTTATTTAATTACCAGAATTAATTTTTTTACTTACATCCATGTTGTTTATATTGAAGAATAGCCATGCTATATTTTATGGGTATAACATTATCTATTTCTCTTTTTGGTTCTTTTGATACTAATCTATTGTAATGCGATGTCTATATGAAACTAGTCTATATGATGAGTTGTGAAGGAAGGGTTTCAGTTGCTCAGACTGACCCTGAATATTTCATTGGCTGCTCCAGTTTTCACGTCCAGAAGAAATCAGTCAACCTCTGAAGTCTGCGTATCGCTGAGCGCTTATGCCAGATCTATAAATCCTCCATGAGAAAAGTTGGAATAATGCTTGAGTTTTTCTTTTCTCAAAGCTGATCAGAAACATTCCACTGCTGCAAAAAAGCTTTCAGATCAGTGCACCGGCGTTACAGCCTCAAAGCACACAAATAAATCAACTCCTAGATCTGGAAAGAGCTTTATTTTGACACTAGTGATAGACCAGTGTTAGCCAGACCAATAATCAATAAAATATACAAGAAGCATCAGCCTGTTTACCTGCAGTAAAATCTGCATTTTGGAAAAATTATTATAAGATGTTTTTAACGGGTACGATTAAATAAAAAAAATTTTTTACCTTAACGAGTACAATTAATTACACTTTTCAGATGCATTTCATTTATATTTAGCTTACTATATTTCAATTTCAATTGAGTACAATTAAACACACTTTTTCAGGGTGGCCGCGGGTCCTTAAAAAGTCTTAAAAATTCAGCGTTTTAGCGAATCGGTTGAATGACATAATGACTCACTCATTATGTGACTTACCGCCACCTACTGGTGGTTTAGTATGTTTAAAAGTATGCATTTCCCCCACCAGCATTTCTTATTTGTACATCCAAAAATGTATTTAAAACATTAATCTCATAACATTATTTATTGCTGTTGTAATTTTGCAGTGTAAATTATTTAATCTGACTGGTAACAGCCCTATAGTGTATATTTAATTTATTGATCAATTGTAATAATTTGACATGAAAGATGATGCATACATTTAAAAAGGTTGAAAAAGGTCTTTGTAAAGGTAAATAAAAATATGCAGATTTAAGTATGTAAAAGCTGATAGAACACTGAAAATATTGCTTCGGAATAAATTGTTTACACCACCAAAAATCTCGGTGATGCGACACTTTTGTTTTGTGGGAATATTTTGTATGGGATATTGTCTGCTGATATGAAAAGTTCACTGTATATTGTAATAACAAATAGAATTTTTGACAGCGATGATATTTTGTTTTCTTTTTACATTTAAACGCGTTAAATATTACATATACGTATGTAATATAATGTGTATTTCCATCACAGGCTTGGTCTTAAATTTCACATAAGGTGGTATTAAAAAGGTCTTAAAAAGTCTTAAATTTAACTTGTTCTTTAACTTGTTCATATCTGTAGACACCCTGTTTTTAGATCCATTTCATTCATATTAATATATAGTGTGTTATATATTGGAATTTTGAAAGAATAATAATGTGTAATCTTATTATTATTATTATTATCATTTCATTCATATTCTAGTTCTTATACTCCACCAGAAGATTTTAGATCATTTCTTCTTCTTCTTTAGCGGCGAATGGAAACCTTGTTCAGGAGTCAAATCCTTCACTTGGCTTTCCTCTGCTGGTTTTTGTGAAGAAACGTGACTCATCACTCTGGTAAATTGGCGAGCCGCCTCAGTCTTCTTCAGCCCGGCCTTAATTAAGAGCCATAATGAAGCAGAGCTAATGAGAAGTCTTCTGTCAGTGTTATCTCTTTATATATGGATTAAACAAGAGCGAGTGCCGAGTGATCACGGAAACCTTGCGTTATGGCTTCTTCTCCTTCTGAAATATCAGTGGCTATTTCTTTTTCTTCTTGCCTTCTGTGGGTTTCTTGGTAGCAGACTATGAGCGGCTCTTCTTCGTGTGTTCAGTGCTGGAGAATTGGGTTTAATGCACCGAATATGGTTATTTATCAGACAGCCGCTGAACGCTTGACAGCTTTTCTACATATATTTAAGGCTGAATGCCTTACCTCAGCAGTCTTTGTCTGCAGCGGCGGTGTATTGTGACAAACAATGCCTCTAAAGCAGATTGATGAGCAGGACAGCATTAGTGACTGTGGAGGGGAAGCTGTTTCGGCAGATGTTTCATGATATGATCGCAATGCATCACGATATCATAATTGGATCGCGATTGAAACCGTGCCAGAGGCACAAGAGAGACCCGCATGACGTCTCGTAGAAACAACTAGAAGAGTGTATTCAGCCAGTCTTCAACCAGGGGCTCGTGAAGAGAACGCTGCAGAGAAATGTGAAATTTTTCGGACTGTTTGAATGCTCTGATAAACTTTAATTTACAGCTGCAGTCCGTAACTTTTTTGTGTTCAAAATTTACTAAATTTATATAATAAGCGAGTAGACCATGAATCCATTTTCCAAACCGTGTTTTTGGCTTGTTCAGAATCACTACGGTACACCTATAATAAGTGTTTATATTCGGACTATTTTAGACTGGTTCGGGTAGGTACCGCTGTGGGGTAGCCCTGTACCTGCGTGATTCGTCATAGACATAAACCGGGAAAAGTAGCTCCGGCTACAATGTTCTTCCACAAGACGCATGCAGTTCTGTTTATTAACCGCTAGAACGCCAAAAGTTACGGACTGCCGCTTTAAATGTAATTAAATGTGACATTACATTATTATATTTTAAATGACATTTTTTATATTAAATAACATTTTCTAATAAATATTGTAAATTAAAAAATTTTTGTTCAATTAAATTTCATGTAAAAGTATTTTTATGGCATATTTAATGTATTATAGGAATATTTAAATTGAATTAAATGTTGCATTGTAATTTAAGCGTTACATCACGTTACTTTTTACAATTTAAATTACACTTTATATTAAATATTATCAATCAAATTATTTTTATTAAATTACATTTTATATTAAATATCAATCAAATTATTTTTATATTAAATGATTATTTAAATTAATCTAAATTAAAAGTTATATTGCACTGTAAATTTAATGTTATTATACATTTTTAGATTTTAAATTACATTTTATATGAAATATAAATCAATTTATTTTATTATATTACATTTTATATTACATAATTTTATTATGAAATATAATGTAAATTATATAATGTAAATTCTTTAAAATATAAAGAAGCATTTAAATTAAATTAAAGGTTATTGCATTTTAAATTAAATGTAACTTTATTTTTGTTATAATTTGAATTACATTTCATCACAAAATATTAGAAATCGAATTATTTAATGTACTAATGTATTTTGTTTCATTTCATTTTATATATATATTATTTTTTTCATTTATATTAAATATAAATAATTTTTTTATCAATTACATTTTATTTTAAAATAAACAATTTTTTCTGAAATATGTCGTATTATTGGAACATTTAAATTTAATTAAATGTTACATTGCATTGTCAATTAAATGTTATATTACATTACTTTTATTACATTTTAAATTGCATTTAATATTAAATTGAATTTATATTAAATAGTATAAACCAAATAATTTGTTATTAAATTATATTTTAATATAAATTTTTTAGAGCCCGACCGATATGGTTTTTTTGGGGGCCGATACTGATATTAGGGAGTAAAAATGGCCTTTCCCATTCGTGCGTCCAAACTTTTGACTGGTACTATATATAGAATACAGTATATACATAAACAGAATATATATACATAAACACATTTTTTGCAATGATCATTCAAATGTGGTGATCAAACACTTATAATGATGTGACAAAGATATGTAATGGAGGCAGGGCATTTAACAATTTAACAATAAACTTTACTATCCAAAATGAGTCTGACATCAGTGCTCTGAAATATCAGTGGCTATTTCTTTTTCTTCTTGCCTTCTGTGGGTTTCTTGGTAGCAGACTATGAGCGGCTCTTCTTCGTGTGTTCAGTGCTGGAGAATTGGGTTTAATGCACCGAATATGGTTATTTATCAGACAGCCGCTGAACGCTTGACAGCTTTTCTACATATATTTAAGGCTGAATGCCTTACCTCAGCAGTCTTTGTCTGCAGCGGCGGTGTATTGTGACAAACAATGCCTCTAAAGCAGATTGATGAGCAGGACAGCATTAGTGACTGTGGAGGGGAAGCTGTTTCGGCAGATGTTTCATGATATGATCGCAATGCATCACGATATCATAATTGGATCGCGATTGAAACCGTGCCAGAGGCACAAGAGAGACCCGCATGACGTCTCGTAGAAACAACTAGAAGAGTGTATTCAGCCAGTCTTCAACCAGGGGCTCGTGAAGAGAACGCTGCAGAGAAATGTGAAATTTTTCGGACTGTTTGAATGCTCTGATAAACTTTAATTTACAGCTGCAGTCCGTAACTTTTTTGTGTTCAAAATTTACTAAATTTATATAATAAGCGAGTAGACCATGAATCCATTTTCCAAACCGTGTTTTTGGCTTGTTCAGAATCACTATGGTACACCTATAATAAGTGTTTATATTCGGACTATTTTAGACTGGTTCGGGTAGGTACCGCTGTGGGGTAGCCCTGTACCTGCGTGATTCGTCATAGACATAAACCGGGAAAAGTAGCTCCGGCTACAATGTTCTTCCACAAGACGCATGCAGTTCTGTTTATTAACCGCTAGAACGCCAAAAGTTACGGACTGCCGCTTTAAATGTAATTAAATGTGACATTACATTATTATATTTTAAATGACATTTTTTATATTAAATAACATTTTCTAATAAATATTGTAAATTAAATAATTTTTGTTCAATTAAATTTCATGTAAAAGTATTTTTATGGCATATTTAATGTATTATAGGAATATTTAAATTGAATTAAATGTTGCATTGTAATTTAAGCGTTACATCACGTTACTTTTTACAATTTAAATTACACTTTATATTAAATATTATCAATCAAATTATTTTTATTAAATTACATTTTATATTAAATATCAATCAAATTATTTTTATATTAAATGATTATTTAAATTAATCTAAATTAAAAGTTATATTGCACTGTAAATTTAATGTTATTATACATTTTTAGATTTTAAATTACATTTTATATGAAATATAAATCAATTTATTTTATTATATTACATTTTATATTACATAATTTTATTATGAAATATAATGTAAATTATATAATGTAAATTCTTTAAAATATAAAGAAGCATTTAAATTAAATTAAAGGTTATTGCATTTTAAATTAAATGTAACTTTATTTTTGTTATAATTTGAATTACATTTCATCACAAAATATTAGAAATCGAATTATTTAATGTACTAATGTATTTTGTTTCATTTCATTTTATATATATATTATTTTTTTCATTTATATTAAATATAAATAATTTTTTTATCAATTACATTTTATTTTAAAATAAACAATTTTTTCTGAAATATGTCGTATTATTGGAACATTTAAATTTAATTAAATGTTACATTGCATTGTCAATTAAATGTTATATTACATTACTTTTATTACATTTTAAATTGCATTTAATATTAAATTGAATTTATATTAAATAGTATAAACCAAATAATTTGTTATTAAATTATATTTTAATATAAATTTTTTAGAGCCCGACCGATATGGTTTTTTTGGGGGCCGATACTGATATTAGGGAGTAAAAATGGCCTTTCCCATTCGTGCGTCCAAACTTTTGACTGGTACTATATATAAAATAGAGTATATAGCCTACATAAACAGAATATATATACATACACATTTTTTGCAATGATAACTCAAATTTGGTGATCAAACACTTATAATGATGTGACAAA
>NW_015554116.1:489793-505649 GCF_001515605.1 Sinocyclocheilus anshuiensis | reverse complement strand
AATCTCCATCACCTGCGGGCTTTCACATTGAGCAGCATTAACTACACAGAGCCGTTGTTCACTGACGAGCTGTGCACAAAATCGCGCGAATATGAACGTGGTTTTGCGCAGCGTCTTCACACACAAACAAAACTTACTAGAGAAGCGTGAAGTGGGACATAATATACCTCTGCAAATAAATACAATTTAAATTCACGTCTCGCGCACTTTAATGCCCTTTGAATGTAACGTGTACGTTCCCTTGGAACTGGAATCATGGCGGAATATCATGTGAAGTCCACTTCGCAAGGCACTTTTGGTCGAATAAGCCAGTGCTTGAATGCTGCTGCCTGAACAAGAGACCTCCTTACTGAAGTGAAAGTGTTGACTGGTGTCACTATCTCGCGAACGTGCCGGCGGATCTCCACCAAATTCGGGGGATCCCTTCAGCTCGAGGAACCATCTCGAACGCCACCCTCCGCGTTCGAGGTCTCATTCGAAAGGGGGCCTCGAGACATACACTCGATTCGGCGATCGAGAGAGTTCCTCGAGCTGAAGGGATCCCCCGAATTTGGTGCGGATCCGCCGCGCCGTTACAGAGATATCCGCGTAATTAATTAATTGTCAATACATTTTATTTGTGTGTGTGTATCGGCATATTATACCGGCTCACTAGATACTCACAGTGACCAATGAAAAACCCATAACAGTCCATGTGAAGAAAATACCCCAGTGTGAAAATGATTGCACACTATTAGGACCTGCTAACATCAATGCAGCTTTATAAGCCATTGCAGAACTTATTAGACATATTAAAGAAGGTGAAAATAATTTGTGTGTTTTTCTTTTGCAGGCTAGAGAAGCTGACTGTTGTATGGCCAGGGATTCCCCAATAGTAATCTGTATTCTCGTCGCGAGAGCGTCAAGGACTCCTCTTTTCTGTCATTTCCTCATTGCTTCTGTTCTGTGTCTTTTATGGGCGAGAGGTTGTGGGATGTAGTGCGGTCTCAAGGTGGTTGAACGCCTTCTTGCTTGGTGATCAAGGTTGGTTGCGTCAGGTTCATAGTGTGTGTTGCGCATTTTCTGTCGAGGGTTTCCTGGTGTGGCTTCATTGGTTTTCGGTGGTTGTCTTGCTGTCTTTTCATTTGGCTCAGGTTGGTCTCTTTTTTTGTTCAGAGCTTTGCAGTTTTTCTTTATAGATGATCGTCATCTGTACACTTGTTCATGCCCTGCTGAGAAGATCCGCTTGGACCAGCTTGCTTCCACTGGATGTTGCTTGTCACTTGCTGGTTAATCTAGTCATGAAGCTCAGGATGGACACCAGAATACCTAAATAAATTTAATTAAAATGTATACAATTTTATATTAAATATTTTAAATTAAATTAAATATTGTATTAATTTATAAATATTTTATTAAATTAATTAAGTTATATTTGTGTTACATTTTATTCAATTCAATACAATGTTATATCAAATTAAATATTTTTAATTAAATTAAATATTGTATTAATTTATAAATATTTTATTAAATTAATTAAGTTATATTTGTGTTACATTTTATTCAATTCAATACAATGTTATATCAAATTGTACATTAAATTTTAGATTAAATATTAAATAAAATTGTATTCAATTTATATCAATTTTAATATTATTATAATTTATTATATTAATTTTATGTTAAATTTAGTAAAGCTAAAACACCAGTGCTGGTCGTTTCAACAGGGAATTCTATCTTTAATATAAAATTAGCAAAAGTCATCACTAATATTTTGATTGGCTTATCCAATATTTCCATACATTACTTCTTCTTGGATTAACTTTCTTTGTGTTTTCCCTTTTCTCAATTTAACTTCTTTGTTTTGAAGTACACATATTTATGTATTTATTTTTTGAACATCTGCATATGCTCAAATAACCTTTATGGAAATCAGGGGAAATATAGATATAGATTTTGTATTGACTAAACATTTAAAAAATTACCTTTTTTATTTTTTTTAGGAATATAAATTTTGTTCTTATATTTAAAAAAATATATATGGTGAATAAAATGTAATATGCTTTGAAGTAATTTAATGTATTTTTATAGTATCAAGGACTCATATTTGCTTTTGTTTGCAAAGCACTGATTTTAATAAACCTTTTTACCTCACGATAGCTTGTGGTGTTTTAAAGTTCTTCACGAGTGAGCGCTTTTTCCCCTGTCAGAGTCCAAACACATTGAGCTGTGGTTCTCATATAGGAGAGGCTGGTTTGAATCCAGTGTTTGTTGTTTTACTTTCCGAGCACCTACTTGTGTATGCCAACCACACCAATCTCCCATTCACTTCAAGGTGACATGTGAGTGACAGACCTCTTCCCAATGTGATTTTTGGTGTATAGATAGGGGAAGTAAGAAAGAGGACTTGCAGGATCCTCTAAAGAGTCCCACATGAGAGGCGGCACTCAGTGTGCCTGAGTTTACACAGGGGACTCTCGCATACAAAGGCCCTGTCAATCAACATAGCCCATCCATCATTTACACAATACACCTTCGCTTAGAAATACAAAAGATAACAGTTTCATTTTTTAGAAAGTCTTTGGCATCCACCGTCAGGTAGTCAAAACATTCATGCCCTTCATAGAATTCATTATGTTAAGCTCAATCGACAGCATTGTGACAATTTTGAAAGTCATTTTTATTTTATAATAATTTTTATAAATAATTTTTTTTTTAAGTTTATCAACCTAGAATAGTAGTCATGCAAATATTGATTTAGAAATCTTTACACATAAAATAATATGTCTATATATAAATTTTTTGAATTGATGTATTAATTTCATAATTATATTTTATTTATTATTCATTATATAATTAATATTAAGTGCTTTAATTTTAAGTAAATGAATCTAAACATTTATTTTAAGTGCTTTATTTTGCTTTTATTTATTTTTATTATATTATTATATTGTATTATTATTTACTTATTATATATATATTTTTTTATTATTTATTTAAATTAATTTCAACTTGCCCCTTTATGTATAAATAAATAAATAAAACTCTGCTGCTTCAGGAAGGCACTAAAAGTTAATCAACTAAAACACTAGTGAATATTGATCTTAAATACAGTTCTGAAATTAAAACATCAATAAAGCATTATTTGGAATGATCATTTTTATATAATTGCTACTTTTTCAGTTGGTTGAATTTTTGCCTTCCTTGAACCATTGAGTTGTTGTTGTTTTTTTACAGAAAGGAACAAGTCAAAATTATTTCTTTCATTTTTGTCCAAATTAATATTTTTTAAGACACTTAGCACTTACATTAATTATTAATAATAATAAATGAATATAATTATGAAATACTTCAATAAAACATTTATTTAGTGTAATTGTAATTTAAGTGCTGTAAAATTTTTAAATTTAGAGTCAAAATTATTTTCTGTGGTAATCGACAACAAATGCTGTTGTTTGAGCGTTAACTTGTATTGAACTGATTCGGTTGCCCTTTAGCCCTTTTCTGTGAAGAGCTGGATGGAACTGCGAGCCAATGATTCTGCCGGAAGCAAAACAAGATTATCGTGGCCATGCAACCTTTG
Source organism: Sinocyclocheilus anshuiensis (assembly GCF_001515605.1). Taxonomy (NCBI): domain Eukaryota; kingdom Metazoa; phylum Chordata; class Actinopteri; order Cypriniformes; family Cyprinidae; genus Sinocyclocheilus; species Sinocyclocheilus anshuiensis. Next base: position 502,087 of record NW_015554116.1, on the reverse strand, counting down.
TCTTGTAGATCGAGTGCCTCCTTAGAAGCAGCGGCACAGAAAGAGATGTGTCAGGAACACCTTTTGTGATGCAGTGCCATTCCCGCTGCTCTCTGGGCAGAAGAAAACGCTCCTCGATCCATCAGCGCTGGCTCAGAGCCGGCCCTCGTTTATCTGGAGCGGGACATTCTGATATGGGACCAGAGATAGGGTCTTAATTACCACTGGCTTCTCCCTAATGCCAGAGTTATGAGGCTGCTCCAGTCAGCCATTAATATCGTAGACACACACACACTTATGCGCAGCCTTCAGTGTGCCGCCCAACGGCACGCCGCTGCCAGCAGTGTGAATACTAGCCCTGATAGCTCTGGCAGCATCCCAGTTATTTGTCGAAACCGTAGTGTGCTGCAGATACTGTTGATACATTAAGCTGTGGTGCTTGTTTTGGAATCCAGGGTTCGAATCCGACTCTCTCTTGATATGATTTCCTGTCCTTAACGTCGTCATATTGCCTTTATGTTTTGTTTGCATTGCAAGTTGTTTTTTTTCCAGTCTGGAGAAACCAAATTTAGTTTCTTCCTCTTGTTCTGAGGTTTTTGTGACCAGCACTGTCGGTGTAGTTGTGTATTTAGGACAGTTTCCTCTGAGCGAGCGGGTCAAGGTCAGTTATTCCAGTGTTTTGGAGGGAATCCCCAGCACTGTTTATTGGAGCAGTCGCAGTCTCTGGCGCTGTCCCAGTTTCCTCCGCCCTCGTCTCGCTCCCAACACACACTTACCTGAGCAAAGATTTGGGTCTCGCATCTAAATCGCTTCTTTCTCTCTAGCTGACAATGAAAACACTCTTGTTGGTCTTATCTGCACTGGTATGATTTTTGTATTGACTTGTATGGAATTAAATGCTTTGTTAAATAAGTAGTCATGTAGAATCATCAGAATCCGAATCAGATTTTTTTTTTTTCCACTATTTTCACAGTTGTTGTTTTTTTTGCGCTTTGTGTTTGGTTTTGTTTGTTTCAATTAGTTTTAAGGTACAGTTACCTGATGTGGTGATTACCAATGGGTGATGTAATTTAATTTGAGTTCCATGACTTCTTCTATGATGGTTTGTTTTTTCTTTTTGTTTTGTTTTCTTTTCTTTTTGCACAGTGACTTGATGTGGTAACTACCAATGGGAGATTTTATTTAATTTCAACAGCCTTCACACAAGCGTGTTTTTTTTTTGTTTTGTGTTTTGTTTTGGCAGAGACTTGATGTGGCAACTACCAATGGGAGATTTTATTTCATTTCAACAGCCTTCACACAAGCATGTTTTTTTTTTTGTTTTGTGTTTTGTTTTGGCAGAGACTTGATGTGGCAACTACCAGTGGGAGATTTTGGGCTTGTTTACACCTGTGGCCTGTAGCACGAAGCAAGATGAACAAACTCAGAGTTTCAGAGTAGGTTTAGTGTTGACAAAACCAAACAAATCCAACCTGGTTTAGATCAGGCAAAACTAAACGCGAACTTACCTGGGTAAAAACTGAAACCGGCTTTGGTTTTGTTTTAGAGAACAGTGACGCGCCAGATTCACCATTTGGATAATGTTGTCAAGGTGAAGGGTTTGGGACTGTGCACGTTGTTGTAATGCCATCAACCAATCATTGTTGCCTTGACATCATTTTCCACATAGTATTGACCATATGATTATTGGCTCAAAAACAAAAAATATGCACTTCCTGCACTAGTCGAGCAGCTGCCTTTGAAATGGAATGCTTACTGATCATAGATGGGCCATTGTGTGTAAGAGGACACTATGCTGTCAGTACTCTCTTTTTATCTGTAATGGTTGTGTTAAGGTGCATGAAACACGCACACGCTCACAACTACCGCTGTGTTCTGTTTGCCGGCACTTAAAATAAATTGTGGATACAACATAAAACAGCTCCTGGTGATTTGATTGTCCTTGAGTAAAGAACATTGCCCCCCCAGTGTCCTAGTTTAAAGAACAAAGATTTCTGTATTTCTTAAAACACCAATTAAGGGCCAGAACTTCACAGTTCTCCCTTACAACACTATGAAATTCCCCATCTGCCTGAAAGCAAAGTTATCAAAGACAAGAGAAAATCTTTCTCTCAAGCATTGCTCTATTTCTCGATTTGTCTTCCAGCGTCCCCACCGATAGTGAGATGTAGGCGGCATCAAACGCGACCTTGGGTAATCAAAGCAAAATCGTACAAATCAAAAATTCATATTCTGTCCATCTTTAATTTTGTCCATACAGTGAAAGCCATTGAGTGTTGTTCTTCAAAATATTTTCTTTTGTGTTCAGCAGAGAAAAGGAAAGTCATACAGGTTTAAAACAACACAAGGGTGATGACAGAATTGTCCATTTTGAAGCAAACTATCCCTTTAAGTGTGTGTGTGTTTTTACTCTGATCTTGTCTGCCATGTATTCAGAAGCTTCACGCAGAGTTGAGTGAGCAGTTTCAGTCTCTGTGGTAATGAATCAACCACACTCATTCAGTTAAACACCCGCTCTCTCTTTCTCAGTTTCGACTCCCCATCCTCTACCACTCAAGCCTGATCCGTCCGTTTAATTCACTTGTTTACTCCTCCCATCTTGCTCTGCTGTCATTTTCTGTGTCATGGAAGACGGAGCCTGGGTCTTTTTCCACGGTCACTGTTTGGCGTCAGCAGGGACGTCTTGAGTCTTTGACTAATGTGATCTTCAACCCTGCAAATGGTATTGAAGGTGTCGTAATGGTCCCAACGAGGTTGAATAGTTGCCTCTATGTTGCTATCCATCAAAGAAAAACAAACCTGTGGTATGTGAGCAATTTGTAATAGTGACCAATATGCCAATACATGTTGTTGCAGCTGCAGGTTTGCTCTAAAGTATTTATGAAGCAGATTGCCACTGGCATACATGTCTTCTACTGCTACAAACCGATTGTAGGATTTGCAGTCCTCCAGTCCTCCTTTAGTTTTAGTACGATATTCGGTTTGTTTGAAATTTATCATAGCGGTTTCACACTGCAGACTGGCTATAGTTTTTTTTTTTTTTTTTTTACATAAAAGGTCAACAAGCTTTATTTTTGTAGCGTGCACTTAAATTTGCCCACCCCTGATGTAGGAGGAAAATAGCTCATGTACTTGCAGGGCATAGTTTCATGCTCTCAGTTGTTGAAATTGCGCTTCAGTGCAGGTGTAATGGACTTGAAAACCAGACCGCTCCATCGTGATTGGTTATTCAGATGCCTGTTTCCTCTTGAATGCCCGGCTAATTTAGTACCAAGAGGAATAGGCACTGAAAGATTAAAATCAAGTCTCATCAAGAAAGAACTTTCCTAAAATGAGCAAGCTGCCTTATGCAGTAAAGAAAACTTGACAAATCTTTAACGAACGGAAGTGTTTTTGCAATTCGAAATTTGTCAGCAGGATGCAGACAAACAGGTTTGGTTGCCGTCTGCCAGTTCGATTTGCCCCAGAGAGTGAGAGGGGCGCATATTAGGCACACTAGAAGAGAGCGAAGCCACTTTCCACTCTGAACTTGAATTGGCAATTCACGAGTCTTATTTTGTGACAAATTGTCCTCCGCTGACTCAACCCTCCGGCTGTTCACATGTGGGAAAGAATAATAATGCTCTAGCAGCGGCATTAACCGGAGTGCTAGTGTGTGTGTGTGTGTGATGGCAGGAGCATTAGGAAAATGCCAAGGATTGGCAAGCGACGTTTTGATCAATATGCTATTATGTGCAGAAAACGTAAGAGGGCCGAGGATCGACCCCTGACTCCCTCCTCTATCAATTGTGCATGCGAGTAAATGTTGTCGTACAGGAATTCGCAATTAGTCACCACTTTCCTCGCACAGGAGCATTTGCATACCATGTGTCTCGTCTCCTAATGACTACACGCATTTTGCATAATTTATGCGCAATGTTAGGAAAGGTTAGACGGATCATGACGGGGAGGAAACAGACAATTTAGGGTAATCATTAAAAATAAAACAGGTTTATCTTCCCTTTATTTGTATACAGAAAGGTTTCAGGGAGAAAATGACAAGGGAAGGGGAGGGTTAGAGACGCTGAAGCGTGTTAAGAGTATGTGAGAGACTGAGCACGCGCACACACACACACACAGCGCAGCACTGCTCTTCTCACTGCTCAGTGTGTTCAGAACGAGCACCCACGCTGGTTCGCACAACACCATGACTTCTTACCTCCGGTCAGCTTGGCTAACGGCAATGCGCTGCTGACAGACACGCAAGGACGTATGGATACTGTAAGCTCTGGCGTGGGAGTGTTCTAAAGAATGGATCATGGTGCCAGGTCAGTGTCCGATTCGTCCTCCGCTGTTGCGCGACAGAAGGGACGGTGTGTGTGGCAGTGGTTAACCTCGGTGTTGTGCATGCACCTGTGTGTGCATGTGTTTTCATGCTCGCCGAAGCACCGCAGGGTTGAAATCAGAAGTGAGCAGTGCACAAACGGGATGGTTTGGACTCTGTCAGGTTTTGCCGCACACACTTTGTGCTCTTGGTTGGGTTAAAAGTGCCTCTGCAGTTTTACAAAGCAAAAACCGTGACTATCTCTGCTTCTCTGTCTCTCTTTCTTTCTGCCCATCTGTCTGTCTCTCTATCTTCCTGTTTCTCTCTGTACCTGTCTGTTCTTCTCCCTGTTTATCTCTTTTTATGTACCTGTCTTACTATGTATCTATTTGCCTGCCTCTCCATGTCCTGTATCTTCATTTGTGCCTGTCTCTCTCTTTCTGCCTGCCTGTCTCTCCCTCATCCTGCACATCTGTCTCTGTTCCTCTCTATCTCTCACTCTTCCTGTCTTCTCTGTACCTCTCTTGCTCTCCCCGTTTGTCTTCTTCTGCCCGTCTGTCTCTCCCTCTTCCTGCATATCTCTCTGTCTCTGTCTCACACTTTTCTGTCTTTCTCAGTACCTCTCTTGCTCTCTTGTCTCACTTTGTACCAGCCTCTTGCTCTCCCTCTACCTGTCTCTCTTGTCTATACCTTTATCTGTCTTTCTCTCTCTCTACCAGTTTCTCACTTTCCCTCTACCTGTCTGTCTCTCTGCCTGTCTCTCTCTGTACTAGTTTATCAATCTCCCTCTACCTCACTCTCTTGTCTCCACCTCTACCTGTCTTTCTCTCTGCCTGTCTCCTTCTCTGTGCCAGTTTTTCACTCTTCCTCTACCTGTCGATCTCTTTGCCTGTCTCTCTCTGTACCAGTTTTCCAATCTCCCTCTCTTGTCTCTACCTCTACCCGTCTTTCTCGCTGTTCCAGTTTCTTACTCTCCCTCTACCTGTCTTTCTCTCTGCCTGTCTGTCTCCCCCGTTCTTGTTCTGTTTGTCTCTCTCTATCTGTTTTCCTCCCTCTGCCTGCCTCTCTCTCTTAGCCTATCTTTCTCTCTGCCTGCCTCTCTTTCTCTCTCCTTCTGCATCCACCTCTCCACCTCTGCATCTCTCTCTCTCTCTCTCTCTCTCTCTCTCTCTCTCTCTATGTGTTGCATAGGGCAGCACTGTGTTAATCTGAGTCTCGTGTAAAACACACTGTCCTATTTGTTTCAGAAATCTTTACATAGCATTTTCTCAAGGTAAACACCTTGAGCAAAGGTCTCTCTCTCTCTTTCCTGCTCATTTTCGCTCAACCTTTTCTTTCTGTACCTCAGAGTACTATAATTCATTCAGCTTTACGCTATTGGCTATTGTTTCTCTCTCTCTCTCTCTCTCTCTCTCTCTCTCTCTCTCTCTCTCTCTCTCTTTGTAATTATTATGTTGAAGCGGTCCTCTTGTGATATTAGAGTCTCAGTCAGTTATAAATGCTCATTGCACAATGTGTATGTGTATCGCATAAAATACTTTAAATTGCAGGAATGAGCTCATTAAATCAACATGCAAAAGTGTGTGTGCATGTGAAACCAAATGTCTCCACTAGGATAGTAAAACCTGAAAGCATATACATTTTGAGGACCAGCCAACAGTCCCAATGGGGAGAACTTGAGAAAAGGCTTAATTAACATACAGTACTAAATTTTAATGAAAATGTGGAAGAGCAGAAAGGTCTGTGCACATTTAAAGTAGGGTAGGGTGAGTCAAAGAAAAGTCCCCTCCATGATAGGAAAAACAAATGTGTGTACAAGGGCTGCGTGTAAATCAAACCCACACTGCACATTAAGAGTAGGCGTGTATGCTTAGGTTTATATGGTTCATCATTCAGACCATAAATTAGGGTGACCATACGTGCCATTTTCCCAGGACGTGTCCTGGCCAGGATTTCTATATTGCCTAAAATATCTAGGTTTTGGCTTTGTTTGCGTGTGCAGACTGATCGGTGTATGCCATCAAAATACCATACAGACGGTTCCTTATGCTTTCAAAATGCTCTCGAGGTACTTTGATGTCAAACACTGATCGATCTGAGCCGCACTGCTTTTAAGTCGAACACACATCCTATGTACACGTAATTGCATCGCTTTGACCGTAGATCCCACGGCCGCGTCGGGGAAAAAGGGCACGCATGGTCACCCTACCATAAATATAATCCTGCAGTGTGTGACAGTTTAAAGATCAGTTGTGTCTGAGCACTGCACCCCTTTAAGATCTTACAGTAGCCACACACAGAGAATCACTCTCAATTGATTTGATGTTAGCATCTCGCTAAGCTAATGGCATGATATTCTATACATAAAAATGCAACGCTAAATGGTAATTATACTGATCAAATGTAATCAAATAATCATTAATAATTAACTTTTTTCAATACATGCAAGTATTGAATAAATATAATTATTTAAAATCTGCATTTTCAAATTTTTTCCACTACCCTGGAATGGTGAACCGGATAAATGTGATGCTTGTTTTCAAAATATGCATCTTAATTATTTTTCTGACATTTTGAAACGGCCTTCCCACCCTTAAAATGCTTCCCAAATAGGCAGCTCACTAGTTTTTGGAACCAAACAATCCTGCCACGTTGTAGACGGGTCTCCCAGGTCTTGCCACAGACTGATCTTTTGCCGTCCCCCTTTGAGACATTATCAAAACATCATCTAACCCAGACATCATATGATTCTGAAGTGTTCATCTCATGCGGCTCAGCACAGAGAGCCTAATAAAGATAGAGTGTAATAATGTTTGACTAAATGTCATCATTAGCAGCTTTACACTTTTCGCTAACTAAATGTTATGCAAACTCTCATAAGACGTTTATTTAGCAGAAGTGGCAGTTACAAATTGTTTGAGTTTTCTTCTGTTTTGAATTTGTATTGGAACAATTTGGCAGAACAATTTGCTGTTGTATTTGCTTGTCAGTTACCTGTGATAGTGGGGGAGGAGCATCATCATTCTTGAGAGCATTTGATTGGACAAAAATCTGCGTAGTGCAGGATGAGTCATCAATTATTTTGGTCTGTTTTCTCTGTGAATTTGAACTGCTAAAAGTGACGTGGACTACAAACATGTCCAGTTTTTATTTCATGAAGTTTTTATGGACACAGTCAGAATTTTAGATGTTTTTATTTTCAGACTCACTTGAGAAAAGTGCTGTTTAGTAGGGGTGAGGGGTTTGGAGTAGGGCTGCACGATAAATCGAAGTGGAATCGAGATCGCGATTCGACAGAAGCTGCGATTGTCATGCGCAATTTGTTAGTAATGCCGGTTCTGTAATCAGCAGGAAATCATCATCACGTGCTTTCAGATGGAGCAGAATTTACTACACAGAGCCGTAGTTCACTGAGAAGCTATGCAAACAGCTGTCATTATCGCGAATGATTTCTTCGATTTCAGAATCGTCTGGATTTTTTGGCGTAACTTGTCAGTGAACTACGGCTCTGTGTAGTAAATTCTGCTCCATCTGAAAGCACGTGATGATGATTTCCTGTTGATTACAGAACCGGCATTACTAACAAATTGCGCATGACAATCGCATTCGATTAATCGTGCAGCCCTAGTTTGGAGTGTGTGTGCACTGATTTGACTGCTGATATGAAAACACTGCAGTAATGGTGCATCTCAGCTGGTAACAGATAGACAGTGACCAGTACAATGTGTGTGTGAACAAATGAGGCTGCAGAAAGAACGACAGACACTGCAGTGCTGGTGCACACACACGCACACACACACACTGTGAGCATTGACAGACGAAAATGCTCCGTTTATGAAAGTGCTGTCTAAGAGTGTGTGGCGCTGCAGGCACAATGCAGAGATTTCACACACATCAAGAATTGCCGTATAGACAGAAAGGACTTTAACCACAGCAGCCACCTGAGGAACTAGACTTTCTCTCTCGCTTTTTCCATCTGCTTTCCACGGCTTTTTTCCCCTTTATTCATTCACCACCCTCCTCTCGTTTGCTTTTGTTTTTATCCTCTTTGGTCACAGAAAAAGGATAATTCAATAATTCACCCACTGTATATGTTAGATAATTTTTTTTTCATATTTTCATATTTTTATTTCTGTTTATTTATATATATACACACACACACATATATGCCTGAACAGGCCTGAACTGGTAATATGCCTGAAGATATTTTTTATTCTTTTTGTTAAAAATCTAGAAATCTGTTTTTTTTTTGTTTTTTTTATCTCAGCCTCAAGCATGACAGCCTTGAGAGAAAGCAGCTTATTCTTACTGCAGAAAAGTGAAAGGTTGCACTGCATGAGATGTGCAGTAGGACATCAACAACTGAAATGGTTTGTCTCGTTTATCATCCAATTAAAATCTGTATATGTTTTGACGTATTGTTTTTGTTTGTGTTGTTTCAGCAACATGTTTTAGATGAACCAATCTTTCCTTATTCCTCCATCAGGTAAATTTAACCAGTCACAGGATTTCTTACACCTATATCAATTACTTACAAGTGAAGTGTGTAGTTCTGTGGCACTAGACTCACTAAACAGAACTGCAAACATGATGACTGTTTTCAAACAGGTTTCTGTCTGTCATTGGTCTGACCAAGCGGCAACCTCCCGCTCTCTCTCATGAAGCCAACAAGGAAGTGACTTGAACTGTAATTCATCAACTGGCCGCTAGAGGCTGGCTGCAAAAGGGAGTCAATCCCATAGACTCCCCATGTTAAAATGCCCAACTTTACAGCCATATGATGCGATTTCAATTTTTCCTTTCTCTTTGGAGTGTTACAAGCTCTTGGTGCATAAAGAAGATCTGTAAAGTTGCAAAGACTAAAGTCTCAAATCCAAAGAGATATTGTTTATAAAAGTTAAGAGTCGACCACTCCTACCTAAAACGGCTCGTTCTAACCAAGCGGCAACCTCCCGCTCTCTCTCATGAAGCCAACAAGGAAGTGACTTGAACTGTAATTCATCAACTGGCCGCTAGAGGCTGGCTGCAAAAGGGAGTCAATCCCATAGACTCCCCATGTTAAAATGCCCAACTTTACAGCCTGGTTCAAAAAATGATTTTGGTCTATATAGCTAATTTTGCCCTTCATGCCAACTGTGAGGGTGGTAAATTTTTTTACAACTCATCCGTTTAAATTATATTAAGCCTTAAATTTCTGCATAATTAAGGGAGTGGCCACTTGAGTGACAGGTGGATTGCCGCTGCTGTCACCACCGTCGAGCTAGGTGGGTGTGGCTTCAGCAACCTGCTCCCGCCTCTTTGCCCATTTTCGATTATCCGGGAGTGACGCGCGGTGACGCGCTGCCAAGATGGCGATGGCCGCCTCCGCCCACTTTTGAGCTTCAAAAACGCTCTTCGGAAATCTACGGGTGACGTCACGGACACTACGTCCATGTTTTTATACAGTCTATGGGTCTGACAGACAGATAGCCCCACCCCAAACTCATTGGCCATTGGTTGAGTTGCTGTTGCTATGCCAGACTGGTCAGAATTTTCAAACAGAATCGCTTTCAAGTAAAGCAACCTACATATGTTTTACTTACAGTGGTCTTTGCATATGAATTATTTTAACATACTGAAAATATATACATTTTAACCATTTAAAAACTTTCTTACTCTGTATCAGTTACTTACATGTAAAGTGTGTAGTTTCTGTGGCGCAAGCCTCACCAACTGTAATTGTAACCATAATGACTGTTTTCAAACCGGTTTCTATCTCTATTTTGTCTGACAGATAGCCCCGCCCCAAACTCACACCATTGGTTGAGCCTCTGTTGCAATGCCAGGCTGGTCAGAATTTTCAAACAAACAAATAGATATTTTGACAAGCAGAGTCAATTTCAAGTGAATCAACCTTCACATGGTTTAATTACAGAGGTCTATCCATAGTAATTAGTTTAACATATGGAAAATGTACACATTTTAACCATTCAAATGCTTTCTTACTCTGTCAATTACTTACATGTGAAGTGTGTCATTTCTTCATCACAACCCTTATCAAATGGAATTTTAACCATAATGACTGTTTTCAAACAAGTTTCTGTCCCTTTATTGGTCTGACAGACAGATAGCCCCGCCCCAAACACACCATTGTTTGAGGCTGTTGCAATGCCAGGCTGGTCGGAATTTTCGAACAAACAGATCAATATTTTGACAAGCAGTTACTATCAATTGAATCAACCTATACATGATTTACTTAAGAGTGGTTTCTGCATGTTAATTTTTTCATCATAAAGAAATTATGCACATATTAACCAATCACAAGCTTTCTTACTGTATATCAGTTACGAACAGGAACTGTATGTAGTTTCTTCATCACAAGCCTCATTAAACACAATTTCAAAAATAATGACTGTTTTTAAACAAGTTTCTGTCCCTTTATTGGTTTGACATACAGATAGCCCTGCCCCAAAATCACACCATTGGTTGAGCTGCAGTTGCTATGCCAGGCAGGTTGAAATTTTCAAACAAACATAACAGTGTTTTGACAAACAGAGACGCAGTGTTTACATTTTCAGTTGAATCAACCTACACATGGTTTGCTTAGTTGTTTCTGCATATTACGTTGGATTAAAGTATTTTAACATAAAGAAAATGTACACAAATTTACACAACCAATCACAGTCTTTCTTATGCTGCCAAAACGGCATGTTCAATGTTTTCATAGGTGTGTTTGTAAGCATGTGTGCACCTCACGCACATCTGTGTCATGTCCCCCCCACTCAGGGAAGGCCCATCAGATTATCTCACCTCCCTCCAGCAGAATTCAATCTGTGGGGCAAATATTGAATTATCCCAAGCTGCACCTGCATGTCCCTCTTGATTATAACCCTCCCTGCGCATGCTGCTGCCTTATCAACATCAAAGGCCGATCTTACCTGTTTACCAGACCCGTTTGGCTCTCGGTTTGAATAATTAATGGCGATTATTATTATTTTTCGGTCTAAGATGTTTGTAGTATTAGACTTCAAAAGCAACGCAGCCCCTGTGTTTGCATTATGCTATTTAATTACCTCCACGTGGCCTTGCCATTCATCTCTGTCCATTCATAACACAGCCTTGATGGAGCCGAATGAAAAATAGACCTAGTTGTATTGGTGCACAATATGCAACAAGCATGTTTAGCTTGTAATGATGTTGTTTGGAGTTAAGGAGAACCTTTTATTGTACATAATGTCAGATTTATAGCTTGTTTATTGTTTAATTTTATTATTTTCAAACACAAGTAAAACTATATCTGCCGTTACTGTGACATAAAATGACTTGTACTGCCCATCTCTAGTGTGCGCAGGTGTTGTTCCTCAGCGTGTTTGGCTGGGAAAATTACAGAGACACTCTTTGAAGGTGGTTTTGGTGCATCTAAAAATAATACTATAAATGGGTGTATATTTTTACAATGGAGAGAGACACAGAAGGAGATCGAGTGCTCAGAGCAAGGGGACCTGTCAGTGACTATCATCATACAGTTAAGCTCTAGAAGGGTGTGAGATATTGCATTGTTCTTCATGTGATAGATAATTTTTTTGTTTTTGTAATGAGACCTCTTTGTTGCGGTGGTGGCGGTATGGTGCAGTGTTTAAAATCAGAGCTGATTGAAGATTGTAGTATCGAACCCCTCAGGAGAAAATTGAGCAAGACAATTGACCTCAAGGTTTCTGAATGAGGACCGAAATTAGTATGTATGTATGCTTTGCTTTATTTTTTAATTTTTTTATTTTAGTTGTTATATCAGTTGTAAAATATGTGAAAATATTTACAATAATGTATTTAGTAAATGTCTTTCATATATATAATTTTTGCAGTATAAAATCATGTATGCTATATAATATTATAAATAATGTGTAATATAAATATAAATAAAATTATAATCACAAACTGAATTCAGAGCAGTTAAATAATTAAAAGAAATATTGTCACATTTTTTAACTATTTATGTAATCACTCATATATATATATATATATATATATGAGTG
>NW_015554116.1:485332-489575 GCF_001515605.1 Sinocyclocheilus anshuiensis | reverse complement strand
AACACACACACACACCACTCGCACATAAACACAGTGAGAGGGAGAGAGGTCGGCGGAGATTTGCACACACAGAAACTTATTGTCGGTGCTGCCCCGCGACCTTTATTAATAAAATAGCATAGATACTAGATCACTACATTATCTTCCTCAGCAACGAGGTAAAATCAAAGTAACTAAACAGCTTCATTGTTTGTGTAGACACACACAACACACAACTGTCATCTCTCTCTCGATCGAAAATTCATTCAAATAAATGTGGTCTTACCGAACTATTTCATCTCTGTATCTGATTTGAAGCGGGCAGATAGCTAGAGCTAATGAGCTGTAACTGACGAAAATAACCATCATTTTTACCCTTCCGGTTAAATATTGCGCTGCTAACATCATAAATAGCTTTAAGTTGTCAATACTGGCAAATGACCATGGAATAAGCGGGATAATCAACGGCTTGCTGTGTATTAAAGGATTTTAGAAAAAAACTCAACACCACCACATATAATAAAATATTTACAAAAATGTGAGGGGTGTACTCACTTCTGTGAGATACTGTATATATTCATGTTTTCCAAAATATTTATATTTTAGGAAGGAGGTCAAAAAGTATAAAAATGATGTTAGGCTACATCATCCTTCCCTGCTGTTTGGAAATCAAATACTTCCCAGCCCCTCATTCACGTTTTGCTCTTCCCACAGTACAGCTCATCAGCCTCAATCCTCAGCGCTTTCTAATTAAAAAGGCAGCTGCTGGCCTGCCTCCCCTACAGATGTGTCTGGATTCACTTCACACGTCTTTAGCTATCCTAACAATAATATGCCAGTCGAGGCGAGCTTGGAAGTTGGCACTTGCCATTCAAAAGCATACCTGTGAACGTCCTTGAAGGGTTTCTTCCTCCCACGCAATTTTTAAGCGAGTAAACTGCGCTCAGAGCATTGCAGCTCATCAGCAGCCTCTCTCTTTGAGAGAGATGAGAGTTAACAACTGTTATGATCAGTGCAGATGCAGCCACGCAATATATAGCCTTGGTTTGAGCAAGCAGATCGATTTGAAGGCGTCAGCCGTGAAGGAGGAAGGTAAGGAGTGCTGTGATAAAAGACTAGTCTTGGATGGATGTGAAGGTATGTAGTGTATACAGCAGTCTGCTGTCCTGGAATCACACCACTGCAGACAGAGACGGTTTTCATGATGTTCTCCATTTAGACTAGGACTCCTTATGAAACCTTGGATGCGAATAGACTGCTTTACTAGATGGTATCTACGTTATTTTCTCAATACACTTGTGCCTCACTTTCATGTCTTTTCTTCTAGCCTGTAATTATCTGAACAAATGTAAAACTTTGTATTGCCTCTTTGTTGTAATCCCTTCGGATAAAAGCATCTGCTAAATGAATAATTTAGATGAATAAATGAAGGTTGGGAACTGCTGATATATAGAATGACCACACACACTACAGGAACCACAGTAAAATCACATTTTAGTGACGTAGTTGGGGTCAATGCCATACAAAAAGAGTCTTTTTTTGAACAAATAGCTCTATAGGGAGCAACTGTGCTATTGAGTTTCTGTGCTGCATTTGTGCAGTGGAGTAAAACTGTTGAATAAGGCCATGTTCCCTTCTCATTACTGTAGTTTATGCACACCGTCTGGCACGCAAAGTCCTTGAGCTTTAGCCAGTATCTCTCTGGCACGTCTTCCCCCTCGCTGAAGGTCCGACCCGTGGTGAGGGTCTGGACAATGATGAAGGGCCAGCATTATTTTGACCTCCCTTACATCTCTCCTCTCTTTCCTCACACAGGAGGTACGACACTCTCGCTTCATCCATTTGCCAAAGTTTTATGTCGCTCTACAGTCCTGAAGCTTTTAATTAGGCCTCTCACATGGTAGTGGTGCTCTCTCGATGTGCCCCTGAAGAGCTACACCACAGTGATGGGCTTTCATAATGCGAAAGGTCACAGATATATGCATTTCTGACCTCCCGTACATGCAACAGCTGTGGTTTTAATCAGAAAGACTACTGAAACTTGCACGTTAAAGAGCCACAGTAAGTGTCGCAAGTGATTTTTAATATGTGGAAAAGACTTTAAAGGACAGGAGAAAGTTGTTAAAAGTGTGAAACATCTTCACCAACCATCTGCCAGTGGCCTCGTTTTGTTTAGATGTTTGAAACCAGCCAACAAATTGCCTGGTTTTCTTTGATTCCATATTGCGAAGTTCCCTCACGGTTTCTCATCAATGAAGTCCTAACTCAGTGGTTCCCAACCCTGGTCCTGGAGGCACCCCAACACTGCACGTTTTGCATGTCTCTTTAATCAAACACACCTGATTCAGGTCATCAACTCATTAGTAGAGACTTCAAGACCTGAAATTGGTGTGTCAAAGAAAGGAGACATGCAAAATGTGCAGTGTTGGGGTGCCTCCAGGACCAGGGTTGGGACCCACTGTCGTAACTGATGGTCCACTGTGGTTTAAAAGTGCCAGCGAATCATCTCAAGTGTTTTGTTTCTTTATGGCCACCAGCAGCACCTACACTGAATTTTGATAGCATGAAAACTGAAGAACCCTCAAAAAAATCTCTGAAGTCTTTTGAGATTCATGAGAAACATCTGGCTTAGAAGATTATCAAATGTTCCCGGTGCTCAAGAGTCCAGTCACTACTTTTCCTTGAAGTCCCAGCTCAGATGCCATTTCCATAACAGCCATTTAATACAGACTATGGAGAAATGCGAGACGGTTAAAAGCAAAGTGAGACTTTCACTTTGTCCCTTTTGCAGGAAGTGCCGCAGGATGAACCAGGCCTAATTTTGATTTGAGCTTGTGTTAGGTCAGCTAAAGGCCGTTTTGTTAAGATTAATATGCCACGGTTTAAAACGCTCATGGCGATTAAATACTGCAGGCTCTGCTCTGTCTTTCTCTCAGCCGTTTACTGGCGTGTGAACATGAATTGATTACGTGACCTCTGTAAGTCTAGATGTAATATCACCTGAGCCGTGAGCTGTAAAAGATTAAATTCCATTCTCCACTCAACCTGAAAAATCTCTTGCGCTTGAAACGCATCAGTTTTTCAGTTTTTCATTCTTGTCAGAGAAAAATTTAAATTAGTCTACTCGACCTCGGCAATCATAAGGGCTCTTGAAATTCCTGTCAGTGCAAAGCTTGAAAGTTCAGAGGATGCGCTAAAATAATTTTTGACCTGTTGATTGATTCCAAGTAACTGTCAGACTCTGTTCCATGTTTTGTCTGTGTCTTGCTCCCCAGGTGTTCCTTTCCCATGTTTAATTTGTCCCATTTTTTTTTTTGGGTTTTTTTTTTTTTTTTTTTTTTTAGTAAGATCGGGCAACTAAGGTTGCAAAGGGGTGGAAAATACATGAAAGCTTACCAGAAGTTTCCGAAAATGTATTAAAAGTTTATTATGGGCTTGTTTTTTATTTGTTTTAATTTTATTTATTATGGGCTTGTTTTTTATTTATGGGCTAAGATTTTTCCTAGTAAGATCAGGCAACTAATGTTGCAAAGGGGTGGAAACTTCCAAAAACTTTTCAAAAGTTTCAGAAAACTCCAAAATATCTGGAGAGTTTTAAAAAAAAATGTTGGAAATTTTTTTGTTGGAAATGTTGGAAACCTTTTTGCAACCCAACGCTAATGAGTCAAAATGTACCCTGTTATTTCTTGCTCCGTACATACAGAAAAGACATAACTCTGATTCGTGTTTAAATACGTACCATATTGTACATCCCTAATCCTACCTTATTCCTAAACTTAAAGGTGACATATCATGAAAATCTGACTTTTCCAGGTTTTAAGTGCTATAATCAGGTCCCCGGTACACCTACCAACCAAGGAAAAGTGAAAAAGATTAACCCAGTAACTTTGTTTTACTAAGCCTTTTTCGGCAAGCCTTTTTCTGATTTCGCTCCCCTAGTGACGTGGTAAAGGGATCTCATTATAATATTACCGCCCCTTAATCTGTAAGTTTCCACCCACGATGCCGTCATTTTGATTTTTCAAGGGACAACGGTGTACCAGTTCTAATTACCTTCACAGACATAACCGACTGTTTTTGTAACTCGTGTGTTTTTAACGTAAACTTGTGTGTGAATGAGAACTTTAGAGTTTAGTTCTCACATGCTGTGACAGCCACTTTCTGAACGTGTGCCCTCAGAAAACCGTATATAAGAAGTTTAAACTAATATGGTTTAAAACGCATGATTTCAGCGTGATAAACATGATAATCAGAACCAAAACAT
>NW_015554116.1:478489-485307 GCF_001515605.1 Sinocyclocheilus anshuiensis | reverse complement strand
GTAGAGTATTTTGAGCTGAAACTTCACAGACACATTCTGGGGACACCAGAGACTTATATAACATATTGTAAAAAGGGGCATAATATGTTTTCTTTAACAACTACCTTATTAACTATTAATAAGCAAAACATTTGTAGCAAAACATAATACGTTTTTAACAACTAGTTGTTCAGTTTATTTCCGTACACACTACGTTGAATTTCTGTAAGAATTTAGAGAGGCAATTTGGTTGTAGAATGCAGTTGTCACTCGCGTAAATGACTGAACTGTGTGTGTGTACAGAACAGGATTATGCGCTAAAAGGTGAATTGACAACCGAATCTAGCTGCAATGTATGCATGGCCATATGTTTTTCATCATTCGAAACAACCCTACATTGGGTGCCACATTTGTCTGCATGCATTAGGTTAGAATAGTCTGATTTCGAATGGCCTTAAATAAAAAAAGATCTGCATATGGTGACATAATGTGTAATTTCAAGTCATGCTAGGCTCAGTTCCCGGATGACATACCGAGGACATTCTCGAAATGAGAAATGCTTTGCTCCCTGAGCCTTGGGGCTTTTCGGATTGCATGTCAATACTGTTTACTATACTCAGCTTGACGTATAGATGCTCGTGTAAACAATACCTTTATCTTTGTCCTCTAGGAAAGTAATTGCTTTTGTTTCCAGTCCTATTCCCTGTCTGACTTGTCCTTTCTCCGTGTTTGCGTTTAGAGGTGATCAGGCAGAGGTACGTGGACGTGCCGGGAGAGCTGCTGATCGTGGAACTGGAGAAAGACCGGAATGGCTTGGGACTCAGTCTGGCCGGGAACAGGGATCGCTCCTGCATGAGCATCTTCGTGGTGGGGATCACCGCTGGAGGGCCAGCCAGCCGAGACGGACGCATCAAAGTGGGCGATGAGCTGTTGGAGGTGAAACGCGCAAACACACAGTGAAGTGATTGAGTGGTGGGTGTTGAATTGTTGAGGTGGGGCTTCATCTTCAGCTTACCGAACAGTATATCTTTAACAAAACAGAAAAAATCACATTAAATTATTTGTTTATGAGCAGTCATTATAATTGATATGAATTGCTTTATTAATGAGTAGCCTATAGGGTACATGTATTCGTAGCAAAAATCTTCGGTACGGGTCTTTCGGTTACCGAAATTTCAGTTACTTCGGTACGCATGTGTACCGAACAAATCGTTCAGTTTTTCAGGAAATTCAGACAATAAATGCCGTTTTGACACTCTTTGACGTGGCGTGACAGATCGCCGTATAAACGTCCCAGTTCTGATGGCAGCACGGAGCGCGAGTGAGGGCGATCATCCCTTCCTCTTTATTACTAGTTTTACATGAAATAAACATGAATGAACATCTCATGCCTCATGTAATCGCTCAGTTAGTGTTTCAACCACGGAAAGACGTCAACAAAACAGCTTGTAAACAAAATGTCATGTAGCATTTCATTTACCTCAGGCAAGTCATCAGTGTCCACAGCTTGTCAGTTCACCAGAGAAATTAAGTCTAGAGAAGAGCATTTTGCAAAATATTAGACTATACTTTATTATATTTACTTTACCTGTTAGTGATGTCTTAATTATTTAATGTATATGTTTAAATATTTTATGAAACAAGTTATGATTCTGTAAATTATTAGTCTACATTTCAACAACAAATAGAAACTGTATAATTTAGAAGTTAATTTTAAAACAATTTACATGTTTGCATGCAATTTTTTAATTTGAGTGGTTATTATAGTTAAAAATAAATAGTAATTGAATTTAAGTTTAAGCTCTGTTGTTAATTGTAACCTTAAGGGCTCCCTACACTGTAAAATCTAATTAGTTGGGCTTACCTAAAAAAAAGCATGCAAACCGATTGCCTTGAAAAAACTAAGTAAAGAAGAGCAAATCAAATGGTTATTGTTACAATTAATGAAAATAAATGAAATTGAATTGTTACCATTGCTGTGATTCACGTGCTGAATGTCTATGTGTGACTTTAGTATATTACCACACACGATTTAAGGATTATATAAACCCAATTAAAATCATCTCAAGGTATTTGTGAAAAATGAAATTTGAAACAGTTAATTAATAAACACACACACAATAAATTCACTAATGCTTTAATTAGAAGATAGGTGTTGTTATGTTGCACATTAGCAACATATTAGTGCACTGCTGCCTCTCACTGCTTTATTAATGTCATCGGTTCCTTTGTGGCTACTAGAATATTTTAAGTAAGTGTCACTCAAAACAGTAAGTAAATTGTTTTATTTGCCTTGAAAGTAGCTGTAACGTAATAAAACCTAGTAAGTATAACAACTAAGCAAAGATAACTAATTAAATCTAAGTAAGGTAAACTATTGGATTTTACAGTGTATAGTTTAGAGCAGAAGCTGACGTAGATTTTTATAGATTTTATTTTAGACTTTTATAAGAAAATTTTTATAGAATTTATTTAAAGAGAGCCATTTGTTCAGTAAACCACTGTTAAATTTTAAAAAAGCAATGTATGTTTAGTTTTTTTCCTCCTGCTGTACCAAAATCATACCGAACCGTGACATCTCAACTGAGGTACGCACCGAACCGTCATGTTTGTGTACCGTTACACCACTAGTAGCCTATAATAATAATAATAATAATAATCATGTATTTTATTTAAATATAAATAGTTATTAATTACATTTAGGTAATTCTATTGTATCATTAATTTTATCATGCATATTCTTAATTTTATTTATTATAATTTATTAAATATTAAACATTCTAAATGTATAAATATATCTCTATCTATCATTCCTTCTATCTGTCTGTCTGTCTGTCTATATATATATCTATCGTTCCTTCCTTCCTTCTACCTATCTGTCTATCTACACTTTAGAACAATTTTCACTTTAATGCACAAAGTGCTAGTAAATTTCACAAATAATTAATCCTTCCTTCCTTCCTTCCTTCCATCCATCCATCTGTTAGTTCGGTAGAGACTGCTATATTTTATATTTATTGAAAAATTAAATACTAAAAATTAAATTTTGAAATGACTCATTTTAAATTATGAATTAACGACATTTAATATTATATATTTTTACTATTATATATAATTAATATTAATGAGTGAACTATATTGCTTAAATAATATAATTTATTCATAATAATACAAAAATATGTATTAAACCAAGCTGTCCCTACCCTTTTTTACAAAGTGACTCTAGCATACTTCCAGTGAGGAATTATGGGTCAGTTCTCAGGATTTAGAAGCTATCTGTCCCTCTCTCTTTCATTTTTTCGTTCTCTAGGTAATAGCCTTTTTCTGTTGGGCCCCTTGTAATCCAAGGGGAAAATGATGGTTTCCATCAATTTTCATTCTCATTCTGGTCTAATGCTGAATGAAGCATGGGGCTCGAGGGTCGTCTGGGTCAGTCTCATATAGCCAAAATCACTTTGAGTCTTGAGGGATGTGGTGGCCAGGCTCTCTGTTCTGGATGTGGATCACCTGGTCCCTCTATCTCTGTCTCGACCTGTTTGTATCTGTGCCTCAACTATTAATGTGTAAACGAGAGTGTGGGGTTTTGCCTCAGATGGGCGGATGAATTTCAAATGAAGCCACCTGCCCTCAGTTTCACTATCTGTGTCTGTGCTTATCAATTTCTCTGCCTCCCTCTCCTGCTCGCTTTATCTCTCCAAGTGTTTCTGTAGCTCCACAACCTCACCATAAGACATAATTCATTGCGAGTTAAAACACACTGATAACGGCAGGTCACTTTTATGTTTTTATACATGCACAGTTTTAATGTTTTTATTCATGAGTGTGACTTTGATTTGAATTGGCCACACCCCACAGGAAGTTGAATTTGGAATTTAATTTAAGTTCCAAGAAACTGAATTGTCCTGTCATTTAAAATGTTGAACTTTGACAGAATGTGAATAATTTAAATAATTATTTTAAACCAGTCATTTTCACAAATGATGGCTGTTTATTCCCTGATGTCAAGAATATGTTTTCCCTCAGATTATTGAAATAAAAAAAAAAAAGCAAATCCATATTTTAATATTTAATCAATGGATTATATAATGGAACTTTGGGAAATTAATTTATTTATTTATTTATGTAATATACATAATATATTCATAATATATTAATATCTAATAATCATTCATATTGTGTGTATATATATATGAAGGTCTATTAACAAAAAAATCCTGTCATTTTAAATAGATAATTTTTTGTGACACGTGAATAATTTAAAAAATAATTTTAAACCAGTTATTGTAACAAATTATGGTCATTTTCTAACTGACATCAGGGATATTTTTTCTTCAATTTATTAAATATTAAGAAAAAGCTAATCCACAAATTAATATTTAATCAATTGATTATATAATTTATGAAACATTTTGGTGAATGTATTTGACCATAAAATTAAAGACGACAATAAAATCAAATATAATTAGTAATTATATTTATTATTTATTAGTAATTATATTATTATATGTTTATTTATGACAAGTACATTTAAATACTAATTTATACAGGCAATTAAAATCACCTAATATTTCTGAAAATAGCACAGGGTGTATATTATATTATGTTTATGAGTAATTCATGCTTTACAAAGTAAAGCAAAGTATTATTAAAACTACACTTTTAGTTGACTTACAAATGACTCTGAATCCTGTTTGCTACTTTAATTTACATTCGGCTCAAATTCAGGAAGGCATTCGCAATTCATTTCGGAATGAACTCAGCTGGTCCATCGTATTGCTGCATCCCACAATAAATTCCCTGATCTTTTCCCGTCCAGATGGCATTTTGGTTTCCACGTTCGTTTCCTCCTCGGAATTGCCTATCGATTTAGCAATTTGGTCGACACGTACGAATGCTGTATTTTGGTGTGGAATTTGAGGCCTGGAGCAGGCGAGGCTCAGAGCCGTGCTCGCTGACCTTTGTCTAATATCTATCTCTATTAGATGTGAACACACTGCGGCATTAGTCATGATCCGCTAGTGCTCCTGCCTAATGATTCTGTCACAGGTGATTGGAGACACAAGTCAAACGGTCTCAAATACGTGTTCGCAAACTCAGATGCGGTTATTTGTAAACAGTTCAGCAGAGCAAACTCTTACAAAAAATACCATGGTATTACCACAGGTTTTTAGGGATGTGGTTCTCTGAGTTCAAATGTAGATGCAGTTTTGTCTGTATATTGGTTGTTGACAAATAACATGGACATGACAGACAGACACACAACTTTTTCCAATATTAAGATTTCAGGTTGGGAGTGTAAGTGTAAAGTTTGGTCGCAAATTGTTGCTGTTTTCCTTTTTTTGTCTTACATTTTTACACTTCTTTGGTGGTTTTTTTGTTTTGTTTTGTTTATAGTTTTTGTTTTGTTTTGTGTTTTTGTTTTAACGTTCCCCCCACCTTACTCAGATTTTTTTTTTAAATATTATTATTATTAAAATGTTTATTTACATTTGTTTTGTTGCCATTTTATCCCAAGTTTCTCTGTTTTGTTTGGTTTGGTTTTCCACCAAGTTTGTCAGTTTTACCTTTGTTGCAGTTCATTTACATGATCCTGTTTCAAATATTATCTGTATATTCCAGTTTCACGCATTTTTGTTTTGTTATGTTCCATGGTAATAACAATGGCTTTCTTTGGAGGAAAAACTATGTGAATCATTTAGATTTACCTAGATTACTGCATATAAATTGATCATAAAATATGATAAAACTACAATGTTAACATCATTTTACTGTTTTCTGTGACAAGTCTTGTTTTTTGTCCTGTGCTAACAGAATTTCTTGTGCTTCCATCAGATAAACAACCAGGTGTTGTATGGCAGGAGCCACCAGAACGCATCAGCCATAATAAAAAGCGCCGCATCAAAGGTCAAACTTGTCCTAGTCAGGTAAGAGACCCTAAGACACGACCCTCAGCCTGCTGTTTTCACACACTATCATCTGTGCATTACTAAGAAATGACTCTCATTTCAGCGTTGTTATGAATTCTTTAACTCATTAAAAATAATGAGATCATTTTCTGTGACAAGTCTTGTTTTTTGTCCTGTGCTAACAGAATTTCTTGTGCTTCCATCAGATAAACAACCAGGTGTTGTATGGCAGGAGCCACCAGAACGCATCAGCCATAATAAAAAGCGCCGCATCAAAGGTCAAACTTGTCCTAGTCAGGTAAGAGACCCTAAGACACGACCCTTAGCCTGCTGTTTTCACACACTATCATCTGTGCATTACTAAGAAATGACTCTCATTTCAGCGTTGTTATTAATTCTTTAACTCATTAAAAATAATGAGATCATGAATTTATTATAATGTGTTAGTTTTTACCTCTGGAGCTTTGAAATGTGTGATTAATTGCAACAAATTCAAGAATAATATCATTATCAATTATTAACTCATTGACAGCTCTAATATTTATAACAAGCTCAAAATGTTGTGCATTATTGTCAGTCTTGAGCTTCAACCAAACAAGCTTGCAGAAACGGACATTCTTCCCTTCTTGCAATTACTCAAACCAAGCAATCTCACTTGCCCAAAGACGAATGTATTGCATCTTTTCTCCTGTCCAAACTCCTTGATCAAGCTGAAAATCCAAGGCACCATGGCTAATTAGGATCATAAAACAGGCTTTTTAAGGAGGCAATTGCAGTCTGTGTATGATTGAAGCAATCTAAGTCAGTGCCAGTACTTTCATTAAAAATTCCCATCTTAAGTTAACATGAGTAAAGAGAAAAATAATTTATTTTTGCAGTTTTTACACTTTGTGTGTGTGTGCATGTGTGCGTGTCTGTGTGTGTGCGTGCGCG
>NW_015554116.1:459050-478402 GCF_001515605.1 Sinocyclocheilus anshuiensis | reverse complement strand
TGTGCGTGTGCGTGTGCGTGTGTGTGTGTGTGTGTGTGTGTGTGTGTGTGTGTGTGTGTGTGTGTGAATGTTTGGTCACCCGGGTCTTTTTTTTGCCTACTGTTTTATAAATACTGTTCATTCAGAATTCTTGGCTTAGAGCAAAACAAAAAAGTCAACAGATGAAGCAATCCATAAAGTTTCAAGAAAAAAAAAAATTATTACTATCAAAAATGTGTTCCAAAATACTATTAAGTCAAAATTTCATAGGAAATGGAATTTTGACCCACTTTATGCATTGTTGAGTTAGTGATAAAAAAAAAATTCTCGTCCTATGACAAAAAAAAATATGAAAATAGCATTGATTAGGGCCAGAAACGAGTTTTTGAGAAATTCATTGAATATCAAATAAATGTTTTTATCAATAAAATATTTAAAAAATCACAACTTACCAGTCAATTTGACCCCAAATATGCGTTCTAGGGTTATAATAGCTGTTTAGCATTTTTAACTCCATATCAAGTTATCTCTGTCTCTTGTCACTTTGAAAAGTGGAGTCATTGTTGCCCAAGTACCAAATCAAATACATGCTGTCTTGTGTGTATTGGCAACACGAGCAAAGCCATGTGACATTGATACATTTTATTGTGATACTTGATAGCATTTTAATAGCAGTATTTCTGGAGTTGTCATGTCCTCCCATCCAGAGAGTGAGGTGTGATATGGTTTAATAAACTGGAACTGCTATCGCTATAAAACGTTTTTTGATCGCTTAGAGGATTTTTGTAGTGCAACACATGGTTTTAATGCAGCACAGCCCTTCAGTCCATCATAAACGAAAGCCTGCTTTGTCATTACAGGCGTAATCAGAGACTTATCATCTGTTTCTGTTCATATCTCAGGTTTTTGTAAGAGTATTTGTTAGCTTGACCTTTATTTGACTGCTTGTTTTGTCAGTCCGACAGGTTTTGCTGATAACGGCTGTGTAAAGACGCCAATATCTCCTTGCTATCTACAGCTAATTATCAGAGGTCTGAGAAATATGACGGGCAGCTCTGTTTACGTCTATCAAAACAACGTTAACGTGCTACTGAATGTTAATAGATTCACTTTAATGGATGCCCAGTTTGCCGGAAAGCCCTTGTTAAATGATTTGTATTGTGTCAAAAGTCATTTGGCGACACATGATGGAATGCAATAGAGGAAAGCAGGTTGCCATTTCAATGTAACTGGCCAGTGGTCAAGATGGAACCGTGTCCGCCTGTGACGCGAACGGCAAAATGTCACCGTCTCATTCCGAGTTGTTTAGCGAAGGGATTTCGGAGCTGGATGAAATCAGGACACTAGCTCAGATTTGCTGTTTCAATCAGAAGGGGTTATTTGGAAACAAGCTTGAGGATTGATCGTTTCATAAATTCTGATCACCTACGTTGACCTCAACTTGACAGTAATTGGAAATGGGTCATTTAGTGAGCAAAGACAATAACGCCAAGGTGAACAGAAGGAGGGGTATAGGGAGCGATATTACTCGTTACTCGAGGATTCATAGCGCAACCTCAATTCATCTGGTCCATCAGTCCTTATCGATCTCAGCAGATAAATCTGCCAAGAGCCATGTGGGTACATGAGAAGTAGAGAGTGAGCCGGGCCAATTTTGGTGTCATCGAAAGGATGGGAATCATTTTTCTTGGATATGCGTTTTTTAAAGGGATAGTTCACCCAAAAATACTGTTATCAGTTACTCACCCTCAATTTGTTTCAACCTTATGAGTTCTGTTGAGCACAAAAGAAGATATTTTGAAGAATGTTGGTAACCGTAGTTGACGGTAGCCATTGACTTCCATAGTATGAAAAAATACTATGGAAGTCAATGGCTACCATCAGGTTCACATTCTTCAAAATATATTTTTTTGTGTGTTCAACAGAAGAAAGAAACTCTTACAGATTTGGAGCGACATGAGGGTGAGTAAATAATGACAGATTTTTTTATTTTTGGGTGAACTGTCCCTTCAAGATGTTTTGCTGGTGAAATTACAAATAATTTAAATATTGTGTCACTGTTTTTGTAAAATTGTGTGAATGCTTTCTACTTTTGTGTCATTGCATGTGATTTGCTGTGAATGGTTATTAATATTTAATCTTTTCTGTCGGTTGATAGGAATGAAGATGCTATCAATCAAATGGCTGTCGCTCCTTTTCCTTCCCAGCCTTCCTTGTTCTACTCCAGTGAGGTACGGTACATTATGAACAGACATATATGACTTAATTAGAATCTGTGTTAACGGAGTTTTGTCCAGTTTTAAGTATAAATGAATGTGTTAATGTAATATTTTAAAATCTAGATATCACATTTGATATTTAATATATTGTATTATTATATTATATATTATTATATGAATCTGATATTTTATTTATTTATTGCATAAATTGCCTGTTTTGTTCTAATCATTTTGTCAACCACCATAAAAACTCATTGGTCCAAAGTCATGCTCCACATAACATAAATGTCATGCGTATTGCTCATGTTATGCTTTCAAGAAAAAAGTAAATAAATAAATACATACATTTTTTAAATTATAAAAATATATATTTTAATTTAAACACAAATTAATACATTTGAAAGGAACACTCCACTATTTTTGAAAATAGGCTTATTTTCCAACTCCCCTAGAGTTAAACAGTTGAGTTTTACCGTTTTCGAATCCATTCAGCCGATCTCCGGGTCTGGCGGTAGCACTTTTAGCTGTAGCTTAGCATAGATCATTGAATCTGATTAGACCGTTAGCATCTCGCTCAAAAATGACCAAAGAGTTTCTATATTTTTCCTATTTAAAACTTGTCTCTTCTGTAGTTACATCGTGTACTAAGACCGACGGAAAATTAAAAGTTGCGATTTTCTAGGCCGTTATGGCTAGGAACTATACTCTCATTCCGGCGTAATAATCAAGGAACTTTGCTGCCGTACCATGGGTGCAGCAGGCGCAATGATATTACGCAGCGCCAGGAAATAGTCCCCAGCACGTTCCCTGTGCAAGCAGGGAGAGTATAGTTCCTAGCCATATCGGCCTAGTATAAAATTGCAACTTTTCGTTTTCCGTCGGTCTTAGTACACGATGTAACTACAGAAGAGTCAAGTTTTAAATAGGAAAAATATCGAAACTCTTTGGTCATTTTTGAGCGAGATGCTAACGGTCTAATCAGATTCAATGATCTATGCTAAGCTGCAGCTAAAAGTGCTACCGCCAGACCCGGAGATCGGCTGAATGGATTCGAAAACGGTAAACCTCAACTGTTTAACTCTAGGGGAGTTGGAAAATAAGCCTATTTTCAAAAATAGTGGAGTGTTCCTTTAAATACATTTGTTCATTTAATGTTTAAAAATATAGATAACACATTTAATATTTAATATATTAACATTAACCTGTTATTGTTATTATTCTATTATTAGATTATATATTATTGTTTTAATATGATCTTTTATTTATCTATTTATGTATTTTTCGCATTAATTGCCTGTTTTGTTATAACCACATCAAGCAATGTGTTATAGCACGATTTTGTTGGCCACCATGAAAACTCAATGGTCCAAAATTATGTTCCACATTGAATATGCTGTGCCACAATCTACAGCAATTTCACTTTCAGGAAAAAATATTTTAAAATAATAATTTAAAAAATAAAAAACTTTACAAATTATTATTACATTTTTACATTTTACGTGTACAAATAAATATAGATGTCACATTTAATATTTAATATATTAATAATAAATAGTTTTTTCTTTTATTTCTATGACAATATTTAATTTTTTTATTCATTCATGTACTTACTTAATTCTTTCATTTATTGAGGTAATTAGAGGTCCTCACCCCTTCCTGCACTGCTAAAAGTTAGAAGAGTTCAGCTGATTTCAGAACTGTTTTTCAGACACATCTAAATATGCCAGCAGTTCCAGCTCCAGCAGAGAAGCCACAGTTACCCGAGAGCCTCCCTCTGAGCAGAAACTCACCTGAGCCGCCGATAATCAAGGTATTGATTATACAAATATTAATAATTATACACGAATAAAGATTCTATAAAAATACTGTTTCATATAGAGTCTAATAAAAGTGAAGAATGCAGTGAATAAAAAAAAATTCACTTCAGTCTGTTATGCTTGTAAGCCAGACTTTTCAACAGATATGATGCAAGAACATAGCAACTATTGCCATCATTATAAAAAGAATAATGACTCTTGACTCAGCGTTTTACGACTCTATCCCATCTCCCCTCGCTTTCATCCCCTCATTGTCGGTCTGAGTTCGGACCAGCTGTTTCTGCCCTAAATGTGGATTTGTTTTTCGATAAACAAACAGGCGCTTCACTCTAAACAGCAGCTCATTGTCATCGGCTGCCTCTAGCTTAACTCTGTCCTAGATGGAGGCAGCAAATGCGGTTTTGACCTAGTTGAGGCTCTAGGCCTCGCACTTTATTTTACCTGTTTGCCTGACTCCTCATACAGGATCAGCCGAGCGTGGTGCGGCCCGTGAGCTCCACTCAGACAGATCAGATGCAGGAGACTTTCAGAGATGAAGAGTCAGCATTGAAGGTGAGGAACACCTAAGAAGATCTCAATGAGTATGTTCAGAATCATATAGTACTTGTACTATATTTGCAAAATGTATACTGTGCTCAGTATGCTATGCAATTTATTGTATATGTAAAATGCCCATATAAATAATTTGTTATTATTTAGTATTTATAAGTCAATTTTGAAAATTGCAAAATTACCTATTTTTTTCCACGACAATAGGCAAACATCCAGCATAATGATGTAATGTTAAAGCATTTTTAATTTAATGAGTGACTTTTAGTTGTAGTATGCATATTTATACTGAAATTAATATACTTTGCCAATTTTCTGTATTAATGCAATAGCTACATAAATTATTTATATTGTTTTAATTATTTATATTTATTTATATGTATTTATATTATTTATAATTAAATAGTTATGTAAATCTTAAATATATTTATAAATGTATAAATATCTTAAATAAAAATATTTTTTTATTTATTTAAGATATTTATAATATCTATATTTAAATGTACATTTATGAACAGACAGACAGACAGATAGATAGATAGATAGATTATTATATATGCTTTTGAATATAGAATATGCTTTAATATGCACTATAATATACCTATTATTAATAAATAGATATATAAAATACCCATATATTTATAAATGTGTTATTTATATTATATATTTTTCCTTTCTTCTTTTTTTTTTTTTTTACATCATAACTTTTTTTTTAAATCCTGATTATTTTCAGTAAATGTACATTTATGAACAGACAGACAGACAGATAGATAGATAGATAGATTATTATATATGCTTTTGAATATAGAATATGCTTTAATATGCACTATAATATACCTATTATTAATAAATAGATATATAAAATACCCATATATTTATAAATGTGTTATTTATATTATATATTTTTCCTTTCTTCTTTTTTTTTTTTTTTACATCATAACTTTTTTTTTAAATCCTGAATCTTTTTTATTTTCAGCTTTAAAATTTTGAATACCAGATTTTTAATGCAGCCAATGTATTTATGGACATTTTTTAAAAATGTTTAAAATTCCTATCCTTGCCGTTTTACTCATGAATCAAAAAGTGCCATGAATGTTAGTTTCATAATTGCTCCATTAAATTTGGGTTGTGTAGTCTGTTATACTGAGTGATAGAACTAATTACGGTCTATTAATCTTCTCAGAAGCTGAAATCCTCAGAGAAGATATTGGAGTCTCCAAGCGAACAGTCACCCAAGCCTCTTGTGGAGCAGGTGTGTTTGTTCATTCAAGTATATGTTTGTGCTACACAAAACACCATTTGCAACACATTTAACTTTCTTAGTCATCATTAATGCATTAATTTTGAGTTCCTTTTAACTTTGAGTTGCATGTGAGTTGGATGAGATTTTTACTCATTTAAACAGGTGCCAAAACATGAAAGCTCTGCCTAGACAAAACATGGCAGCCGTTAGTAAACAGTCTAACCTCTGTGTCTCTCTCCTGCAAACTCGCCCTTGTCCTGGATCGTCTCCAGATCACCAGTCTTCCAAATATCCAGAGGAATTCCACCAGGCCCTCAGCCAGTTCTCTGGAGGTCACATCCTTGGGATCATCCGTGCCAGTCTCTGGCACCAGCCCTGACTTCGAGTACTGCAGCAAAGGTGCAACACGCTCAGTGTCACAGATTTTGTTTAAAACACTTTATGTTGTTACTTTAATTTTCATGTTCATGAGCTGCAATCTGTGGTCCCCAAATGCATGTTTAATCAAGACTGAAATTAAAACAACACAGCGCTGCCATGTGGATTTGCCTCTGCCTCTTTGAGCACTGACAGTTGTTTTTTCCAAGAGGAATTCATTTTCTTTTCACTCTGACTGTTTTTAAAAACACAGAACATGAAGGACTTGCATCATCTTTATCTCTCTCTGTGTGTTTCAGACCCTGCTACGTGTCCCATAGTTCCAGGACAAGAGACTGTTATTGAGATTTCTAAAGGCCGGTCTGGACTAGGTCTCAGTATAGTCGGCGGCAAAGATACGCAGCTGGTATGATACCAGAAATAAAATGTGCTTTGCTTTATTTTGTACGTTTTTGCTTTTTTTTATTAATTGTTTTTGTTTGTTTTTCGCTATTATTTTTCTGTATTGTTTATTTGTTTTGTTTTGTTGTTGTTTTTTCTGTTTTGTTTTGTTTTGCCTTGCCTTTTGTATTTGTTTTAATTTTACTATATTTTTTGGTTTTGTTTGTTTTTTGCATTTTTTCTGTTTTTTATTTTGTCTTAGTTTTTTGCAATTTTGCCTTTTTGTTTTCTTTTTTTTGTGCGTTTGTCTTTTGTATTTGTTTTTTTTTCTGTTCAGTTTTTGCTGTCTTTTGTTTTTTATTTTGTTTTTTGTTTTGTCATTCTTTTGTATTTGTTTACATTTTTGCTAGGTTTTTTATTGATTGTTTCTTTTTATGTTTTTTGTTCAGTTTTGTTTTATTTTAATTTGTTGTTTTTCTTTTGTCTTGTATGTGTTTAGTTTTTGTCTTTCTGTTTTGTTTTTCTTTTTAGTTTTTGATTTGTCTTGTGTTTGTTTTAATTTTTGCTTTTTTATTTTCTTTGTTTATATTTTGTATTTTATTTGTATTTTTCTCATTTTTTTCTATATAGTTTTCATCTTTCGGCTTTTTGTTTTTGTGTTTAGTTTTGTCTTTTGTTTTTTTCTGTTGTATTTTTTTTTGTATTATGTTTTTTGTATTTTTTTCTGTTTTATGATTTCAGTTTTATAAATCAGTGATTTAAGTGTTAGTTAGCAAAAAGGCAGAAATCACATACAGCTCCTTTTATTGAAACATGCATGAATGAGTCATTTTAATGTCAAATTCAGTCAATAGCACATTTATTGTTGTTGATTGCTTATTTTTTACCTAGATTTGGTAGCATACACACCCAGGATGCTTTCTTATGTTAAAAAATAGCTAGATAAAAATGACAGGGCTTATTCTTTCTAGTGTGCCGCAGGGCTGCATCGGAACAGGCAGGTCACAGCAGGAGCTTTTTGTCTGCCCTGACTTTCTCTGCCCGACTGCAGAGACAAGCATCGCTTTTTATCAGTGTACTGCCACCTCGCCATCATAATTCTGCAGCGCTCCAGCTCTGTGGGCTAGTTTAGCTGTCAAAGGCTTCCATGAGTCAACAAAACCAGCCCTCGGGCTCCACAGGTTTTCAGCAGAAAAAAAAATGTTTCGTGTGTGTTTTTATAAAAAAGGATTTTAAAGGTGAAGGGGAGCAGAAATTATGCATCCTCATGTCGCTCCAAATCAGTACGATGTACTCGCTTCTGTGGAACACAAAAGAAGATATTTCAGAAAATGTGCAGGTTACTCTTTTCCATTCAGTTACAAATAATAGTGACTAAAGCTTTCAAGCTTCAATAAAGGATGCAAATAAAAGTATCATAAAATTGATCCGTATGACACATGCACTATATTACTTGTGTTACAAAGGCTTTGTACGAGGAACAGACTGACAATTTTTGTTATCAGTTATTCTGTGATAATCTTTTCCTCCTGTGAGCTCTTTACCGAATGAAGTCAGTGAGTTGAACTCGAGAACCTGATCAGTTTAATTCGTAAACAAATCATTCAATTTTTGTGAACTGAGAGAGATTCATTGAAAAGATCTGATTGAAAAGAATGATTGATTCACAAAAGTAGAAAATGTAAAGATTTTCAGTGCATTATGACCAGTGTAGATATTGTCAACTAAAATTAAAACTATTAAAAATAGTTTTCAGTAATTAAAATACAGCTGAAATACTATAAAATTGAAATATTACATGAAAATCTTTATCAAGGATTTTGCTTTGGCAACTAAATATAATTTAGGTTGAAGTACTAAAGCACTAAAAATGACTGAAGTATTAAAATTACTAAAACTAAAACTGAAATAAAAATAAATAGCTGTGTAGAAATAGAAAACAAAAAATGACAAGCACACAAAATGTACTAAATCTTAAACTAAAATGGAAAATAAGCTAATTTTAATATTAATCACTAATAAGTTCATTTTAACTTTTATTGTTTTTGCACATAAATCTATGGTATGATTTCAGAAGACTTGAAAGATGGCTAAAGAGTCAATTTTTGTTACTTTTGTATCCTTTATGAAGCTTTGAAGCTTCAATTTCTGTTCATTGTAATTGTTCCGTTTCATATGCATTTGAAACAATGTAAGGCTGAGTAAATGATGACAGAATTTGTAGGTGAGCTGTTCCTTTAAGAAACAAGTGATAGGAATTTATAGTTTCTTTCTCTTTTTTTGTCATATTTCTCCTCTTCACACATATTTCTCCTCTTTTCAGGATGCCATAGTGATTCATGAAGTGTATGAGGAGGGGGCGGCAGCGCGGGACGGTCGTGTCTGGGCCGGAGATCAGATTCTCGAGGTCTGTTTGTGTGTATGAGGGAGTGTGTTGTAAGGTTGTAGAGCGGGACGCCTCTGTAATGTCACTGACAGCTGGTCTGCCTTGAGCAAAATGGAAATTTGACGGCATTATTGTGAATTATTATAGATCTGAACAGTGCTTCTCTGTATTTAACTTTGACAATAGCGCCATCTTCTGTACATAGAGTAGTGTCAACATAAGCTTTTGCTATGTGCTGAATGTGCTGCATTTATTTCATCATGAATTAGATTTTATTTTTATATTTTCATATTTCTTTTTAATTTCAGTTGACTTTTTAGTAATTTTGTGCCATTTTTATTGTTTTTTTTTATTATATATATTTTTTAAGTAATTCTCTATAGCGTTAATTTTGCATAATTGTATTATTGGTAAATGCGTAAGGAGACTGTGTTCTCTGGCGCCCCCTGCAGGTGAATGGAGTAGATCTGCGGAGCGTGGCTCATGAAGATGCAATAGCTGCTCTACGGCAAACACCGGCCAAAGTGCGGTTGACAGTCCTGCGCGACGAGGCGCAATACAGGGACGAGGAGAACCTCGACATGTTCCGTGTTGAACTTCAGAAGAGAACCGGGCGGGGGCTGGGCCTGAGCATCGTTGGGAAGAGGTGAGTGCAAGTTTGTTTTCCTTATGAGGAGAAAAGGGAAAGAATGGAAAAAACAGTAATCATTTTAAAATGAAAAGATAAATAAAATGCACAATACAATAGTAATCATTTTAAAATAATATCATGAAATAAAAAGCTCAATAAAATATTATTTTAAAGTAGTATCTTAATAAAATGCAGAGTACAGTAATTTTGAAAATAATATAATAAAATGCACAGTACAATAATGTTTTAATTGGCAATAAAGTTTTTTTCAAATAAATAAAACAAATTATAATAAAATAATCATTATTTTAAAATAATAAAAATGCACAATATCATATTTTAAAATAATATATTTACATTTAAATTTATTCATTTAGCAGACACTTTTATTCAAAGCAACTTGTCAATAAAATGCACAGTACAATAATCATTTTGAAATAAAATAATAGAATGAAATGCACAATACACTAATTCAAAATAAGATCAAATGTACAATGCAGTAAAAATCATTTTAAAAATAATATAATAAAATAAAAACTAAAATAATATTAGTAGTTTTACACAGTAAAAGTTTTGAAAAAAATAATAAGTTATGCTATAATACTATAATAATTTTTAAATAATACAATAAAATAAAATGCACCAAATAATAATCATTTTAAAATAAAATAATAAAATTAAATGCACAATACAATAATATAAAAAAATAAAATAAAACAATCTGCACAATACAGTAACTATTTTGGTTGTACACAAACATGACACTAAATTTCCTCGTTCTCCTTTTCTCCCTCTTCAGAAATGGTAAGGGTGTGTTCATCTCGGATGTGGTGAAGAGCGGAGCGGCTGATCTGGACGGCAGACTGATGCAGGGTGATCAGATCCTGTCTGTGGATGGAGAGGACATGAGACAGGCCTCACAGGAGACCGTCGCTGCCATTCTCAAGGTGAGCTCCACCTCAATCCTAAAACCCAAAGCCCAGTTTACAACCTGTTTCAAAACTAGATTACAAGAGCAGAGTTAGTTGGAGCGGCAGTTGCAATATGCTGCCACTAGGTGTCGCTGTTTGGTTGTGTATTTAGTGGCTGTTGAGGCCTGTGGTATTTATAAACAATTTCGGATTTCTTATTTAAACATTTTGTTTTGTCTGCAGTTACAGTAATGATTTCAAGAAGATTTTATATAAAAAAAATGTTTGCAATGTTCATTCCTATTAAAAAGAGCTTGAAGAATTCATGGGGGTCCAAAGTTTTATGTAGGATCACATAATTCATCTCAAGTGACAAAAACACTGAATTCCACGTCTTATAATCATAATGGCCGGTGTAGACATCATATTTACTTTTATGCATGGGCTATGATTGATAGATATGTCAGCATACAAGTTGTACTGTCAAATTGAATGTGGTATCTAACCAACCTGTTTCATTGGTTTATATGGAGTTCAAACGCATGTTCACTCTAAAACACACTTCATATAACGGTTTTGGCCTCCTGTAATAAATTTAAACAGTAGCATCACATTGGTTTATCATAGTTTTTGTTATGGTCAGCTTAGATATCAGCATATCAGCTGTTCCCAAAAATATGCTTAAAATTTGATATTAAACAATATCCAACCCAACCCTTTTGTAAGTTTTAAGATGTATTCAAATTCATGTAACGTCCTACACTAACTCCCAGAAATGTAGTTAAAAAGTTAATAACAACAAATTGAATTGAGTAATAAAATTGTTACAAATAACGCAAAAAAAAGTTAATAGAATGTTTGTTTGTATGATTTTTAGCTGAAACTGTACTAAATGTTGTTTATGTAATATACAAACACACACACACACATTTACATACAAAGATGTATATATAGGTAAGTCCATCATGTTGTTAGGATGTTTAGATTTTTTTTTATTTTAGCTTAAACATCACGTTGTGTGTGTGTGTGTGTGTGTGTGTGTGTGTGTATGTATCTATGTATATGTGTATATATATTTATATAATACACTGTTATATATTATACATATTACAATATATTATATACATTATATAGTTTATGAAAATTAATCGAAAATTGTCCATTCATGGCACTCTCTGCGGTTCTTTGGGAGGCATGTGAAAAGGCCTTCACGATTAATGTTGTGAACAGGGCAAAAAGAATCTGCAGTATTGTGCCAGTTGGTGGAATTCTGGGAAATGTTGGCTTGAATAAGGTTGCACTGAGCCCGTGTCGTTTGGCTCAATGGGTTTGGCTCTCTGGACGAGAGCGAGGGTGTTATGTTGTGGCATCAGGTCTTTGCACATGTGTAAAGGTTCTCGAAAGTATGTGAAAGTGTGTTGGTGAGGATACGAGCGAGAAGACACAGCTCACAATGCCAAAGTTGTGTGTGCGTCAACGTGTGTGCTGTGATCCTGCAGTGCGCCAGGGGCAAGGTGCTGTTGGAACTGGGCCGACTGAAGGCTGCCTCCTGGATCTCTTCCAGACGCACCTCCCAGGGAAGTCAGGTGTGTAGCCCGTGTCCTACACCTCATTGGGCTTTCCTGGCATTTCCAGAAGGTCCAGCATGCCGAACTCTAACCCAATCATTAGTGCATGTTAGCGGACGGGCGAACCAGCGGTGTATGGCTGTGGGCATCTGTGTGTGTTACTCATCCATACTGCCTGAAAAAGCAAAGGGAGTGTGTGGTTACATGTCCGCATGCGCTCACTTGTCACTAACCGTGACGTATGCATGTGCGATGGCATGAGTATTTTGTGTATATGTGTGGAATAGCACCTTCAGCGAACTCTTTCTCCTTTAGATGAGCCATGTGAGCGCCAACAGCAGCGCCCCAACCCCCACGCCCCCTGCCGTTATTCCGCCTCCCTCTCAAATCCTCAACAACAACAGCCGAAACATCACCGAGCCCAACAGCAAAAGCACAGGTACTTCTTGCACCACATCAGCACTGAAGTAGCAGGAAACAACCATAAAACGGCTATAAATCAGCCTTAAAACAACACTTTTCTTATCTGTCGACAGCGAGCGTAAGTGTTTAGAAAGTGCCTCTGTAAACAGTGTGCTTGTTTTCTTCTATTGTTTGAATTAGATTAAAATTGCGGTCACATTTGCTGTTGTTTGTCATATTTTCCAGTTATTTCGTTAGGAATCCATGCTATTGGGAATTTCGTGTAAGGGCGAAAGATTTCCCCTAGCAGGGTTTAAGTTGGTCGCACAAATTTGCCACATTGACCATCAGAAATCTACTTGGTTTTATAGTGACTTTTTTTGTTAGCTGTACTTTATACATCCCAAAGGACAATGGACCTTTTTTGCTCAAGAAATTTCGCAAAAGTTTTACTTTCAGCAACCACTTTTAATCCCATCGAGCAAGTGGGATCTCATGGTTTACTTATTTAAAGGGATAGTTCATGAACATTCTGACATTAATGTCACCCTCATGTCGTTTAAAACCCGTAAGACCTTTGTTCATCTTCGGTACACAAATTAAGATATTCTTGATGAAATCCGAGAGCTTAGAATGCATTGCAACTTCCACATTCAAGGCCCAAAAATGTAGTAAGGGCATCATTAAAATAGTCCATGTGACATCCGTGGTTCAACCGTAATGTTATGAAGCTATGAGAATACTTTTTGCGCGCAAAGAAAACAGAAATAATGACTTTATTCGACATTTCTTCTCTTCAGTGTCAGTCTTTGCCAGCATTCACAACAGTACCATGACAAATGTGTGTGATGCTGCTGGTTTAGGAGTCTGATATAGAACACACATGCACTGCACCTTGCTTGCAAAGAGAGGTACTGTCGTGGTACTGTCATGAATGCCGGTGAAGATTGACATGGAAGATAAGAAATTGTTGAATAAAGTTATTATTTTCGTTTTCTTTGAGCACAAAAAGTATTTTCGTAGCTTCATAATATTACGTTTGAACCACTGATGTCACATTGACTATTTTAACAATGTCCTTACTACCTTTCTGGGCCTTGAATGTGTGAGTTGCGTTGTTGTCTATAAAGGGTCTCTACCTTTCTGGGCCTTGAACGTGTCAGTTGTGTTGTTGTCTATGCAGGGTCAGAAAACTCTCGGATTTCATTAAAAATATCTTAATCTGTGCATCTAGAAGGTCTTATGGGTTTGGAATGACATGAGGGTGAGTAATTAATGACAGAATATTCATTTTTGGGCAAACTATCCCTTTAAACTTTTAAAGGTTTGTAAATCGAAAGTTAATGTGATTTTTATATCCCTCCAGGGACAGAGCCAGGTGTTCGGACAGTGGAGATCACACGGGTAAGCCCATTTACCTCTGAACAGCTCAGTATAGGTTTAGCTATGGTGCTCAATAGTTTCAGTTTTATTGCACCCTTGTCTCACTCTCTCAGGGTCCCACCGATGCTTTGGGTGTCAGTATAGCGGGTGGTAAGGGCAGTCCTCTAGGCGACATCCCCATCTTCATCGCCATGATCCAGGCCAACGGTGTGGCTGCCAGGACACATCGCCTCAAAGTACGGCATCCTTGCCTTTCCCGTTCCTTTCTGTTGCTCATTTTCCACTTTCGTCCTGTGTAAATCAGGCTGAGAGTTATTGATTAAGCATCATACAGTAGTTTGGGTGTGAAGGGCACTGCTGGGGATTGGGTTTGTATCGATGTGAATGAATTTCAAGTGATTTTTTTCCTTTAATGTACCTCTCTTAGGTAGGTGACAGGATTGTGAGCATCAACTCTCAGTCTCTGGATGGCTTGACTCATGGGGACGTCGTAAATATGCTGAAGAATGCTTATGGCACCATCGTCCTCCAGGTACACGTTAAACTCAATAACACTCTTTGTTCGTTAAAGGGATAGTTCACCCAAAAATTAAAATTACCCCATGGTTTACTCACCCTCAAGCGATCCTAGGTGTATATGACTTTCTTCTTTCAGATGAATACAATCGGAGTTATATTAAAAAATGTCCTGGCTCTTCCAAGCTTTATAATGGCAGTGATAAGGGGTTGAGATTTTGAAGCCCAAAAAAGTGCGTCCATGCATCATAAAAAGTGCTCCACACTGCTCCGGGGGGTTAATAAAGGCCGTATCCATATTTAAAACTTTATAAACTGTAATCTCTAGCT
The DNA here is from genome assembly GCF_001515605.1 of Sinocyclocheilus anshuiensis. Lineage (NCBI taxonomy): Eukaryota > Metazoa > Chordata > Actinopteri > Cypriniformes > Cyprinidae > Sinocyclocheilus > Sinocyclocheilus anshuiensis. The sequence continues at coordinate 463,709 of NW_015554116.1, read as the reverse complement.
TTCGCTAACTGTCGTATGCACGTTCACGAGAGAGTAGGGTTGGGTACCGAAACCGGCACCGGTACCTATGTAACCGGTATGTACTGGAACCGAATCAGAACGCAGATTTCGGTGCCTCATTTCGGGTCGTATGCACGTTCACGAGAGAGTAGGGTTGGGTACCGAAACCGGCACCGGTACCTATGTAACCGGTATGTACTGGAACCGAATCAGAACGCAGATTTCGGTGCCACCGATGCTTGAGCGATCGATTGAAATATTTGTTCTCTGGTTCTCCGAAATGGACGTAAGAAGCATCCTCACCGGCACCGCACGTGAAAAATTATTTCCCGGCTGAGAAAATTCACGAACGCAAGTCGGAAAGCTCTAATCAAACAAAAAACCTTGCTACGTATACTGTCAGGTGAAGCCCCACCCACGAACCCCACCTCCTACTGTCCTTTTTTTGGAAAACTAAAATATGGTCACCCTATTATAAATATACTTAATTATTATGAAAATACCAGAGATGGCTTAAATAACACAGATAAACTATATTGTCGCAGTCGAGTGTTTTTTGTCTTTGTTTTATCATTCAAAACGTTTATATCTTCTGTTTACTCAGTTACAGCAATAGCAATGCCTTTGTCCATATTAGGGATTTCCTGAGTCCTTTTCCTTCTGTGATACTCATATGGAGTTTCTGCGCGAGGGTGCCCTCTGGCGTCCAGTGTGAATTAAACAGACATTAAATGTGTTTATAGCACTCAATAATGGGCAATCCACCCTATTTTGGGTAATTTTTTATTTTATTTTAATTTTTTTAAGTATCGGTTCAGGCACCTAAATTACATTTTAAAACATATTAAAATAGAAAACGGTTATCTTAAATTGTAATAATATTTCACAATATTACTGTATTTTTTATCAAATAAATGCAACCTTGATGAGCATGAGACTTTCAAAACATTAAAATATTCTTACAGACCCCAAACCTTCGAGTGGTGGTTTATTTAACTTATTCTTTGTTCTTCAAATTTGGATATTATCATAAATATGTTGAAAGTTGGGCAAAGTAATCTATTCAGAATGTAGTTATATCATCTTGTTTATTTGACTTTCTATACACCCAGTTAACATGCATTTTTCCAGTTGTTTTGGTCTCACACTACCTACAACCGCTTTAATTTTACCTTTAAATCAAGATAAAAACTGTAATTAATGAAACAGCCCCAATATAACAAAGCCAAAACAAAGCTATATGTGTACAAACATTATTTGAGGGGTATCTATAGTACTGCCACCTAACCTCCATTTAGTCTCCAATTACAGACTGCATTCTTACTCAGAAGCTGAGCTCAACTGTAAGAACGATGTGACCGAACTTAATCAGAGGATTCCTGATTTGACACAACGGGATACTGTGTATGCAAAACAACGAGGGAATTTCAGCGACCAGAAAAACTCAAACTAATTAAACACTTTGGATGGGTGGATGGGTGGGTTGGAAGAAAGAAACTAAAGCGTGTTTACCACCAAAAATCTCATGACCTGATGTCCTAGAGGAGAAACTAACACCATCTGATGACATAACGGGTAGATGAGCACCATCAAAAACAAGTTTGGTTAGGAAAGGGTTTAGGTTTGGAATGGAGTCATCTACAGCTTCAGAAGAAGAGAAAGGATCTGAGCAGGCAAAAGGAGAGAGAGAAAGAGTCGAACAGGAGGACATTAGAATGAGACTCAAGTTAACACAGAAGGCTACAGCATGCTGAATCTCTGAGACAGTCTCACGCAAAAGGTCTCACCTCCCCATGCCGTGGCCACAGAGGTTCCGGGCTGCATGCTTGAATGAAAGTTAGTCTGGAAGTCGAAGAGGTCGCTCTCCATCTTCAGGGCACTGAGGATCAGAAAACAAAACAAAAATGACTTAATCCCCAACCGATTTAAAGGGACAGTTCACCCAAAAATGAAAATGACCCCATAATTTACTCACCCACAAGCCATCCTAGGTGTATATGACTTTCTTCTTTCAGACGAATACAGTTGGAGTTATATTAAAAAATGTCCTGGCTCTTCCAAACTTTATAATGGCAATGAATAGGCAATGAAAAAAGTACATCCATTCATCATAAAAAGTGCTCCACGCAGCTCCGGGGGGTTAATAAAGGCCTTCTGAAGTGAAGCGATGCGTTTGTGTAAAAAATATCCATATTTAAAACTTTATAAACTGTAATCTCTAGCTTTCGCTAACTGTCGTATGCACGTTCACGAGAGAGTAGGGTTGGGTACCGAAACCGGCACCGGTACCTATGTAACCGGTATGTACTGGAACCGAATCAGAACGCAGATTTCGGTGCCTCATTTCGGTGCCACCAATGCTTGAGCGATCGATTGAAATATTTGTTCTCTGGTTCTCCGAAATGGACGTAAGAAGCATCCTCACCGGCACCGCACGTGAAAAATTATTTCCCGGCTGAGAAAATTCACGAACGCAAGTCGGAAAGCTCTAATAATACAAATCCAACACATCTTTGTAGTAACACGAATGTCCATGTTGTTTTCACATTCCGACTTAAAAGCACAACTCGGGAAATGAGAGCATCTGAGGAGCGCGTGAATGCAGCAATTACTCTTGCTCTGATGGCAGCAGGTAGATACCGTTCTATACTGTAAAAAGCATATGGTAAAAAGGCTATGTCGATTAGCAATGGATTATAAATATACTTAATTATGATGAAAATACCAAAGATGGCTCGAATAACACAGATAAACTATACATTGTCGCAGTCGAGTGTTTATTGTCTTTGTTTTATCATTCAAAACGTTTATATCTTCTGTTTACTCAGTTACAGCAATAGCAATGCCTTTGTCCATATTAGGGATTTCCTGAGTCCTTTTCCTTCTGTGATACTCATATGGAGTTTCTGCGCGAGGGTGCCCTCTGGCGTCCAGTGTGAATTAAACAGACATTAAATGTGTTTATAGCACTCAATAATGGGCAATCCACCCTATTTTGGGTAATTTTTTATTTTATTTTAATTTTTTTAAGTATCGGTTCAGGCACCGTTTAGGCACTGGAACCGTTTTAAAAGTATTGATTTGGCACCGGTATCGGAAAAAACCCAAACGATACCCAACCCTACGAGAGAGTGGTGTTCCAGCGGATGACATAGGACATAGGCGTAGCGGGCCGACATTCGGATGTTTACTATTTGCAGCGGCGTAGCTTATAATGTAGACCACACAAACAAAGCAACCAATTTCTGGCTAAAGGCCTGTTAACACCAAGAACGATGGCTATAATGTAGAGAGTCCGAGCATTTATTAAAGTGGCAGATGACAAAACTGCAGTTCACGCTTATCATACGTTGTTGTGGATGCTAATATTACAGTAAAAGTTATCTTTATAGTTATCGTTCTTGATGTGAATGGGTTTTAAATACCTTTGGGCCAAAACATACAGTACTTTCGCAAGAACACAAATGCAGGCATGACTATTTCGGCAAAAGCGTGGTCCATTGTTCGAACGTAAAGTGCATTCTTGCGTTATTGTTGCATAACTTATTTTAATTAAATTGCTCAGTGGGATTTTCTTCAAATTACTGCTCTGACATGATAGCAATTGACCTGATAGAGAAAGCTTACTGTAGCTACAGTGCCCCCTTGTGTTAAGTTGTGAATTCTTCGCAACAGAGCGATTTGTGAAAGCTAGCTTTATTAGCTAGAAGTGTATTAATTTACATACTGGTACGTTTCTGACTCTTCGTCTGTAAACAATTTTGGATGAACTAGTTTAATGAAGTGCCAAGGCTGCCAAGTATGCAACCTATGATTCAAATTAGTTACAGCGTTCCCGCTCGCTGGCTAGCTAATGAGGGAATGCGTGTTAAGTAATGTGATTTAAAAACACTGTACTTGTTAACAGGATCACTCCAGACTGTCCGTGGGTTGAACTCAGCTTTAAAGAAGCTGTTGGCACTGAACAGACCCTCCGACCCGTTTTGTGTGGCGTGCAGTATCCCCCACATTTATTCCGAACGTTTTAAGAGTCGTTTGGTGGGTTTCTTCTTATTCCCCAGAAATTTCACGTAACACACCGCTAGCTTGATATAGCACTTGGAGTTTGTATATGTTAGCATTTGTTGATAGATATTTGATACGAAGGTCGCCATATTAAGAATACCATGGGGTTTTTTTTGTAAGTGGCGTATTGTGGCGTTTTTGCGTGTAGTAGCTGCGGTTTCAATGATGTGTGTATACATGCTTGTATTCTGTGCTATTATTGCTATGCAGAGCCGTCGTGTGTGTATATGTTCTGTACGGTTATCAGTGTGTGTTAGCGGAGTCGGTGTATCGAAGGACAGTGCGCTGTGTATGTGTGAGCACGTTTGTTTGGACTCACGGTAGTGTGTGTGTGTGTGTGTGAGTGGTTGGTGCTGTGTCACTGGGCTGTTATCAGCTGCGTGCAGCTGTGCGGCAGTTGCGCACGTGTTGCCAGATAATCCCAGTCCTTTGTGCAAATGTACCGTTATCTGTGCGGTTCCAGGAGGAATGCACAGGGCTTTTAAACAGGGGAGCCCAGCCTGCAAAGCCCTGATTACAGCAGCTCAGAGAGCAATTATTGTTTAGCTCGCTCTCTCTCTCTCTCTCTCTCTCTCTCTCTCTCTCTCTCTCACT
>NW_015554116.1:453928-459039 GCF_001515605.1 Sinocyclocheilus anshuiensis | reverse complement strand
AATATAACAAAGAGTGAAAAATTTAAGGGGGTCTGAATACTTTCCGTACCCACTGTATATGTATGTATGTATGTATATTTTCCATTTTCACAAACGCAAACATCAGAACTCAGAACACCCTAGCAACAGCATGCCATGCCTTAACAGTGGCATAGCAATATAGTAAATACTGCTTGGAACATTCAGAAATTGCATTGCATTTCAGTGCCCTGGCAACTACTCAGAACACCCTAGCAACAGATTAGTAGCCACAATGTAATTTTCTATGAACCAGGACCGTGCACAGACCTTTTGAGGGGCATGTGCTGAAACTGAAAACCCCCCCCCTTTTTTTGGTCACATCTTAATGACAAATTAAATAACACAAAATAATAGTCTCAAAAGCTTTAGATTTATTCACTATTAATAGTCATAATAATAATACAGTTTGAAGAAAAATATTTTTTAGCTATTCTGTTTGGTTTTATAAGCTAATTTGTATTATTTGGTTAACATGTTTATGTATGTCATTGAGAAAAGTGGAAGGTAAAGCAATGAGTCAAGCATTTTTGTCAAACTATTTTGTAATATAATTTAAATAATTATGTCCAACACAATTCCGTCACTACATACCGTCACTAGGCCTATTGCATATCCAACATGTATCCGCATACCTGGCAAAAACTTGATACTGTGGAGGACCAGGGATGTTGGTCTCATGAGGGTCTAAAGTAGGCCAGCAATGAAAAATTTATAAAATATTGTGAAAAGTACAGTTGTAGTGAAACGTTTGAATTGTACCAGAGCTCTCCCCTATATATATATATATATATATATATACAGAATACTACTACATTCTGCATGATAAAATATAAAGATTTCACAGTGATCTGATTCTGTAATGTTTTATTTTTAATTACTAAAACATTACTTAAAACCATGTTTTACTACATTTATACATGTGACGAAGAGTGGGGAGTATAGAGTATGAGATTAAGAAATTAGCTAGCTACGTGCATATTAACAGCGTAAACATGAACCATGCGACCATATAATATGATTACATGTTAATAAAATAAGTGTATCAACAATAATAAATCAAATAATTTTTTTAGAAATATATTTTACCTAGGTGACGAGGATCACTCAGTCGCTTTGTGTCAAACTCAAATGCAGTTACGGGGTTTTTGATCAGCGAATGTATGGAAATGTGCATTTTGTCCGTCAATAAAACGGCGGCATCGCATTATGTTTCCATCAACAGGTTACAAAGTTTGTTGTGGCTATATGGGTGCTCAGTTTTTCCTGTTGTAAAATACATTTGGCCAAAATCTAATTTTATAAAAGAGATGAAATGCTGTATGAATAGGTTCTTTAAGTGTATTGGACTGGATGGCAAATGCTAGCCCTCTCTCTCCGGTCCCACACGTCCCACACGTATCAGACCTCAAATACATAACATATGAGCATTTATAGACATAGTGTTTCTTGCGTAACGAAAATGCTGTACTTATTCAAACAACAAGATCTTTATTTACCCTTGCAAGACTTCGTTCAGCTGCTGTGGAACTTCAGTTCATTCAGTCAAGATAGAGGGAGTTATGAGATTTTACTGACCAACAAGATTTAGTTATAAGCTCTTTTTAATACCTCTCACTGGCTAAATATTTGTAAAACAGGCAGATAAATGTAAAGGGTGACCAATAGCATTGATTTTTTGAAGAAAAAACAAAAAAAACACCGCCACCAAAAAAAGGGCATGTCGGAGTGTAAGGGAAAAAAGGTTGAGCCCTACCTGTGCTATAAACCACTCCAATTAGTGGCTTAGCAACATACTAAAACTTCTCAGAAACCCAGAACACCATCTAGCAACTGCATCACAGTGGCCTGGCCGTTAAATAAGTCGTGTTTAATAAATTGGTTTTATCAGTCATTTATTGGCATTTAAGAGCATACCCTAGCAACAAACCATTTTCTTTCTTTCTTTCTTTCTTTCTTTCCCTTCTTTCTTTTTTTTCTTTATTTCTTGTCTTCCTCCTTTCATTCTTTACTTCCCTTTCTTCGTTCTCATTCTCTTTTAACACACTTCTTTTTTCTTTCTTTATCCTTTTATTTATTTCTGTTTATCTCTTTTCTTGTTTCCCCGCTCTTTTATCACTCTTTTGTCTCTTCTTTTTTCTTTTTTCAGCTGCTTTCATTTTTCTTTTTTTATCAGTGTCCCTCTGTTTTTAGATATTTATTTATATTTCTCTTTTTTTCTCACTTTCTTTTATCTCTCTCTTTCTTTTTTCAGCCTTTCTTTTTCTTTTCTCACTCTTTCTTTTCTCACTTTCTTTTTTTCTTTTTTTTTTATTAGCCTTTTTTCTTTTCTGTCGGTCTCTTTCTTTCTTTCTCTCAGTAGGTGTAGGTGAAGATAGCGAGTGTGATGACTTGGGAGTGTTTCCCTGTTGTTGTGGACTCATTCATTAATTAGCTTTTGTTTATTGTTGTGTATTTTACTTTTAATTGCTTTGCCGTTAATTAAATATGCAAATTAATATGCCACTGCCCTCGTAGCCAGCCCAGAGTTTAATGGAAGAGGAAAATTTAAATGAAACATGACAGAAAAAGGCATTTTTGATTCTGATGAGGGAGACAGAGGTTTGATGAACAGCGGCTGAGCGATCGGTCGCCAACAGTCGCCAAGAAGAACATTAAAGGATTGGCCGCATACATTTCAATGCCAAACACACACAACATAGAGAGTAGTTTCCTGTTATCTACAGGCAGACAGTCATTTGTGAAAACACACACATCTAAATGGAAGAAAGCACACTTTCAAGACCGAGTCATTTATTTGCTTTAAATGTTTGACAGTGTCCGTCTGTGATTGACAGGTGGTTGCCGACACCAACATCAGTGCCATAGCCAGTCAGGTGGAGAGTCTGTCCAGTAGCTCCACCCCCAGCACCAATCCAGAGGTCCGGCCGGTGGAACCAGAGTGAGTGACATCACCATGGCAACAAGACTCCCACTTCCTGTTTGACCTTAAACATTCCGTTACAGAATTCTCCGTTTATTATATATCTGATTTTATTTTCTGTGTGTGTCATATGGACAGGACGCCCAAGCCAAAGACCATCATTCTGGAGAAGGGCTCAGAGGGGCTGGGCTTCAGCATTGTGGGCGGCTTTGGGAGTCCACATGGAGATCTTCCCATCTACGTCAAAACAGTCTTCAGCAAGGTAATTCCTGCAGGATCATTTGCAGATTAAATGAAACTAAACACATTTGGACACCTGACATCGGCCATGAAATTAGACATTAACCTAAACGCTCTGATAAACTGAGACGTGTTACTCGTGGACAACACAGCTTTGAATCCAGCTAAATAAATAAATGACTTAATTATTCAGTTATTTATCAGTCATTTATGGGCATTTAAATAAATTACAGCATAGCAACCATCCAAGAGTTTTGTACGGGCAATCACTACATGTATTTTCTTTTTCTTTCTTTCTTTCTTTCTTTCTTTCTTTCTTTCTTTTTCTTTTTCATCAGTCTTTTTCTTTCTCAATCACTCTTTTTCATTTCAATTAAGTTTATTTTATTTTCTCAAGGATTGTCTTAAATTTGTTGAATAGAATAGAATGTTTGAACATGTTTTAGTACAATTTTGTATATATAAATGTATATGTAAATGTATTTATTTTATAATGTTTATTTGTAGCAATTAATATCAGGTTTATAATTTGTGGAATATCGTAATTTATAATATTAATTTATATTGATTAAACATTTACTCTCTTGATAGTTTAAGTTGAAGTACTAAATTTACTAAAACAGGTAAAAAAATTAATAAATATAAATATAAATGATAAAAAAAAACTAAAAATGATAGAAGCACAAAATTACTCAAACTTGAACTAAAATTAAAACTTCTAAAAAATATATATAAAAATAAAGGCTAATTTAAAATAATAAATAATATAACAATAAATAAATAACAGTAAAATAACACTGATGTGTAGTAACTCTTACGCTATATAAATTAAGTAATATTGCTTTTTTGGTAACAGGCTGTTAAAATCAAATAATTTCACATACTTACATATTTTTGCTTAAATATATCCAGAACCCTGCATATAACATCTGTACAGTACAAAAAGGTGGATGTGTAAAACAGACAAGAAATGTATTTTCCTGCAGCATATTGCTATGTGCAGACTGTACGTCTCTGGTCATGCTCTGGCCACCAGGTGGCAGCATAGAGCTCTGTTTCACAAGAACATAACCAGAGATAAGACTCATGTCAAACACTTCATATTCAACTAGATACAGTACATGTTTTGTGTTTATGTGAAATGATTCTTCTGATGACTCTTTCAACCCCACTGGCGGTCTGTGAATGTCTTGAACTGACATATTGTTCAAAGAAAACATATTTGAAAATATGAAAGTAATACATGATTTAAATATAATTTATATATAGTAATATTTATTGATAATAATAATCCATAATATTTAATATTTTAAATATAATACTATATAAGGATATTTCTAAAATTTGGTACATTTAAAGGGTTAGTTCACCCAAAAATGAAAATTCTGTCATTAATTACTCACCCTCATGTCGTTCCAAACCCGTAAGACCTTCATTATCTTCAGAACACAAATTAAGATATTTTTGATGAAATCCGAGAGCTTTCCGACCCTGCAAAGACAGCAACACAACTGAAATGTTCCCAAGTCCAGAAACGTAGCAAGGAGATCGATAAAACAGTCCACGTGACATCAGTGGCTCAACATCAACGAAAATTTTTTTTGTGCTCAAAGAAAACAAAACGTAAACAACGCTGATTACGTTCTGGGTAAAACACGCGTATGCGTCATGGTACTTTCCAAAATGGTGGAAGACAGTAACTCGGGGAGAAGAATAGTTGAATAAATCATGTATCATTAAATCATTATTCAAATCATGAATAAATCTTTGTGCACAAAAAAATTCAAAAAATTCTCGTAGCTTCGCAAAATTGAAGTTGAGCCACTGATGTCACATGGACTATTTTACCAATGTCCTTACTACTGTAAGGGAAACAGGTCAATTTAGCTCAAAGGGAATCATTTAAGATTGTATAGGGAATTTGGACATA
>NW_015554116.1:453699-453890 GCF_001515605.1 Sinocyclocheilus anshuiensis | reverse complement strand
TTGAGCCACTGATGTCACATGGACTGTTTTACCGATGTCCTTGCTACGTTTCTGGGTCTGGGAACATTTCAGTCGAGTTGCTGTCTATGGGAGGTTCAGAGAGCTCTCCTATTCCATCAAAAATATCTTAAAGGGGTCATATGATGTTGCTAAAAAGAACATTATTTTGTGTATTTGGTGTAATGAAATGA
>NW_015554116.1:453041-453411 GCF_001515605.1 Sinocyclocheilus anshuiensis | reverse complement strand
AAGCTACAAAAGTTATTTAGGTAAGAGCAGTGAGTGATTTTCTCTTTGTCTTTTGTTCATGGCCCCAAATATTGCAAGCCGTAGCGATATGCATATTGCGATATGTACATTTGCGAAATTTCGATAATTTCTATATATTGCACAGCCCTACCCATTATAAACGAGGCATTTGTTGCATCCAGTGGGGACATAATTACGGATTATAATGACTTATACTACGAAACAGCGTCACACACAGCGGCCTTGAGTGAGCGGAGGCCGGCGGCTTTATTGAGGAACGGCCGGCAGATTCGACGAAGGAACGGCCGGCGGGCTAGAGTGAGGAACGGCTTGCGGCAACCACATGTGACGACTCCGGGCTGGACTCCGC
>NW_015554116.1:433864-452811 GCF_001515605.1 Sinocyclocheilus anshuiensis | reverse complement strand
TAATTACTCACCCTCGTGTTGTTCCAAACCCGTAAGACCTTCGTTCATCTTCAGAACATGACGGAAATTACGTCATCACGCCGGATCTGGGTCAGCGCCGCCACACGCTCGCGTCATGATACTGTCGTGAACGCGCTTCCACAAGTGATGCAGTAGAGACGAAAATGTGGAATAAAGTAGTTATTTTTGTTTTCTTTGCGCAAAAAAGTATTCTCGTAGCTTAGTAACTTTACAGTTGAACCACTGATGTCACACGGACTACTTTGTCGATCATCTTGGTACTTTTCTGGACCTTGATCGTGGTAGTTACCTTGCTGTCTATGGGAGGGTCAGAGAGCTCTTAGATTTCATCAAAAATATCTTAAATTGTGTTCCGAAGATGAACGAAGGTCTTACGGGTTTCGAACAACACGAGGGTGAGTAATTAATGACAGAATGGGGGGAATTTGGGGGTGAACTATCCCTTTAATAATCTGCATTTTGGAGAGTAATACTGGTCAGTTGGTCACCTTTAGTTCTGTAAATGAATAAATAATCCTGTCCTCCTCTTACCTACAGGGGGCAGCGGCGGTAGATGGGCGTCTGAAGCGCGGCGACCAGCTGCTGTCGGTCAATGGAGAGAGTCTGGAGGGCGTCACACACGAGCAGGCCGTGGCCGTACTGAAGAAGCAGCGGGGAAGTGTCACGCTGTCCGTCCTCTCCTAACAAACACACTAAGGACTACATCCACTGAAATACACACACATTCCATTCACACGTCTTAAGAGACTCTTTGCATCAGCAGCGGCCGTTATTCGGCCACCTTACTTCCTGATTTGCACTCGATCGTTTAAACTCCGCCCTGTTACTGTTTGTGCACCTGGTATCGAAGTCAATGAGAAATACTCATAACATTGTCTTTGTTTTAATCACGGACATGTAGCCTCTCCACTGGTGACGGTGAGCAGGTGAATTATGGGGCAATATTAGAGAAGGTTATTTTGATGAAATGAGTGCTGGTAACTCAAGACCAGGAGGAAAAATTAAAGTAGCAGCTGCACAACACTTGCTAACACACACAATTTGTTTGTAATTATCCTTTCAGTCCACATACAATAACTTCTAATGTGGTCGCCCTGATCTTTTTTCAATTAAAACGCACAAGTACACAACCTACTGACAAACCCGCCCTATTTTTAAGAAATCAGTTGAATTGTATGTAGTGTGTAGATGAATTCATGGACGAGCGTTAATAATAAGGGATGACAGATGTGCCTTGGAACGGGCAGATCAGATTGTACTGGGATGTTTTGTATAGCTAGTATTAGATATTAGGATCATTTCAATCAGGTTCTTTACGTTGCAGGGTAGCTTTGTGAATACTTCAAGAAATAGTTCGCCAGAAGATGAAAAACATCCCTGATGTTGCTTCAAATCTGTATTACTCTTTCTTCTGTGGAGCTAAAAATAAGATATTTTGCAGAATGTTCACGCTGCTCTCTTCCTTACAATGAAAGTGGATGGGAACTGGAGTTTTTGTGATTTAGAAATGCCATAAATAACCATCAAAATATCGCAAAAGCAAGTCATATGACTTGTCTTCCCTCTAAGTAATATTTCAGGCAATTCTTCACACAAAGTTATTAATGTTAGTCATTTTTCATGTAAAATATGTGTAACTTAAAATTATATGTTTTACTGAAAACACTGCTCTTTTCCTTAAAATAAAAATGGATGGAGACTGGCATTTTAGAAATTCAGGAATGACATTATAACAATAAATGTATCAAGTTGTGTGCCACATTTCACGTCTATTGAGATTGTACGATAGTTTTGTGTGAGGAATATTTTAAAGTGTTTTTCACTTGAAAATTTCAGGCAATTTTTCATACACGGATATTATTTTGTAAGTAGTTTTCACTTCAAATTTATCTCTGAAATTAAAATGTCATATAATTATTTACACAGAGCTATTATTTTGATTCGAGTCTTAAAAATGGCACACAAGATGTGTTTTTTTGCCATTTTTGGAGTGCAACAGCCCAGTCCCCATTCACATTCATTGTATGGAAAAGTATCAAAATATCTCCTTTTAGGTTCCACAGAAGAAAATAAGTCATATGAGTTTGGAACGACATAAATGATGACAATTTCCATATTTGGGAGAACTATTCCACTCTATTATTTTGCTATGGTGTATTGAGATTCACAGAAATGCATAACAGTTTTTTTTTTTTTGTAATTCAATTGAACACGTCTATCATTTCAGTGTAAATATGTAATTTATTTCCTTTTTAGGGCTTTTTTGCATTGCTTTTGTCTTTATGAAGATGTCTCGCACATCCTAGTTTGACACTGTGTGTGTCTGTGTGTCACAATATGAGGATATCCTGTGTCAGTCTCTCTCCTAGAGGAAGTGTAGCAGGCTCTTCAGAGACTATCGGGGCTCTCCAGGTTGTAGACAGCGCGTGGAAGCCTCGTCCAGACCATCTCTTCCACTAGGATTTCGTAAGCACATCATCATACGATGCCTCTTGAATTTTCGTGCCATGTGGACAGTATGTTCTGAACTGTTCAGCGCTATGTCCCTTTAAAAAGATTGCCTGTATCTCCTATGCCTGTCTTCCCCTTTCTCCTTAAAGAAATGCAACGCCTCAGTCTGCTACCGTCTGCTAGATCTTTACATTTGGGCTGTGAACCACAAAAAGCGGCTTCCACTCAGATGACTCGAGTAGTAACACCTTTATATCTGCCATTTTTCTGTCAGTGTAATGTTTTTAAAGTCCAAAGAAACCATTTAGCTAAATGCATACATTAGATACAGATCTAAGCCTGAAATAAAGCTGATTTATTAACATTTGCAAAACAAACAAGTGGTCTGTGACTTTATTTTGGACAAGTAGAATTTATCTGAAGTGACAGAAAATAAAGTTATTTTCATTTTAAGCAACTTTTGACTTCTAAATTCTTAATTATTTTATTTTAAGCATTATTTAAATGTTTTAATGCCCAAAAAAACACACACACCAGCCATTTCTGTGATGGTTTTACATGCACTACCATTTCAAAGATTAGTGACGGACCGGTAAGATAAAAAAAAAAAAAAAAGAAATTAATAACTTTGTTCAGCATGCATTCAATTTAATGGAAAGTGTAAAGTATTTATAATGTTACAAAAGATTTTTATTTAAAATAAATGCTTTTCTTTTTAACTTTATTCATCAAAAATGTTTCCACTAAAATATTAAGCAGCACAACTGTTTTCAACATTAAAAATAAATGTTTCTTGGACAGCACTGAAGACTGGAATAATGGCTGCGGAAATCTAAGCTTTGCATCACAGGAAAAAATGACATTTAAAATATATATTAAAATAGAACGCAGTTATTTTAAATTGTAATAATATTTCACAATATTACTGTGTATTTGATCAAATAAATGCAGCCTACAAAAACATTAAAAGTCCTACCAAACCAAAAGACTTTTGAATAGTAGCATATATGATTTTATTAATATTATTATTGATTTTTTAAATATTATTTAAAGAGGTTTGCGCAACAAGTGATATACTGAATGTCTGATATTATATTAAAATGTTCAGAGATTGTTACAACAACAAATGCCCTTTAAAATGAACTACAATTAATGTATAATCGAATAAAAAACAAACAAAAAAACACTGCTAACCTTTGGTACAAGATAAGCTGTGTCAGCTGTTAAAATTATTACTTATTACAACACAAATAAGGTTAACATGGCGTGCTGACTCGGCTGGTTGTGGACGTTTCCTTGAGATTACATCTCGGTCACTTTTTCTTCGGTTTGGTGAACAATCACGTTCTCATATGCTTTAGGGTTTTCACTGCTCCTGAAAAACAATTGTCACGATTCAAGAGATTAATACGTACATTTAAAAGGGAATAGGCCTATTCACTCTTTTCCATTCATTTTTAATCACTGAATTTAAAATTTACATTTCAACATTTGAAACATTTAAATCTGTTGCAATGAGAATAATTTCAGGAACATCATGCTTAGCATAAAGCAACAGATGAGGCGTTTATTCTGACTGAAGATGATTTCAGGCCATATGTGGTATCATTAATGATAGTGTATCTTTTAATAGTCTTGAATCACTCTAAGCTTTATCACGGCTGTATTATTGAGGTATTATTACCTGACTGCGTCAAGACTGGTTTCACGGGTTGATCCATTGGTCATGGCGTATTCATTGGGTACTGCTTCTGGTTTGCTTTAGTCAACAAAGACGGATTAAAATGTTTACACAGACCAGATTTCGGAAACTAGTTGCTAAATAAAATGTGTATTGCATGAAATATAAAGAGAGCCTAGGTAAACATGTTTTGTGAGACTTTACAATAACCATCATTCAGACATGTATGCCTATTTTTGATTAGACAATTAAGGATTCCATTAATAAAGAGAGAGTTTCATTAATTCATTAATAAAGAGAGGCCTATATTATAGGCCTATTCACATTTATGACTGACTTTCTTAAGCGAAACAACAAAAAATAAGATATTTTGGGGAAAATGCTGTTGTTTTTTTTTGTTTTGTTTTTTGGACCCCATTGACTTTAAGTTCTTCAAAATTATTTTGTGTTGTGCAGAAGAAAGTCATACAGGTTTGGAAGGACAAGAGCGCGAGTACATGTTGACAATACTTCATTTTTAGTTGAACTTTGTCCCTTTCATGTTAAAACTGCTACCGTTTTTGGTAGGGTGTTGAAATTGAAGCAGATATTTACCGTGGAGTTTCACACCAGGCTTTGTTTACAAGGAAGACGACGAAGACCAGAAAGAGGAACACACCAACGGCAATGATTCCCGTAAGCCAGTTTGGCAGAGCTTGCTCTGCTTTCTCTTAAAAAAAAAAAAACGTGCCATAGTACAAAAACTGTACGTTAAAATATATAAAACTATTGCAATTGAGCACTGGGTCTTACTATAATATGCTCAGTGATGCTGGTTTCCACATTTCTAGATTACCCTCCAAAAACCAAACATCTGTTAAGACTTTACCTGCTTGAGCCGCAACTAGTCCCAGCGTGAGGACAAGCCAGTGAAGCACTGTGACTGATTTCCCCATGTTTATTCCTCTTCAGATCCGCAATAGTTTGTTGAAATGTACGCAACTGCTCAAGTAAAGACCTGTATCCTTTCTCTGTCCAGGAAACAGTTATCTGAATTTCCATGGAAGAAAAGACAACACCCAGTGGTCTGTATAGATCGAGTCAATCATTTACCCACCGCATGATATTTAGCTATCGCAAAGGAATAACAGAGATGTGACGGGTGGGATCTGGTTACATCTGATTCAACTGTTATCCCAGTGATATCTGATAGCAGCTAGAAATATTCATTGCTATCATAAATACTCGTTTTGTTCGTTGGACGACGGTAGAGTTGTTAATCCAGTGGAGAAAGTCCTATCTCCGCACAGGTTTAAGTGAAGACGCTGCATAAGCCGTGAGTCTTTAGATTTCAACAATAACGGAATTTGTCTGGCTAGCATTCCATGGTTTTCAATTAGTAATAGTTCACTGAATGGCTGTTTGACACATTAAACCCACCAGTGCCACTTTGCTGCCGTGGAAGTTACAGTTTAGCTAGAGTTAAAAAAAAATTTAAAAAAAACGAACTATCTGTAGGCTAATTGACGCAGATTCGTGTTTTGGGTTCAAGTTCAAGCTCATCATTCATCAACTTGAAGTTGTAGGTTTAAATAGTTCGTGCAAAAATGAACATTTTGTGAAAATTGACTCAGCCCTTGACCCTCGGCACATCCAAGACGTAGATGTTTCTTCATTGAAACAGATTTGGAGAAGTTAGCATTAGGCTACATAACTTGCTCACCATTGGATCCTCTGCAATGAATGGATTCCGTCAGAATGAGAGTCCAAACAGCTGATAAAAACATCACAATAATCCTAAAGTAATTTACACGACTCCAGTCCATCAGTTAATGTTTTGTGAAGTGAAAAGCTGCATGTTTGTAGGAATCAAATCCATCAAGGCATTAACTTTAAGGCATAAATGGTCACTTCTGGCAAAAACACCAGCCCATAATTCATAAAAACGCTTCCTCCAGTAAAAAAATTCATCCCCTGTTGTCCTCTCACCTCAAAATCCATATTTGTTAAGAACTGTTTTGGACTGTTTTTGCTTGTAAACAGTGCTTAATCTGTGTATATTTCTCTCCTGATTCAGACAACACTGCTTTTTCACTGGAGGATTCATATTTTAGCCAGAAGCAAAGGTTTGAGGTTACAAATTTCTTAATGATGGATTTGTTTCTTATAAACATGTAGCATTTCACTTCACAAGATGTTAATCGATGGACTGGAGTTGTGTGGATTACTTGTGGATTATTGTTTGGACTCTCATTCTGACGGCACCCATTCACTGCAGAGGATCCATTGGTGAGCAAGTGATGCAATGCTCAATCTCTCCAAATCTGTTCCAATGAAGAACAGATTGGATGGCCCAACGGTTGGTACATTTTCAGCAAATTTTCATTTTTGGGTAAACTTCTCCTTAGCTCACTTGACTAACCTACAACAACTTAGTTGATGAATGACAAGTTTGTTTGAACTTGAGGGCATTGCTGACCATCTTCGTCCTCTCTTATTAAACCACAAGAGATGAGTGCACATGAGAGAGTGCTCTTAAAGAGTGACAGAGCAAATGATTAACAGACCAAAACAGAGAAAAAGAGGCGGAGTTGGACAAAGACCACGATCCGCCCCTCTGGACTCAAGGGACACATGAGCGTCTTGCAGCCCAGAGGAAATTAGCACTGCTTTATAACTAGAAAAGGGCTCTGCCCACTCATTAACACCTCGCGTAAAATACCGGCCTGCTCCCCAAGGGAGCCTCTTCAGCCGATGGTGTGGTAGATAGCCATGAGAGACCCCAGAGGAGACCCTTTCCACTGGCCCATCCTGCCTCTGAGAACCAGACCTTTGGGAGTTTCACTGGGACGTCCTGGTCCCAGAAGGAGGGGCATTTTAATTGAATACTCTCCCCCCTTGTCTAGTTATCTCAGAATAATGGTGGTCTTTATCAGTCGGTGAGCATGTTTTTCTGTTGTGATGGGGCTCCTTTGAGATCTATCCAGGTTGAAGCTCCGTATCCTCCGGTTTGGGGTCACTGGTGGGAAAAAGGCGGATAGCGACTACGCCACAGTTAATTAAAAAGGGAAAAGATGCCGTCAAAAATCCCTGATTGAATCCGTACCACCAGCCCACCGTTTCAAGAGCGAGAGCATTGGCATTTGAGATGAATGAAGGGACTTAATAGAATTAGAGTGTTTTGATGGTGTGTTGAATCTCTGGTGGGATGCACATGGGCCTGTGTTTCACATGACTTTAGTATTCATGGGAAGCAGATACGATTGAAGATCTGAATAATCTTCAGTGGATGAATAAAACTCTAATTGAGCAGCACAGAACTTGATGTCGAGTCCACAACGGAATTGTTTAGAGTGTGGTTTACTTAATAAATGAGACATGGTCATGTTAATAGTTAAATATAATAGTGCACTTTGATTCAGAGCTACAATGAAGCTTATTTAACACTTAATAAAATTACAGTTTTGTCATCACTTACTCGCCGTTATGTCATTCCAAACCTCCAAAAAAAGGAGTTATTTTTCTAGATTGTATTGGCTGCTCTTTTCCGTACAGTATTTATATAAACACTGACCTCCGAAAATGGCTAAAATCACCACAAATAAATAAAGTTTAATATTTTTATAATTATCATTTATATTTGCTTATTATTTATTTATGGTGATTTATTTTTTTTTATTTAATGCTGTTTGGTGAACATTTTTGTCGAAGTACCAAAAAAATATTGTGGTGATTTTTGGTGAAAAATCACTATAAATAAATACACTTCATTTATGGTGCTTTTTTCCACCAAATATTATGTTTAAAATATAATATTATGTAGTATTATGCATTTTAATATTTATTTATTTATTTATTTTTGTACTTTTTGTTAACAATGTTTTGTCGAATCACCATAACTATTATGCAGATTTTTGGTGAAAAAGCACAATTAACATTAAATAAACATGAGTAAACAATAAACATTTCAAATGTTTAAATGCATAAACACCATTTATGGTGTTTTTTACCAAATATAATATTTAATAATGTAATATTATTTATCTAATAATATATAATATAAAAAATATATTATGTATTTATTTATTTATCTATCGATCATTAAATATCACTACAAATAAATAACTCTAAGCATTTCATTTATGGTGATTAGTATTTTTGTCATTTTTCAAGTTCAGTGTCAAAGTAATTTTTTTTTTTTAACAAAAATAATATAAAATTAAATAATATAATATTATTTTATATAATAATATATCATATAAAAAGGTATGTATTTATTTATTTATTTATCTGTTATTCATTAAATATCACTACAAATAAATGAATCTACGCATTGTTTCTGGTGACTTTTGTCATTTTTGGAGCTCAGTGTGAAAGTATCCATACTGTACATATATTCCATGTCTTTTAAAACCACAAAATTTAAATTTGCTAAAGAAATTCATCATAGCTTTTAAATCTTGTTTGCATAAATTCAAGTATGGTGCGTCAAGATGGCTTGCACCAGTTTTGACGTCAAAGTTGCCTCAAACTTACTTTGTTTTGTGTCTAAACTTATGATCGATCATCACTGACATTAAACCAGGTGGGGGAAAAAAAACATTTGGGAACAACGTGAGTAAATAATAACCCATTTTAATTTTTTTTAGGTGGTCTATCAATGTAAAATACTGTAAATGTTGTATGAAATACTATCAATCACTGTCCATCCTCATACAAATTGTGTATTTGTGATTTCACGCTATCTCCTCTTGATATAAAAGAGGAGTTACTGTGCAGATATTTGACATGTAGCTTGAAATGCTTCTCATGTCCTCCAGCTGATAGGATGGAGAACGTTTGGGAAGGTCGTTCATGTGTGTGGGTGTGGGTGTGGATCAGTGATTGGTCTGGGAACTGCCCTTGGATCAGTTTTTCACAGTCCCTGTAGGGCCCCTTGGGGCCGACCAATGACTTTTTCATTGGCTTTGATTCTTATCAGCCCTTCAGAATCATATTCCCAGGGTTCAGACACCCATGTATGCCCTGCTATGACCCTGACTGTCCTCACACCCTCAAAATCTTAAAATAAGATTAGGGCAGGGCATATCTATGTTTTTGTCGTGTTAAGTGCCTGCAGTATATGGTTGAATCTAAATCTTGTTAAAGGTATTTCTTGTTATCACATCCCACTGTGTTTATTTTTCATGTCAGGGATTTAACATTTTGTTCCTTACATAAAAAATATATTGTATTATTTTTTTCTTTAAGTCCCAACTAGCATGAGTGATTTGACAGTATTTTCATATATCTCAGTCCCTTCAATGCACAAATTTTTTTTTTCTATTTAATCCCTGCCTGCTATGATTTTTGACACTTCGTAAAACGCTCCACTGGATTTTTTTTCCTTCTCTACCTTTACAGTTGTCATGGCAACAGAAAAGTCTATTATAATTCAGACATTTGACAATATGAACGTAATGTCCACACTAACAATAAATCCTCTATTATATTCAGCATTTTTCAGAAGAATAGCACACGTTCAGGGTTGTGTTTTTTATTTTTGTGGGTTTTTATATAAAATTTGTGTGATATAACATTGCATATATTCATAGATAGATTTTCACCTTACAACAAAGGTCTTTCTACTAAATATCACATTAAAATAACCATTTTTTTGTTTGCTTGCTCATTTAATACCCAATAAAAGACTTAAAGGTACCAAGACTGGCTACTCAATCCTCTGCTAAAAAGCAGATCAAGTTCATACAAGTCAAATAAAGTGACAGAACGTTACTCCATGAATGCGTCATTGCGAGATGGTCGGGTTGGAGGGGTGTTTGAGCCAAAGAAACAAACGAATGAATGAATGAAGGTGAAATGGAGATGCGAATTAATGGTGTACCAAGATCACAATGCAAAAGAACCAGTCTAAAGGAACATCGTTACAGACACACGACATTATCCCGGTCTATGTACACGTTCTTGTACCTCCTCCACCATTTTTCTTGTATGCGTGTGGGATTCGAAACATAATACCAAAAAATGGCGTTTTTTCCAAATAGCATTTTGTTGCTATTGCCATTGATGCTCGTAATACTTACAATAAAAGTCATAACTCATTAAAATTCCCAGTATGTACACATTTGTCTCAAAGACGTTGCACAAAGCCAAAGCCGGGGCTCACCCTCATGTCACTTCAAACTTTAAATCTTGTGAAGAACAATACAAGTCATCCGTACAATGGAAGTCAATGGGGTCCAAAACTAAAAATTTTGACTCCATTGACTGTCATTGTACGGTTCTTCAAATTTTGTTCTTCTAGGTTCCACCGAAGATAGAAACGCACATTTGGAGTGACACGAGAGTGAGTAAATGATGCCAAAATTGACATTTTGGGGGGGGGTGAACTATTCCTTTTCTTGCTTCAAATGCTCTTTTTCGTTGTACAAGTCCAGCTGTTTCCAGTGACCTCCTTCACAGCGGTGTACCTGATGAGATGTGGGTACCATTCAATCTGTCTTCTTTCGTTTCCAGGTGGCGATCAACAATTCCTGCCTAAGTGTGGACTTAAAAATCTACCTGACGTTTTCCCCCGTACCAGCGTTTCACCGCGGAGGGCACCTTAGTGTCGAAGCGCGAAGAGAAGAGCTCAACAGAAAGTCATACGTAAGAATATGCTTGCACACGACATGAACATACGCTAGTTGAGGTCCATGAAGCATTGCGCCTTCTCAGTCCGTCAATGCCAAATCAGTCATCGCTTGGCGTTTCCGTCTATCGGGTGGCTGGAGTGATGCAGTCCCCTCGCTGAAGACCTGGACTCCACCGAAGAGTCCTGGTCTTCGGTAAAGCTCTCCGGACTGGCGTCGCCGTCCAGCAGGCTCCCGCAGCTGGAGTTTGGGCTCAGCATCTCCTGAAGGAGGTCGTCCCGCGCCAGGGTCGCATCTCGGGCGGCACGGGTGGGGGCTTCGCCGCCCACCATGTCATCCTGGTCGTTGAGGAGCTTGGCCAGGAAGTTGATGTACTTCATGGCCAGGCGGAGGATCTCGTTCTTGCTGAGCTTCTTGTCCGGAGGGTGGGTTGGGATGAGCTTGCGCAGCTCGGCGAAGGCACCGTTCACGTTCTGCTGCCGCCAGCGCTCGCGGCTGTTCGTGAAAATCCGTCGCACGACTTTGGGCTGTGAACCTGCAAAGCAAAGGAAGTGTTTGGTTTGGGGTGTCAAAATCTGCATTTTTTTAGTTCTTGTTCGTAACAAATCTGCGACGCGGTTGAGTGCTTTAACAGTGGTTTCCTTGTGAACACACCTAAGGTGTTCACTCACTTCTCACTGATAGATTAGCTCTTTATCTCCCTCTATTTAGCCAAGAATTAATTAACCTTTCTATTATCTATGGCATTTTACATTCAATTATTCAGGGCCATTTCTCATCCTAGACAGCTCTGTTGGAACAGAGCTATCAATGCTTCATTTTGTCTGATGCACCAGTGACTTCATATAATTACACTTAGTTAAATGGATTCCCAACCTCTTGATAGTTAAGGAATAATTTAAAGCGTTTTTCGAAAAGGCGGCGAGGGTAGCGTTACCTTTGATGCTCTTCTATATCGTATAAGAACATATTGTGTTGTGCAGTCGCCGTTTTCGTCTCATTTGAATCCTGCTTTTCTGTCTCAGCACTCGCAGCCAAACACACTGACTCATATTTGCATTTTTATAGGCAACTCACAGCTATCTCTCCAGTGCATACACTGATTTTTTTTCCAATTGGCAACTGGAACCACTTTTTTTCTCTCTCACGCATCCCTGATTACTGTCTTAAATCTTCTTTGTTTCACAAGATTATTTTGTTCTCCGTTTAGTTTAAGAAATGCATTTCTGTGCAATGTACTATGATTTTTAGGGATGCAAAGATATTGACATCATGGAAATTGTCACTTTAGCTAACTAATATTTATTTTACTTTTTTTTTTATTTGCAAGTGCAACTAATGTGATGTTCCTAGCCAAAAAATTTAAAAGGTGTTATATTAAAGTGCATGAGAATTTAAAATGATTAATTCATAAATAATTTATTAGAAAATTAATGATTAATTTAAAAAGTGACACAAAGTAACTGTACAGCAAATAAAGACATTGGGAAGTTATCTTGTTATTTTTATCATATTCGTTTTGTTTGCATTCTTCCATACTTTTGCAAAATTACTAAATATTTTCTTTTACTAAATCTGGCTTGTTTGGCACATGATGTTGTTTTAAATGGAGAAAATGAGACAGATGATGGATGGCAAATCATGAGAAGAAAGAGAAAAGCACAGCCAAAGAGTGGCTATCCATACTTAGAAAGATCTGAAATGCTCCTACCATCGTTGATTTCAACCTCATAAGGTACAGGTCTGCGTTTCACTCGACTGCTGGGATACATCCCATACTGATCCGCTTCTCCAGCAAAATCACTGAGGAGAAACACACACGCAATTCAGGACATGCGATGTAAGAAAACTGATGTTTCCTAAAATGTTTCTGTTTATCTGCTTCAAATGTCATTGAACAAAACAGAAAACAGAATAGAAATATATAGTGTATATAAAAATGCATTTTAATTCATTATATTCATCTTTGACATATTCCAACATAAAATGTCTTTAAAAATAAGAAAGCATCTAAATATGTAAATAGAAAATAATAGAATAGAAAAGGCTTTTTAAAAAAAGTGTATATAAAAATACATTTTAATGCATTATATTTATCTTTTACATATTCCAAGATAAGAAGTCTTTAAAAATTAAAAAAAAAAATGCTTAAATTGCACTTAAATTAAGGTGTTCGAATGCAATAGACAAAGCTTATAAGAAATGCATATAAAAATACATTTTAATGCATTGTATTATATATTCTATGGTAAAAATGTCTTTAAAAATAAGAAAGAAATCACTGAAATACTTAAATTATAAAGAACAACAGAAAAAGCTTTGGTAAAGTGTATTCAAATAAATTTGAATGCATTACATTTATCTTTAACATATTACATCGCTGATGGAGAAAACGATGTGCTTACATATTTGATATAGCCTGGATATAGAATAGAATAGAATAGAATAGTGGAAAAGAGTACGGCAAGATAGCATGTTTGTACATAAAACATTTCAATGCATTTATATTTTACATATATGTGAGAAAATGAAAACATAAAAAAAAAATAAGGTGAATCTTTTACCTTTTTATATATTGTTTATATAATTATTTATTTTAATTCATTATGTGTTTCAGTGTCGTTTAATATACATTTATAGGAAGATAGCATGTTTGTACATAAAACATTTCAATGCATTTATATTTTACATATATGTGAGAAAATGAAAACATAAAAAAAAAATAAGGTGAATCTTTTACCTTTTTATATATTGTTTATATAATTTATTTTAATTAATTATGTGTTTCAGTGTCGTTTAATATACATTTATAGGCAATAGGCTAAATAAATAATTGCAAGTAACTGTAGGCTCCCATAGCATTACAGTGTAGTCTACCGATCATTTCAGGTACGCTATCATAAAATAAATAATATTTACAGATTATTTTAGTGTATTACAGAGCAAATATCAAATCGAGAAATTACGGATTTTCTGATAGTTGCAAATATTAAAATGCGCAAAAAGTGGAATACAGATTCATTAAGCAATGTTTTTCCATAAATGCATCTTAACTTTGCAACACATTTTTAACTTTTAAATGAAATAAAATATCTTTGTTTGATATCCTACTCAGCACGGAGTGTAACAGCAGAAGTTAGCCTACCTGTTAATAGTGGCGAGCGGTGGGGTCATGTTGCTGTAGAGCATCGCTCGAGCCGGGAGAGGGAAAGCGGGCGGACTCAACTGCACCATTCGAGTGTCGCTCAGCGGCTTTCTGGGAGGCAGCGGCAGTGGAATCGGTGGTCTGCACAGCTCGGTGGTCTGCACCTTATGGCTGATGTCTGCCTTGAGCTCTCTGCCTTTTATATCCGCGCTCCCTCCTCTCCTGGACAGCTCGATCACCGCCACTTCCTTTTTTAGCTCGGTGGCGTGGTGCGCCGTTTCCTTGGCAACGCCATTGAGGACGCCGCGCTCCTCTGAGGGGTGATGCTCTCCCGTCTCCGCCGTCGTGCCTTCCTGTTTCCCGCATGCGTATCCCTCCGCGCTCGGGCTGAGCGGAAATTGCTCGGATTTCAGTTTTTCCATCATCCTTGAGTAAAAATCCAAAAAAAGGGGTTTTCCCAAAAGCTTGTATATAGCCTATATAGTGGTATCCAAAGGTAATTATAATTCCCAACCAATCAATCCAGCGGCTGTTTAGCTTCTCATCGGAGGTCACCTGTGAAAGAACACACCTTTAGGAACATTGATTGAACGCCTGCGTTATTACGCGCGGCGCATCCTTTCTGTGCTGAGCGCGGGCGTGACTGGAAACACTGACAGGGTCCAGTAATACAGCAGCTCTGTGAAAACCCGTGCCATGTGTGTCTCACTGAGCCATGCAAAGGCCTGATCAGTTTTAGACGTTTCTTCTTGCACCAATATGAGAAGAAATAGGCTAGTCAAGCAAGATTGCTTATATGTAGCCTACAAGCGACAGTTGATGCATTTCAAAGAGATTTCGATCAAATTTCTTTTATGATATATGTGTGGTGGTGTGTTTTTTTTTTTTGGGTCTCGACCTGACCTTGGTCTGTCATGTCATCATTCTGTTCATGGTATCTGGAGATAACCGGTGTCTTGGTTGGGAAAGAGCTTATCTCCTGCTAACATGTTCTACATTTTTAACAGAAAATAATGCGTAATTATTACAGGACATATTCAATAACACCTTTATAGATTTGCATGTTAAATCATATTCTTACACTTAAATGACCAACTTTGTTATCATTCTGTTGTTGTTGTTTCGGTATTATTTTAACATTACTCGTAACTACAATCTAAATCACTATAATTTCGTATAGCCTATTTCAATATAAATTAATATTAACCTATTTATTTTAGGGGTGATGTTACTGTCAATATGTTGGCTTCATTTATTTGTATGAGTTGTTTGTCTTTTCATTTTTTTGAAATCCAGGAATGGAGCTAAAACGAACATTTTTACGTGAGTAGTTTTTGCACATTTATGTCTGGTTTTAAATATTATAGATATTTAAAAACATATTTTAGTTTTTCTATAGTTGACTGTTTGTTTATAATGCCATTTCGTCGTTGATAAAAAAAAACTATTTCTAAGATTGATGCACGATAATATTCGTTTTATGTTGTTTTCATTCTCAGACAATCCATGTGTCATCTAAGTTTATTTTACTGCAAGATCATTATTAATAGCCTACATCATTCCCCATTTAGATACTCTTATACATTTACCTATTTCTGTTTACTCCGTAGCTATTTATAATGTATCGTCTTATATTTATAATATATGCAAGTGCTTATATTTGCTCAGAGTTGCTTTAAAACAAGCTTTATTTAACAACAAAATATGACGATAATAAGCATAGGCTATTTACACGGTCTCAAATTGATTAATAATTCGACACGTGAATGTCAACAAACTTGAAAAACAAATAATCCGTGTTTACCATATTTAGTAACAAATAACCCGACCACAATGTGAATTTTAGTTTTATAAATGTGAAATATTGATGGGATCCGTCCATTTATTGATGGAGTTATGATGACTGTTATTCTAAGCACTAAACGGAAAAGAGGAAAATAGCAGGCGGGGAGGTTTTGTGTGGAAAATTGAATCGAAATGAATCGAATTTCGTAACTTTAGATTAAACGATCGTGTTTAAAGCGCGCGTTACTTATAAAATAAATGGCGAATCGATATCTGCATTCTGCAGGCTCAAAGGCCTATTTGCTCCAAGACCGAATACAACCAAATAAAAATTATATAAATCATACCTGACCTCATATTAATCATCTGGCGTCGATAGAAAGCCTAATTGTTACCTGCGTTAGTATCAAAGGAGCGCAGAAACAGCAATTTTCGCCTCTTACCGTCGTCGGGCGGTGGATGTTAGTGTGTGCATGGAGCCATTTTGTGGTGGGTCATCCATGTCTGAGGTTTTAGATGCACTGAAGTGCTGTGTGGAACTGGAAGTGAGGTCTATATAATTCCACATCACGTCCAGCGCGCGCCTCTCAGTATGGGGAGCGGAACACGGGCGCAATGTGGCCAGGCGAGATAAGAGCGCAGTGGCGGCCACTGCGAGGTCGATAAGCCCCTAAACCCATTATTTATGAAATGATTCATTATTATTTTGCTTTTTATCGAGGGCAAATGCGAAGAGAAAAATATAGACATATTGTGAATGGATATGCATAAAAAATAACTCGGCGGATTGAGGGGGGAAACGAATGCGTAATATTGTTGAACTGCTTCAGGACTCAATCAGAAATTAATTATGCGGCCAAAAGTAACACATTTTCAGTGATATTGGCTGGGGATGTAGGGTTGAAAAGTACCATTAGCGGCTGTTTGTTTTACACATTACGGCGTTTTCGGGCGTTCAGATTAAACTGGAAAACATGTAGCCTCATAGCCCACCCTCGCTGAGTAAAACATGTTAGACAGGTTATAAAGGTAGACAGGCACACATTGCAAAAGCTAACTGTTGTGAATTCTATTTCATTTCTGGCCAATCCAAAAATGCACAAAAATAATCGCGATAGCCTATGTTAATGACTATTTTAGGGGACGTTGGATTTGATTCTTCAATTTTATTTTGTCTCATTTACCTTTTTGAAGGTACACATCTTCACAAATTGTATGTAATAATTAAGGATGCACTGTGTGTGTGTGTGTGTGTGTGTGTGAACAATATCAGCATTTTTTTTTTTTAATCTAGCAGAATTTGACAGTATTGTAAGCAAATGTCTGATATTTCATATTTAGGCTCTTTAAAATAATAAAAATAAATAATTCTTCATTTTTACTTCTGTATAACTTTACAATGTTTTTGATGCATTATTGCACTTAAAATATGTCAAATTCTAAATTCTAAACACTTTTATAAATGTATTTAGCCTAAAATTTAATAGGCCTACATTTTATTTTAGTCTATATAGTGATATTTTATCTATCATAATAATATTTTCTCGCAAAGTGTTATTTTTTTATACAATGAACAAAGATATAGGCTACAATGTAGAATACTGGCTTTAACAAAGAAATATTTATGAGCCAAAATGTCAATATTAGTGCATCCTTGATGTTCGATATACGTTATTTAGTATAGGCCTATAATGAATAAATTATTGTGACAGATAATATAATAATAGACTATAAAAAACGTCTCTTATCTGCTATATTTGTAGCCCAATGTGCACCTATATTCAGAAACTATTTCAAAAGGAAATATGATAGGCTACAATTTCATCATAATTTGGTCACTCAAATGTTTTTCTCTGCAGTTACGTGCAAATGTTTACGTGTAGCCTACTGGAGATGTTTCGATGATGATGAAGATATGAAGTCCATTAGTTCGTCATCATCGTTGTCAACACATTTACTCAATATTAACACAGATAACCGTAATTGTCAACACTGGAGAGGGGTGTCGGGTATAGAGGAGAAGGCAGGCAGTTGATAATGTATCTTCATGAATGAATGTATGAAATACACGCAGAATAATATGTGGGAAATCAGCTCCATCATCTGAGAGCCTTTGATCTCGGGCCTTTGTTAGTTCATTGCCACGGATTTTGAGTGATTTGGGAAGGATGCCCTGCGAGACTCGCCAGAATTTGGTGTAAACCTCAAAGGACCACCTTGCGGAGTGCGATAAGACGGTATCAGTGAGCCAACGACCCCAGGTTCATCCATCAGACAGGGATGAGAGCCACTGGGTGTACTAGTGCTGTTTGGCAGACACTTGCCACCATGACAGCTTCCTCCCATGACAAGCTTTTCCCCATGTTTGCTCAATCCAATATAAATCTGTTCTAAATTTACTCGCATTATTTCCAGGTGTTAATAATAAACAGCAAGCCCAAGAAATTAAATTGACCCTTTCAAGATGCAGACTTACTCTCTCCTTCTCACTGTGGACTCAAATTGACCCTTCACGCTTGAGGTAAGTTCTTCTTGAGTTCTTCAAACTTTGAAATGACTAAATGTTCGGAAAGCTACATAGCCTATCTTAATTTTTACCCGTTTCCCCATAAACAGGAAAAAGGTTGTTGTTTGGAATCATGACGATCTCGTCACGATTCTCGGTGTCAAGGACGAACTAGTCGTGTCTCTGAACACGCCGATGTCACGACCAGCTTCCTGCAAGCCTCCCTGGCAAACAGAACTGAGTGAGTTATGGGTGTTTGATTGTGTTCGTACCACTGCACGAAGCACGTCGTTACATTATTATTAAGTCACTGTATGATATGACTTCGTTTGAGGTGGGTATCCTTATTAGGATACCCACCTCAAACAAAGTCAACCCAACATAGGCTATAGCCCAAGAAAACGTGCAAGGCTACTGGTCAGTAAAATGTGCAAGGGAAACAAAAAGATATTTGGGTTTGCGTGAGACAAACGTCCTACCGATTTGGCGCAGAACATTACTGACATCAAAACTGAAGATAGTTGCAGTAGCCTAGACATGCAGTCCAGATGAAGAAGATTAGTGTTGGGTCGTTCTTGAACGATTCGTTCATTTTGAATGAATCTTTAATGTGACTCGGGAAGAACGAGTCGTCTCGGGGAGTGATTCGTTCAGTCGCGCATGCTCAACATCCTATAGGTTCTGTACTGGAATTAGTCAAGTAGTTCACCTGTTTCGAGTCTTCGGGTTTGAGTCGTTCGTTCATCA
>NW_015554116.1:424098-433536 GCF_001515605.1 Sinocyclocheilus anshuiensis | reverse complement strand
AAAAAAAGATTCGTTCATTTTGCTGAACGAGACTCAAAGGTCCGAGTCGGTAAAATGATCCGAACTTCCCATCACTAATGAAGATAAAGGTGAAAAGCATAGGCTACAATAGCATTTGCTGTTCAGCAGTCTATTGATGAGATTTAACAGAACAGATCAGATTAAATAAAATGAATAGGCTTAAAATTGGGTACAAAAACATGTGATATTTATTAGTCATTCATTTGTTTTTATTAAAGGCCACAACAAAACTCAAAATTACTAGGCTAAATGACAAAAAGTAGACTATAGACTAGACTAAATTGACAAAAGTAATAGTCTAACTTGTAGTTCAGTTGGCTAAGTGAATTCAGTAAGCGCTCTAAATTAATTAGTGTTTTTGGTTCACTGAAAAGAAAGGCCGACTCAAAAGAGTCATTCGTTTGGGAATCGAAATGTTTTATTCTCTGCATGTTTTTGATTCGGTAAAATGAACAGTCTCAAATTGATACCATTGGTTGTTAATTTTGGCTTTGATTCACTGTAAGAACCGGCTCATAAGGATAATTCGTTTAGGAATCGGACTACCACTAGTCGCGCTGTAGGCCTAATGTTTTTTGACTCACTGAAAAGAACCTGCTCGTAAGAATCATTTGTTCATTGGGAACCGTGGTCCCGCGGGTTTTGTTCACTATAAAGAACCGACTCAGAGTAGTTAATTCCAAACGAACAAAAACAGAACAAGCTTTACGAAACTGGGGACAAACTGAGAACTTGAGGCATGAGAGCAAATTGGAGGAACATTTATAATGGTGATTACGCCCTCTAATGGCGTGATTTGGTATTGGCAGCAGCATTAATTTTTAGGAAGTGTGTCTGCGCAAATTTTCTCAATGCAGCATCGCCCTCTTATGGTTAGACACTGCATGACATATTACACTCATAGTTACTACTGTAATGGTAGCTGTTCATGCTATGTGAAATAATGAAGTACTGTAATTATGCTCATGCTACAGGATATGCTTTTGAAATGGAAAACATTGACGATTAGCCCACGATTTGTTGGTACAAATGAAAAGAGTGAATAAAACCGAAAAAAATAATGAAGGGAGAGGTTGAGGAAGTTCTCTTACAGCAATGTAAAATATTTTCTACATTATACAGATCACACTTCGTCTGCTTTGTGTAGTAGTTTATTTATTTATTAGAATATAGCTTATATTCCTAATATACTGTAGCTTTATTATTATATAGCACTAATATTTTAGCAGTGGTGACATCTCAGTTGTATACATAAGGCTTTGTGTGCTATTCCTGACAATAGTTTAAGACCTAATAACATTATAATACCATATAAAAATGAAAACCAAGATTTTAGCTCATTCTGTACAAAAAAAAAAAACGTAAATAATTTAAAACAATGACCACTATGGAAAATCAAAGATAGATATTATGTGGGATGATAATCACAATTAAGTCCATTTTTATGTTAAATCAGTTGTAGTCTGTGTTTATATAATTTGTTATCAATAATTTACTGTGCATACTTTGTTTCGTGTCTTGCAGGTACCTAAAATGTCCACAAGATAGAGCTATTCACTAAGCTCCTCCTGCATTTGTGTCCTGTCTTTAGTCCGTATAAGGTCATGCAGTTTGTCTTCACTGAAAAGAGGAGCTTTATGGAAAGTTGTTTTCACAAGGAAGACATTCTTTCCACTTAAACCAGGTCACGCCACCGCTCCCCTCCCCTCCTGACATATTTGCCTTGTGCAACATACAGTATCTCACAGAAGTGAGTACACCCCTTACATTTTTGTCAATATTTTATTATATCTTTTCATGTGACAACACTGAAGAAATGACACTTTGCTACAATGTAAAGTAGTGAGTGTACAGCTTGTATAACAGTGTAAATTTGCTGTCCCCTCAAAATAACTCAACACACAGCCATTAATGTCTAAACCGCTGGCCAAAAAAGTGAGTACACCCCTAAATGAAAATGTCCAAATTGGGCCCAAAGTGTCAATATTTTGTGTGGCCACCATTATTTTCCAGCACTGCCTTAACCCTCTTGGGCATGGAGTTCACCAGAGCTTCACAGGTTGCCACTGGAGTCCTCTTCCACTCCTCCATGACGACATCACAGAGCTGGTGGATGTTAGAGAACTTGCGCTCCTCCACCTTCCGTTTGAGGATGCCCCACAGATGCTCAATAGGGTTTAGGTCTGGAGACATGCTTGGCCAATCCATCACCTTTACCCTCAGGTGTGTTTGGGGTCGTTATCATGTTGGAATACTGCCCTGCGGCCCAGTCTCCGAAGGGAGGGGATCATGCTCTGCTTCAGTATGTCACAGTACATGTTGGCATTCATGGTTCCCTCAATGAACTGTAGCTCCCCAGATGAGAGAGTGAGAGCGATAACACCAAATTTAACACACCTGCTCCCCATTCACACCTGAGACCTTGTAACACTAATGAGTCACTTGACACCGGGGAGAGAAAATGGCTAATTGGGCCCAATTTGGACATTTTCACTTAGGGGGGGGATACACTTTTGTGGCCAGCGGTTTAGACATTAATGGCTGTGTGTAGAGTTATTTTGAGGGGACAGCAAATTTACACTGTTATACAAGCTGTACACTCACTACTTTACATTGTAGCAAAGTGTAATTTCTTCAGTGTTGTCACATGAAAAGATAAAATAAAATATTTACAAAAATGTGAGGGGTGTACTCACTTCTGTGAGATACTGTACATGTAGGATTATAGACAAAGTAAACCTATGGACCTTCATATTAGACATACATTAAGTCTAACTATTGACAGATTTCCATAGTTGAGCAACATTGGCAAACCCTGCTTGATTTTTGTATAATACAGACAAAACCTGAGGAAATGACAGTTATATAATCTATAGCCGGTTATTTCCAGTACTCTAAACAGTGTTCCTTTTGTATCTCCAAAGGTTTTTGCGCCAAAGGGCGGCTGCTGAATCTCTTGTTACAGATTCAGCAGAATTAGTAGCGTCTGACATGGACTTTCATGTGGCTACTGTAAACCGTACTATAGTAACCCACAGCTGGCTCAGTGTAAGTGACACAGCGTCATCAAGTGAGAGCGACGAAGAAAATGAGGTCATGAATAAACAGAAGTGAAAGGGGTCAGTGTGCTGTTTTCTCATCAGGACCTACTACAGAGTAGTAAGTGACACAGCGTCATCAAGTGAGAGCGACGAAGAAAATGAGTTCATGAATAAACAGAAGTGAAAGGGGTCAGTGTGCTGTTTTCTCATCAGGACCTACTACAGAGTATTTTTTTCAACGCCTCGCTTGGCAAGAAATTGAGGGTGTGTTCTTTAAGTTGAGGGTGGAATTTCTTGATTCACAGCTGTAATTTACAACATCAGTATAACTTACATAAAAGTACTATGGTAGAAGCAGTAATTATATCAGATAATAGTATTGAATTATTACCATATTCATACACTATGATATTTAAATCCCTTACAGAAAAGTAAAGACTGTACTATGGTAAAATTATGGTAAACCATGTTACTTGTATTTATGTACTATGGTATTTAAATGATACTCCAAGAATAACATTCTATTTACATGATATATGTCCTAAACGTGTGTCAGTTTACTTCATTAGAGTTAATTCAGAAAATGCCATGGTATTATCATGGTACCATGTCCAAAATAAATGGCATTATCATGGTAAATGTGCATTACACTTGAAAGAAAGCAAGTTTTTTTTTTTTTGGACATGGTAGCCTACTAGAATGGATTTTGAACATGTACCATGGTAGCACCATGGTATTCCTGGAAGTACCATACAAAAACCATGGTACATAAATTTCAGTAGCATCATATGTTTAGAATCACTATAGTAATACCATCACTGTGCCACCACAGTACACTTCTGTAATGTTACTACAGTGTCATGTCCATTAAATTCACAGTATTACCATACAAGTCTAAAAGATATCATCATGGTTCCATATCCATAAAACCAGAGTTTTACTACGGTAAATGTAAAAAAGAAGGTGGCATTATCATGGTAAAAGTGCATTACACTTGAAAAAAGTAGAGATGTTTTGGACATGGTACTAGAATGGCTTTTTGGACGTGTACCATGGTAGCACCATGGTATTCTCAGAAGTACCATATAAAAACTATGGTACATACATTTCAGTACCATCATATATTTCAGGCTTACTATGGTAAATGTAAAAAATAAGGTATTACCGTGGTACCAGAAAAAAAAACACGTCTAAAAACAAAATCAGCATGATAAAGGTTCGAAAAAAATGTAAGTACCATGGTACTTATAGGTCATGTGAAATACACAATCGCAGGTTTGGTTTGTATGAATTTCTCCTTGCGACTGGAGAAACCCTATACCTGCTTACGTTAAACATGTCATACTGTGCATGCTTCGCATTCCAGGTGGGTCGTTATTATGGATCATTATTGTGTTGTGGGGGTTTAAGTGTAGGAGGAAAATATCGAAGGATGAGATTATAAGCGAGATGAGTGTGTGTCGTGGCTACAGATGTGCGCTATCGCTCTCTCTCTGGCTCTTATCTCTGCAGGTTGAGAGAGTGATTCATCCATCGTCTCGGACTGCGGTCAAGCCAGCCGCCAAATCGAAAAGCACGGTCAATCTAGCCGCTAAGTTATTTCGAGGGTCGCGCATAAACTGCCTATTACGGTAAAACCGTCAGAGAATTTTTGAATGAACAATATTCCTTGATCTAATCTAAATTAAAAACCATGTATGGTTAATAAGTTGTTAAAGCATTATGTAACTATTTATAAATGAGGTAATTAAACAATAAGAAATTGTGGTAACAATTTACAATAAGGTTACATTTGTTAATGTTAGTTAATGTATTAATGTATTAACTACAGTGATGAAACAATGAACAAAACAGTTATTACAGTAATTATTAGTCTTTGTTAATGTTATCGTCATCGTCAGTCCATGTAAATTTGCAGTGCATTAACTAATGTTAACAAGCACAAATTTGTATTGTGATTATGCATTAGTAAATGTTGAAATGAACATAGGTTAACTAATTTAGTTAACATTAACTAAGAATGGACAATACTTCTACATCATTTATCAGTCGTAGTTAGTGTTAAGTAATGGAACCTTATTATTAAGTGTTACTAACAGTGTTGATTACAGTGACAATGACTTACGATGAGGAGCACTGCATTCAGATCAGTTCTCTGACGGTTTTACCGTAATAGGCAGTTTATGCGCGACCCTCGAAATAACGTGACGGCTAGGTTGACCGTGCTTTTCGACTTGGCGGCTGGCTTGACCGCAGTCAGCTCAGCGGGTGGCTCGTTCTGCTGTTTCTCAGCTCTATAAATACACAGCCCACGCTAAATTTGATGCCGTGGGGGCGCTACTGTCCAAGTAGAATTACATCACAAGCGTGTGCATGTGGGTCTTTCACCTTTCCACGTCAAGGTCTGAATCACCACCCAGGTCACAGCATTCTTTTTTTATAACTGCACATCCTGGTGCATTTTCTTGGAGCGGACTGAATCAGGTCTATTTTAAAACACAAGGTTGACTGGCTCTGCATGGGGGAAGCGGACGTGTCACATTGCTTTATGTTCATAGATCTGCCATATTAGCATGCCTGCACCCAGACAGCCTCTGATTATGTTTTGGCTGGATGCATGGTGAAAGCACGTGTGTTGGAAAATGTATGTCTGAGCGTTCGCATCTCAGGTGTTGAACCCTGACCTCCGGGGGCTCCTTGGGCTCCTGGTCATGGCGAAATTAAGGGACTGTCTGGTAGGGGGGGTCTGTCTGGGGAGAGATTGATTTGAAGTGATGCTGTTTTGACTGCCATGTAGTTAGCCTGGAGGGAGTGGTTTTTGGACACACTTATAATGAGGGACATGTCTTCTACCTGGCAGACATGCTAATGCAGATCGATCACGTTAGGTATCATTACCATAAGAGGATCAAAAGCAAAGGGAGCTGTTGTCATCGACCGCGCATTTTTTCTTTGGCACACGACATTCATGACATCATTGGCAATTTCTTGAAAACAGATCCATTTTTTAACCATTACATCGGGTCCAGAATCTTCATTGTTTTATGTAGCTCAATTGGTAGAGCGTGTTCCAAATGGTGCTGGAGTCATGGTTTCGATTCCCAGAGAAGACGCTGTCATAAAATATGTATGCTGAAGTTGCTTAAAGTGTCTAGGAATTAACGTTTCTTGTTTTTTTTCCCGTTCTTGATTCTGGTGACATTTGACGTTCAATCTCCTCCAGAGGTGTGCCTGTACTAAGCTATCACGTTCAGACAAAGCATTCTGGGCAGTGCTAGGTGTAAAGAGATTAAATACCGTATGTGTTTTATCCTCATCGTAAATGCGACTGGCTTTGAACAATAAGGCAGCTTGCTGGCAGGAGGTTGGCCCCCTTTGCCCCCGGGGTGTATGTGGGGGTTGGGAAAAGCTGTTGGAAGTACAAGAAAAAAAAACGAAAGAGGTGGCGGTGGAAGGGGGGCAACCATGCTGTTTGTGTATTGTGTCGTGACGGAGGTGGTGTGTGACATGAAGGGGTAAAAAAAGGAGTCCTAGGCATACGAGGGGAGTGGGGGTAGCTGAAGAACCTTTGGCTGGAATGTGTTTACCTCACATGCCCTGCCCCCACTCATCCGTGACCCCCGTCACAGTTCCCAGGATGGGGTCCTGATTTGGGGGATGTGCCCCCTTTGTCTTGAGGTTTTTGTCGCTCTCATTACCATTTGACTCCTTGAGGGGTTTTGCAGCGAATGGAGTTAAAGTTTGGTTCCCCCTAAACAAGCTGTCCACGACATTCCCAACCAATCAGTCCATGCGGAAAAACAAATGGCATCCGAGGACATTCGTCTGTAGCTAATTGACGCAAATTTCACACATTTATGATTTTTTGCCCCTCCTCTGTAGAATTCTGACATCCGTTGAGATGTGTCATTAGCTTGAGTCACATTTCCGTGTGACTCCTCGGTTGCCTCTTGGGATGAATTTACCAATTGTCTCCTACTTTTTCCCCCTCAGAGAGGTAGAGCAGCCGGTGGGCTAATATCTGGCGTACCTCAGGGCTCACTGCTAACCCTCAAGAGTAATTGAAATAATAACGCACGCTGCCTGGAGCACCCAGAGTGATTACACTGTTTGGGTTGCTAATTCCACTTTCCCCTGCACGCAACTACAAACACGGTAATGCATCGGCCCGCTTCAGTACTCTTGTTTGTTGTTGTTCCTCAGCTTGACAACTGCGCTCTCTTCCACCCCCCAGGGAGCGTGTGGTGTCCTTGTCTGCTAAATATCTCCAAATGACCACAGCAGTTCAATGGCTCCTTTCTGGAGAAGGGATAAATATGTAGTTTAACACAGCTAGTTGCATGTAGCTTTAAAATGAGTTATAGTAAGCTATCAAATAACGCTAGTTTATGAATTAAAGCACTGTTGTGATGTAAAAGTACTTAACACTGATTGTGTGTACTACTAGTAGTGTCAAACAGATACTTTTAGCTAGTTACTCCAGAACATCACTCTAATATTACAACATGTTTTGCTAACTTTTATCGCTATCAATCAGTGCAACATCAATAGTTCTTGGCGCTGAATATTTATTTTAAACAGTATGCAGCAAACAGAAAGTAAAAGGTATTAGTAGCATTGCTACATTTAGCTAGTTACTCTTAAACTACCTTTTGCTAATATTTTTAGCAAGACAACTTGCAAATTTGCTGAATTTAGCCTAGCTATATAAACACAAATCTAGTTTTTTCAAGCCTATCTGAATAGCTAGCTTTAAAATTAGTTATAGTTCGATATTGAGGACTGATAGTATATCCTACAATGTTTTGATTATATCTTAGAAAGACAAGCCGCTGATTACTTTTGTCAGTCTTAGAAAAGTTTGTCACAGCTGAATTCAACCTAGCTGTATAAACAAATCTAGTTCTTTCAACCCTATCTGCATAGTTAGCTTTAAAATGAGATATATTTACTTTTCAAGTACCACTAGTTTATACTACAATATGTTTTGATAAAATTTTTAGAAAGATGAGCTGCTAATTACTTTTATCAATCTTAGAAAAATTTGTTGAAGTGTAATTCAACCTTATATGGAAGCCTGTTTCCACCACTGAATAAAAAAAGGTAATTGCAACTTTTTAGCTCACAATTCAGACATTTTTTCTTGCAATTGCGAGTTTACATCTCGCAATTCTGACTTTTTTTCTCAGAATTGCATGATACAAACTCAAAATTCTGTTTTTTTTTTCTCATAATTGTGAGATATAAACTCACAATTGCAAGTAATAAAATCAGAATTGCATGATATAAACTTGCAATTCTGACTTTTTTTTCTCAGTATTGCGTGTTTTTATCTCGTAATTGTGAGTTTATATCTCGCGATTCTGACTTTTTTCTATGACTTTTTTCTTCTCGCAATTGCGAGTTATAAAGTCCAGTTCCTCGCAACTGTGAGATAAAACAGAAATCGCGAGAAATAAAGTCAGAATTGCGAAATATATACTTTTTTTATATTTCGCAATTCTGCCTTCATAACTTACAATTCAGTTTGTGTCACGCAATTCTGAGAAAAAAAGCCAGGATTGCGAGATAAATAGTCGCAATTACCTTTTTTATTTTTCATTCAATGGAGGAAACAGGCTTCCATTACCTACCTATATAAACACAAATCTAGTTCTTTCAACCCCATCTGACAAGCTAGTCTACCAAATACAGCTAGTTTCTGCAGAGGTTATGATGCGAAACTGCTGAGAGATGAGTATGTTTATTAGCTATTTGTGAAAAACCGGTAAGGAGAGTATTGGACAAAAGTAGTGAAACTTGTGGTGAGACCTAAACAATCACTTGACGATTATGATTTGAGTTGCTACTGACAGGGCGGTAGAAGGGCGGCGCCCACGGTACAGGTAACACCACATGAGTTAAGTGAGCTCGCCTCACATAATTGTGTGTTTTTTGCTCGTTCAACCAGTTTAGAGTTTGACACCACAGGAACACACCTTTGCCTCAGGCTCTGACCGTCTCCACATCCAGTCAACAAACTTGTCTTTTCTCTCTCAATCTGCTTTGTTTTGAAGGTTGTGGAGGAGTGGTGACTGTTTTGACGTTAGATTACAGACTTAGTAACATCTTTTATTGATAGCAAGTAGTGGGAGGGGAGCTATTATGTAATTGCTAATGTTGATAGTCAGTGAGGTTTGTGTTTCTACTGCATGTCCGGGAGACATGCATCAATTATGAGGTGTGTAATTCAGGGGTCCGGATCGCTGTCGTGCCTCCGGCTCGAACCCATGCGACACGCGCTTGTGACGCACAGCAGTGACATTAAATCATCCTTGCTCTATCATCCTAATTAGGGCTGCACGATAAATCGCATGCGATATTTAACGCGCATCTT
>NW_015554116.1:418932-423988 GCF_001515605.1 Sinocyclocheilus anshuiensis | reverse complement strand
GATTTTTTGCGCAACTCGTCAGTGAACAACGGCTCTGTGTAGTTAATGCTGCTCAATGTGAAAGCACGCAGGTGATGGAGATTTACCGCTGATTACAGAACCGGCTTTCTGACAAGATGCGCGTTAAATATCGCATGCGATTTATCGTGCAGCCCTAATCCTAATGCTGTTTCTCTCTCTCCGCTCTGTTCACAAAAATAGCAACCGCCATACAGGGCCAGCAGCTCTGCACACACACACACGCTGAAACTGAATGAAGCAAAACAAACACACTCAGCTGTTCGGCACACTGGGCAGCGAGAGGCTGAGGGAGGTTTCGTGTCACTCCCTTCCAAACATCGCCCCACTTCTATCCTGGTTATGTAATTTCAAGGGTAATAATATGGGACAGAGTGTCCTTGCTGTTCTGGACTTATGAACAAACAGATTGGAGGGGTAATGGAGAGAGAAAAAGAGAAAGTATTATCTATCTATATATATCTATCTATCTATCTATCTATCTCTCTCTCTCACACTCAAAGTCTTCTACTGTTCTGGACAGATCAAATTAAAACTGTCTGTCTATGTAGATATATAAAAGGGAGTGAAGAGTAGAATAAAGAAAAACATGAGTGTGAATATGTGGGAAATAAGAGAGGA
The DNA here is from genome assembly GCF_001515605.1 of Sinocyclocheilus anshuiensis. Classification (NCBI taxonomy): domain Eukaryota; kingdom Metazoa; phylum Chordata; class Actinopteri; order Cypriniformes; family Cyprinidae; genus Sinocyclocheilus; species Sinocyclocheilus anshuiensis. Next base: position 423,349 of record NW_015554116.1, on the reverse strand, counting down.
AGAGAGGTGGGTGTATGTAAGGGGCCTGCAAAGAGGAAAAAAGAGCTGTGTGTGTTTGGATGATGAATGGCCGGTAGTGTTCGCAGGAGGTGCATGATTACACACAGACTTGATGGTAGAAGACACAGACAGGACAGCCATGGGAACGAACGCTAAAGCTCTGTTACAAAACCTAGTGAGCTCACTATTTAGATTGCATCGTAGACATTGCGCGCTTTTGATTCTAAGGCTGTTTCAACTGATAGACATTATGCTGCCTTTTCAGGTACCTTGTTTTGGCTTATTTTATTACATGCATGCATCTATCTATCTGTCTGTCTGTCTGTCTGTCTGTCTTAGAATCCATCTCTCTCTCTCTCTCTCTCTCTCACACACACACACACATATGCGCACACTCTCACAGTCTGCTACTGTTCTGGACAGATCAAATTAAATCTGACACCCAAGCACCCAAGGATGTTTTTCATACATACAGTAGCACCACCCCTCCTCCACGCCACACAAAGACACAAACAAAAACATGCGTTTCCAACACCCTCACCCTTCTCACGCACGCATGTGTGGATGCATCCATAAACAAACAAATGAATACACACTTAGGCCAGATTTGCAGCTGATGTCAAACAAGGCCAGCAGACCCTCCCCCCCAAAAACAGCCCTCACCATAGATTCACTGAAGTCATACTGGGACAGCATCTGCCGTCACCAATACCTTCACCCCCCGTTCCTTCAAAATCTCCCCTTCTGCTCCGACATCCCCCTCCACCACCTCTTGTTTCCGCTCCACACACATGCAAACACATAAGGTATCTGGCCTTTTTATTGCCCAATTTGTCCCCTATATAAACTGTCAGTCCATTTCGAAACATACTTATTAGCCACTGTGCCGCTGCATACCCTTACAGTACATACTTTGTGGCTACCATTGTACGTGACGTGTCAGATAGTAATACCATGGTACTTTTTTTATATACCATGATATTTACTCAAAAAAGCACGATGGTGATAACATGGTACAGTAATGGTGTCAGATGACTGATTTATAACATTGTACTAGAATGCTTCAAATATTAATTGACTGGTATTTGCAGTACACATTAATGACTAATAAAGTATTATGATAAAGATTGTCATAGGAACTACTGTTGTGCTTTGGATAAGTACCATTTACCATGGTATTGGTTGAAGTTCCATGTAAATACATGTCCATGTTAAATGGTACATGTCCAAAATACCATAGTATCAAGATATGGTATCTTTTTTTAATGACTATGGTGCTATGGTACCACTATGGTATTTTGGACATGTACCATTGGCAGTACCATGGCATTTTGGAAGTACCATGTGCTACAATATAAAAACCATGAATTGAAGAATTTAAGTACCATGTATATTTCAGAGTACCATAGTATTACCGTCTGATACTATCGCAGTATGTGGTACCATGCCTAAAACTCCATGTGGTAATACCATGGTATCTTTCTAAATATTATGGTAACACTATAGAGTTTGATAATGTGCTATGGTTTTCGGACACTGTCATGATAGCAATACCATAGTATTCTTTAAATTAACAAAATTATATTCTATATAATTTTGTTAATTTAAAGAATACTATGTAGCTGTGTATATCAAAATAACAAAAACGTGTTAGTACCATGGTACTTTTTGTGAGTCATTTAAAAGATACTATAACATTGTTGTGGTGTATATACTTCAAAGAATACCTTGGTATTACCATAGTACCATGCCCAAAACATGGCAATAACATGGTCATTTTTAAGTGCATGTTATCACACATCAAAGGAAAGGCGACCACTCAATGCCCCTTCTTTTCCACTGCACTCAGCAACTGTTCTTTTTTCCTGGCCCGGCACATATCTCTATTTTTAAAGCGACACCTTCCTATCAGCCCCAATGGGTGGCCCAGGATTTCCTAATTGTGATCAACTTTCAGCCTGAGCTCTTGCTGGAAGGTTCAGCTCTCTGGCTCAGTTTGGGTCTTGCGTGTAAAATCCGCTAGTCTCCTTAGGCATCTGTTGACTTGGCATGTAGCAGGAAATCGCAGCGAGTAGAAACGCGTAGCCATAATCTGCTGGCCTCCTGCAGGTCACTAGAGCAGGAGGCTAATGGACGGGATTGTGTGACCCGCTGGACTGCCAAGCACTGTGGGAAACACTTTAAGAGGGGTTAAAGTCACTGTTGGCTTTAACCTGTATGTCATACATCAGTGCTGTAGTGTCTTAGACACATATGTTCACTTTTGTTCAAGCGTAAATGCAGTGGACAAATGAGACACACACGAGAAATTACAATATCTCCTCAACGGTTCTTGGATAGTTTGGTTTGGGTAGTTAAAAGGGTGGCGCTTGCTCTGAGCAGGTGTCGAATGAGATAAGAACATATTAGTCTATGACGGGAGATAGAGACAACATGTTGTACCCTCTCTTATGTACATTTTTATAAGATAATTTGACCCCAAAATAAAAATTCTGGCTTTACATGTTGTTTGTTCTTCACAGCGAGAGATGTTCTTCTTCTGCTCTTCTCTGTACAATGAAAGTTAATGGGGGCAGGTACTGTATAGCTCCAGAAATTACAAAAAGCATGATAAATGTACTGTGAAAGCAGTGTTGGGAAGGTTACTTTGGAAATGTAGTAGGTTACAGATTACAAGTTACCCTATTTAAAATGTAATAGTAGTGTAACTTTTTCAGTTACTTTATTAAAGTAATGTAACTGATTACTTTTGATTACTTTTTGATGACTTTTATACATTTCTAATGAGTTTATTTGCAACTGTTAATCATTTTCAAACATTTACACCATGCAGTGCAATTTGGAAAAGAAATCAATTAAATCTGTATGTGGATGTAAATATTCAAATGTAATCCCCTTTGTAATCGTTAACATTTTCATAAGTAACTGTAATTTAATTACACATTTTTTCTTAGTAACTGTAACTGATTACAGTTACATTTATTTTGTAATTAAATTACGTAACACCGTTACATGTAACTAGTTACTCCCCAACACTTTGTGAAAGTGATCGACATGATTCATATTCAAGCTAAACATTAACTTTGTGGGAGGAACAGACCACAGTTTTAACTGTTTTCTTTTGAAAATACAGTGGCCATCTCTATTGACTTTCATTGTATGGAAAAGAGCAGCGTGAACATTCTCCCAAACATCTGTTTTTGTTTTCCACGGATCAAAGAAAATCATATTGGTCTGGATCAACATATGGGTGAGTAAAAGATGTCCAAATCCTTATTTTTGGGTATACTACCCATTTAAAGGGTTCCTTAGTGGTTCTTTGCATGGCCTTAGGTTCACCTGAGACCATCCTCAGTATTTTTGTCATATAGGGTTCTTTGTAGGGGTGAGCAATTAACCAGTAGAAATTTTGGACTATCGTCTCTATCACGGTTATACACTCACATGAAGTTGCTGTGCTGCATGGTCATGAAAACGTATAATTTGCACACGTTTTTAAGCATTGTGGTTACTGTGCGCCCGTTTTTGAGCATTTTCTGAAAAACGACATACCCAAATAAAAATGTCTGTAGCTCTTGAACCCTATGGTCTATATTTATAAATCTGGTATTGTTTGAAACTAGACACTTGAACCTTTGTTACTCTGGAGTCATAATAACTCAAAATTAGTATAGCAACAGAGTAAAACAAGGTAAAATGTACATGAAAGTGACTCACGATATCTTTTAATGAAATTCACTAATGGAAAAATGGATGAGGCTTTCATGCCAAACGCCTGAAAACACCATAAAGATAAAGCTGAATGTCTGACCATATTTTTAGAATCGCTCATGTAAACAAAGGAGGATCTTTCGTTTTTTCCCCTATTTTTTCGTTGTTTTGGATTAAAAAGTGTGATGCATTTTGAAGAGTGGACTCTTATCTTGAAATGTTGTGCTGGTGTTTCTTGGAATAGTCCGAGCTGACCAGAACTATAGGCGATGAAACGTAAGTACTGCCGTTCACTTTGTACATGTTTAAATGGCGGTCCTTCAGCATTTATGTTAACCCTTTCCTCTCTGGTGTATTGATTTAAAAAACAAGCTCAGAACATGGATCTTGAGTGTTTTAGCTGTCAAATGATATATAGTTTATGATAGTTGATTGAATATTGTTTTAAAACAAAGGTAATTAAAAGCACAGACACGCCTAAACACGCCCTTGGGCCGGTGCGGGTTAACAGGTTAAAACCAGTTGATTTGAAGCCATTGAAATGCAATCAGAAGCGAAAGAGAACTCATTTCGCTGTATGTGCGTACTGTCTGAGAGACTGTTTCTGAGCGCTGTCAGAGAGGCGTGTGCACGTGAAGACGGTGCTCATAGAGGGTGGAAGTATTAAACCGAGGTATTTTTGCCACTCTATAGGCTTTGAATCGTT
>NW_015554116.1:402523-418486 GCF_001515605.1 Sinocyclocheilus anshuiensis | reverse complement strand
CGCAATTTCAATTCTCTGTGTGTATGTGCTGTACATGTGGAAGAATTGACAATAAAGCAGACTTGACTTGAGCTGACTCTTAACTTTTATAAAGAATATCTCTTTGGATTTGAGATATCTCTTTGGATATCTCTTTGCAACTTTACAGACCTTCTTTATGCACCAAGAGCTTGTAACACTCCAAAGAGAAAGGAAAAATTAAAATCGCATCATATGACCCCTTTAAGTGAAAGCAAACAGCTGAGAAAAAAAAACACAGGTGTAACAGTATATTGGATCCGGGCAGCTCTTAAAGTGACTGCAGTCTAATATTCCTGCTGTCTGTCAGAAATTTTGATATCATAAAGACCTTATTTAAAGCAAGAATAACTATATCATGATATGTGTCATTACTGTGAAATAAAAAAATCTCATATTGTGATATAAGATTTTGGTCATATCGCCCACCCCTAGTTCTTGGGATTAATTATATGGTTCTTTGGAGAGCAATTGTTCTTGATGTTACATTACAGGCTCTTCGGATCATTGTTTTGGTTTTGAGTTCCTTAAGAGCACCAGAAATATATATTTTAAGCAGTGGAAAACTTTTCTTCCATGGCTTTTGTCTGTAAAACACTTTTGCTACTAATCTAACCTTTTTTTTCACAAAAATATATAATTGAATCATGGTTCTCCTGTGTTTGCCAAGTCAGAAGCAAAAAATGTCTGCTCCTGAATGTTTGGAGTTTTCTCAGCAGCAGGCCAGAGAGAGAAAAAGGTGTCCTTTATATTCTCGCTGTTTCCATACGGCATATGGTCTTATAATAGGTGAAGCCGCTCGCTGCCTGATCGGAGATCACTTTACTGTATTGTTGCTAAGCACTACAGCACAATGTTTTCTTTGTTTTGACAAAGAGTACTGATAGTTTAAAGAACTTGTCACAAAAAGTGTTGACCAAATTTCCACCAACAACCAAAGTTTTGTAGTTAGGGACATGATTAGCACAGTTGTTATTCATAAAATTCAGATAGGTATGTCTTCATTTAGTAAATGCATGAATGGAATGAATTACTGTAAAACTATGCATAGTGTTCTAGCGAGCGCCATTGTGTTTATTGTTGTGGCAGCTGCTGTTGGTTACTGAGCCACTTTGACTCTCCAGCATGAAGCTTGTTTTGTCTCCCTAGTAACATTTGCCACACAAAAACACTTACTGTTACGTCAAAACCCCGAAAACCAGTGGTTCCGACCTTGATTTTTGGACTCATTTAGATATAGAGGATTCTGTGACGCCATTACAGCCTGAAGGCAAAGTTCCCAGCAAGAAATATTTACGATAATTATGACATTTAACGACGAATGGATCTATAGACATAAGATTTAATAACTGACAAACTAGAATGATCACCTCGGCTTCGTATCACATTTGGAAGTTTAATTTTTAGTGGACTTTTGTGTGAGTGAGTCACTATGAGCAAATAAAAAGTCCTCTGAAGGAACTTTCCCCCAGCCTCTAAACTGAACTTTGACCATTTCAAGGAACTAACAGAGTGAGAAAACTACGGAGGTATTTTTGGCCATGCAAAATTAAATATACTTCCTCTTTTTTGACACAAATTCAGTGGTCAGGAATTATAAAGAGCTTTTAAAGCATTTAAACATTTTATTGGTACAAACCTTCTGTAGTACCAGTTAACCAACTTCCAACTTTCTGATTTGTACTAAACCCCAAACCCTAAGTATGGAATGTCCTAAATGGTCAAAAAATGTGAATGCAACTGTATATCTCACAAATGTGACTGTGTTTCTCACAGCTGTGAAAATATCTTGTAACTGTGACTTTATATCTCATAATATGACGTTATTTCTTATTTACTTTATCTAAAGTATCTTTATATTTTTTACTCTCAGGCTTGCATAGTTTAAAACCTCAGCAAATAGTTTTAAACTTGCACCTTAGCAACCACATAACAACACCCTAGAAACTGCACTTTAGTGACTCCATAGCAACAGCCTAGCAACATACTACAACCATTCAGAACACATTAGTAACTGCATAGCAACATCCTGGAAACAACTCCGAACACCCTTGCAACGGCTTAGCAACAAGTTAGAATCATTGAGAACAGCCTAACAATGACATAGCAACACCCTGGCAACTGCACTTTAGCAAATACAATGTAACATGGTAAAACTACACAGAGTGCCTTAGCAACTGCATAGCAGCACCCTGGCAACCACCAACATGTTCGAATGTTAGAATTATTCAGAACACCCTAGCAATGACATAGCAACACCCTAGCAACTGCATAGCAACATGCCAAAACCACTCAGGACACCTTAACAACGGCATAGCAATGTTTTGGCAACCAACTAGAACACCCTAGCAAATGCTTAGCAACACGTTTTAATGTTGGAATCATTAAAAACATCCTAGCAACAACATAGCAACACCCTAATAACTGCACCTTAGCAACTCCATAGCAACAGCCTAGTAACATACTACTATCACTCAGACCACATTAGTAACTGCATAGCAACATCCTGGCAACAACCCAGAACACCCTTGCAACTGCTTAGCAACAAATTAGAATCATTGAGAACATCCTAACAATGACATAGCAACACCCTAGCAACTGCAAAACAACATGCTAAAACCACACAGAATACCTTAGCAACTGCATAGCAGTGCCTTGGCAACCACTCAGAACACCCAAGGAACTGTTTAGCAACATGTTAGAATCAATAAGAATACCTTAGCGATGACATAGCAACACCCTAGAAACTGCGCCTTAGTGACTCCATAGTAACAGCCTAGCAATGCACTACAACCGCTCAGAACACATTAGTAACTGCAGAGCAACATCCTGGCAACAACCCAGAACACCTTAGCATCATGTTAGAATGTTGGAATCATTAAGCAACAACATATCAACACCCTAGCAACTGCACCTTAACAACCACATGCTAAAACCACACAGAATAACTTAGCAACTGCATAGCAGTGCCTTGGCAACCACTCAGAACACCCAAGGAACTGTTTAGCAACATGTTAGAATCAATAAGAATACCTTAGCGATGACATAGCAACACCCCAACAACTGCAACATGCCAAAACCACTCAGGACACCTTGGCGACCACCCAGAATAACGAAAGCAAGTTGTACTTGGGCAACAGAGAAGTTGTTTTTATAAAGTGAAAAATCTAGTTACAAGAACAGTGATCACTAGTGTGTGTGTGCGTATAAAGTGCCTGACTAATACTAAATTTCTCACTCTTTTCAGATCTATCTACGCCGTGGCTCCTGTTAGAACACATGACCCTCCTGTAGCAAGAAAACATGAGAAAGGTACACCAGCCTTTTTTCTCTTAGCAACCATCTGTCTGCTTTAATTGCCCCAAGCTTCCTTTGCTCTCAACATGCCCCGGCTTGTAGCGTTTGAGGAGACACCTAAACGTTCTCACACACAAGGCCTGTTGTCATTGCAGAAGCCTCACAGGCTGTTTGCTATCAGTTGAGTGGAGTCTATAAAGCTTTCGGAACTGTAATTAAACACGACCCCACGCCCAACAGGAAACATACATCAACGTGACGTATTGAGTGTGTAGTACGTCTCTGGTCTTCTGGCCTGGTCCAACAAGGTGGACCCTCCCCCCAACCACAATGACACCCCTTTCCTTCACCATCCCAGGCTGCTCCTGTTTCAGGAAGCCCGGCCCTGTCACTGATCCCATGCTGGCATTTTTCCCAGGATACCCCTCCCCCGATCCCATTTTCCTTCCAATCCTCAGTACCCTCCCCCACCCAAACCCTTTTCCCCTCCTGTCCTCTGCCAGTTTCCCAAGATAAACAAAGACTTCAGTTTGTCTGGGCTCCGACAGGGGTCAAACAGAATGAATAGCGGGGCCACTGCAAGGGCTTTTTCTTTCTCCCCTCCTTGAAAAGATCACTGCTGAATTGTCTTTGTGATTGTGCTCTTATGGGGGGCGGAGGGGGGGAGGGCGTAGAGTCATTGTAGACCAGTTTCAAAGTTCTAACTGTTCTGCGGTTACGACTTTTAGTTCCCTGTTTGGTTTTATTGCACACTAGAACTGGAGTTTCCCTGTTTATTTTTGCACTCTCACATAAACGACCTAATCTGAGATCATCCGTATTACATGATGCTGTATTTTGGCATCACTCGCCAATCTCATAAAGAAAATACTATATGCACAAATTTTGTATCTGTTTTCTTCGCTACACTCTTAAAAATAAAGGTTCTTTGTTGGAATCTATGGGTCTGTGAAGAACTATTACATTTATGGAACCTTCCATGGAGAAACGTTACATTCATGAAACCTTTCATCGCACAAAAGGTTCTTTATAGTGGAAAAAGGTTCTTTAGATTAGATGTTCTTCGTGGTTCTTTTAAGAACTGTTCAGTGAAAGGTTCCAAAATGGTTCAATTGAAAAATCTCTCTTTGGAAAGATGGAAAATGGCCAATGGACTTTTTTGCTTGCAAAAATTTGACTTTTAGTCCGACTTTGCAAAAACTAGACTGGTGTGATTTCAACCAATCTAAATAAAGAAAATAGGCTACTATATGCACAAATGCAAAATTATATGTTGCATAGCATACAACATTGAAGAACCATTACATTCATGGAACTTTCCATTGCACAAAAGGTTCTTTATAGTGGAAAGGTTCTTTAGATTAGATGTTCTTTGTGGTTCGTTCAAGAACTGTTCCGGGAAAGGTTCTGAAATGGTTCTCCTGTGAAATCTCGCTTTGGTAACTTCATTTTAAGAGTGTACAGAAAGCACATCTGATCTTTTGGCTAATGGCAGATGGTTTGCTAGTGTTTTGAAGGCTTCTGATTAGGTTCGGTAATTCCTGCATGCACAAAGCTGATTTGAATGGACAATGACTCCTTTAAGCCATCACGTGATTATGGGAGAGTTCACGTATTGGTTTGTGAGATTATTCTCTGACTTGTCACCCATCCCCCCTTTGGAACTTTTGGAAGAATACTGTATGCATACCTTCAAAAATGGGTGGATGAGTAACTTGGAGCATTGTGGAGACTGATGAAATCAGTGACAAATTGCTTTGTGGGTCACTCCGGTTGATGTGTCAATGCGGAGATATCCATCTTGCTGAATGAGTGGTGGAAAGATTTCCTGACTTTCTGTTTGCTTTGAACAAAAGAACTGCTTGAGTAGATCTTGTCTCTACTTGTATCCAGACTGGTGTTTTGTTCAGGCATCTTTCCGCCCCCTGCTCTTTGGGACTGACCATGTTAAACAGGGACACGGCATGGCTCTTAGCACACAATAAATCACCTAAACACCTAAAACAGTCCTTGACATCTTATCTTTATTGCTTGAGAGTCTCTTTTTGTTGTTCAGTTTATCCTAAAAGCTTTGCAAAGCAAGCCAAGTTGGAGATTTGACACTAAGCATTGAACTTTGGTTTGATATTACTTTTCTAAATGGTCATAGTGTTCTCTTTTGCCTGGCCTATGATAAAATAGACAGTAGATTTATATTTAAGTGGTGGTATGATATCAGAAAGTGAGTTTAAATGCTCCGTTCTAGACGAGCTACAGAGGTTTATGAGTAGTCAAGTTGTCTAAGTAAACGTGACACTATGCGCAATCGAATATTTGCCTAACAAATAGGTGCAGTCACATTTACTGTGAATTTTCACAGGTAAAATCCAGTCATTTCAATAGGAATCCACGCAATCAGGAATTTCTACTGAAGATTTCCGCAAACAGATTTCGCATCGGGTTCAAGTTGGTCACACAGTTTCGCTGCATGGTTTGAAAGTAACTTCTGTGTGAATAGTGCTTCATTCATCAGTGCACTTGAATTGAAATTTTTGACCCTTTAGTCCACTACTTTAGTGACTTAAGACAAATTATTGTTTTAGTCCAACTAAAATAGCTACTGCACACACACACATGTATATATATTCATTCTTTTTTTTTTTCAGAAAATGTAAAAAAACAAAAAAAAAAACAAGCAAAAAATCTTGTTGTTGCATTGTCATTTTGCATGAATCTGAGCTGACATGCCATTACCTGATCATTTAACAAAACTGTAATCAGACCAACGTTCCCGTTAAATTTCTCGGCTTTTGACTCAACATTCCAGACCCACATGCTCTCCTACTGCACATCGGCAGGAATCGTTTTCACAACTTTGCTCCTTTCCTCCCACCCCCCACCCCCTTTCCTTCCAGGACAGAGGAATGCAGGAGCGAGAGGCCAGTCAGGAGAGGACAGCTGCATGTGTTTAAGCATGGTTTGTGAAACAGCCAGTGATGTTGCATCACATGCGACAAACATTTTCAGATCCATATATTGATTTTTAGACATTTTTAGATCTCTATGTTTATTTTGGATCAATGTCAGTGATAACATGAGCTATTACGTTATTAAAGGAACTACAGAAATGTGAGAAAAAGTCCACCGCAGCCACGTCAGGCCACTCGTCTTCCGCTCCAGCTCTGTTACTGTTCTATGCTGGTGTGGTCAGCTGACTCGACTATGGCCAGGATTTGAATGACCCACATTTCTCAAAAGAGCAGGGTCGAGAAAGCAGCTTTACTCATGCCTTCTGGTCTTTCTCAAGGGAATGTATCTATCAATAGCTACTCATGTCTGTGTGAAAGAATGCGGCCGCACCGGGCATAAAGCTGGTTCTGCTGGAGTTAACGTCATAAAGGTTTTTCTTAAATGTTACTCGCACTAAAAAGTTGAACATATTGTTGGAAATCCTTAAGGTATTTATTTATCTAGATCTCTAGTTACCTGATCTGACCCTTAAAAATCACTTTCCCCCTCATACAATCAGTGACTTTAAGCTTTCTAGTTATTTGTGACTGTTGAAGGGTTTTAAAATCATTTTATAGAGATTGCAGTTCAGTTTTAAAATATTATATACAGTATATTATCATTTACAGGATGTTATATTTATATGCTAAATTACAAGTTAAATTTTATTGTATATTTTATACATTTTGTATAAAAATACACTATGCCACTCAAAAGTTGGGTCAGTATGTTTTTCTTTTTCTTTTTTGAAAGAAATTAATGCATTTGTTCAGCAAAGATGTTAAATTGATAAAAACTGATAACAAAGACTTACACTGACTAACACTTACACTTAGTTTTTTTATTCCGAAAAAGTATAACAGGTTCCTAAAAAGCTATTGAGCAACACATCTGTTTACAGCATTGATAATAAATCAGCATATTAGAATGATTTCTGAAGGATCATGTGACACTGAAGACTGGAGTAATGATGCTGAATTCAGCTTTGTCATCACAGGAATAAATTAGATTTTAAAGTATATTCAAATAGAAAAGTGTTACTTTAAATTGTAATAATATTTCCACAACGTTAATGTTTTTACTGTATTTTTAATCAAATAAATGCAGCTTTGGTGAGAAGAGACTTCTTTCAAAAACATTTCAAATCTTTCTGATCACATACTTTTGAACAGTAGTGTATATTTCATATAATTAAATATTATAAAGTCATAATAACCATAACTCTAACTATTGTACACTTACAAAAAATTAGTATCATTAAATATGACTTGGAAATCACTTTTTAAAATTTGTTGATATTTGAGGTTTTCCTTGACCATGGGAACCCACATCTTTGTCATTTTTATGATTTCTTATCTTTTGACCTGGATGCGTATTACAAGACAGGCTCATACACTTACCTCAATGACTGCATTCTTGCCTAGTAAATGAAATACATTTCTCATAATTACATTATTTATCTTTTACTCATTGTAAATTATGAATCATATCGCCTCTATTAATAATGTAAGACTGCTCAAGTGATGTTTCTACATGGAAAAAAAGGTTGAGAAGTCAATGATTCTATTATGACTGTTCTCTCTTGTAGGAAAAGGCATGTCATGTTGAATAGCCTGGGACCAAAGACAGGCCCTGGGAGAAGAGACAGCAGTCTGCGCTGAAACTGAACCCTGCATACCACACATGCTTCAGGGGTACAATAGCTCTCTTTACAGCATGCAGTAAAAATTGCCTGGAAGTGATGCAGTGGAACAGCAGCTGAACATTCTTGTTCTTCTCAAACTTGTTGGATCACTTTGGTCCAAATACTTTTGTTTGGGGAAGCTTCATTTTAAATATTTAAATACTAACCCTAAATTGTTTTTCATTGAATCTTCTATTCAAAATGAAGTGTGTAAAATATGGTTCTCACACTTCCTGACCGAAGAACTTTCAAGTTTCTTTAATTTTCATTTGCGATTACTGAATAGTTCTATGTAATTTAAATGTATGTATAGAATTCAGAAATTTAAAATATGAATTCAGGTAAATTGGGACACTTCTGAATCAACCTTGTATATGTATATGTAGGCTATGTGTATATACCATATACATATCACAAACTGCAGTTTTTGACAATGAAGTAGTGTTATATATTTATATAAGTATTAGCATTTTCTAGTAATCTGCTATTTAAAATTATTTTAAAGTTCTATCACCGTGGGAACCTTAAAAACAGCATTGGGCTGTTATTTTTGAATATTCTAAAAAAATAAAATAAAAAAAAAGCTGACATTTGAAAAAAGGTGGATGATGAGGTGTCATTCTTAGTCATGTGAGTCACGTTCTCAGCGTTTCCACTCCTAAACAGAAAGCACAGAAACAGTGTCATTTCACATTTTTTAATACGTGAGTACCACGTAAATTGTCATGATACCAAAATACATAGATTCAGAATGCGACAAACAATATATACACACTCGAATATTACAGAATGTACAGGTCTTTTTAAAACAAAGACGTTAAAACAGTGGCCTACACCTCGTACAGTCAAGTTTGGTGTGATCGACCCTGAATCGGTTCAGTGACAATGTAACATTGACCTTCATGACACATTTGCATATGTTGTAATACCACTCCTCACATGGCTTTATAATGTCTGACAGTTCAACACTTCAAGGACTGTAGTAGATCCCAAGTAGTAGCACCAGCATTCAGATAGCTCCTTCACTAGAAAGGCATGCCCCGGACATCTTACAGGCCAAACTGAGCTTGTACTTTGGTAGTACCACTCATGCTTGCTGGGAAGTCCCACACTACGATGTTGGGCCTGACCACGTGTTACCAATGCGCTCAGATCAACCCGGATAAGAAGTAACGTTACAGTACAGTTAGAAAGCTACTATCGCTGTACTCCAAGGGTTTAGGTTCTTCAACATTTGGTCGCAGCAGAGTTGTCCACTATCCTCTGCTTCAGACTCAGGTTTAACGTCGTCTTTGCTGAGAAGTCCTGAGAAACTGGAACCAAATATCGTAATGAGGTTGGACACGTTACTTGTGTCCATCTCCTCGGCTTCCTCGCCCTCTTTAGCATTTGAGGAAGCAACTTTTGTCTTTTTTTTAGGCGAATCGCCACTTTCCGTCTCCTCCGCGCTTCTTTTCCTGTTTGAACAAACGTGCGTTTTGGGTGGTTGATGCGATTCCCCGTTCGCTTCAGGCGTTGAGTCGCATTCTGCTAATGCACTGTCTGAGGGACTCTCCTTGGGTTCCTTAATGGTTTCCTGCAGTGTTTCAGATGAAACCTTTGCCACAGAGTCCAGCGAAGAGTTTTGGTTTTGCTCTTGTTGTAAAGTGGAAGTACAATCCGCCTGGTCTGATTTCACCTCATCGTCGTTTTCGCGATATTCCCGCTCTTTCTCGGGCCGCTCGTTCTGTTGAGGTTCCTCTGAGCTCTCTACTCGGTCACATTCCGTTGTAGAGGGAGGGAATTTCTCCCGCTCTGTGTCCGTAATGTCCCATTCGTTCCCTTCGCGCTCGCTCTGAGCAGCGTTCAGACACGCGCCGCTGTAGTAGTCGCTCAGATAGACCTGACGCGCGCTGCGAAGGACCAGTGAAACCAGGAGGTTTTTATGCAGTTTAATGCCGCCTCGTTGAACGCGCGAGTTGTAGATTTTCCCTAAGGAAATACTCATTATCCGATGGGCTTCCACTTTGTATTCCATGGCTGGAATGGATATGGTAAAGTTCACAGAGGTACAAAGTTCGCCGGGCGTTCCGCGTTTGATTTCCTCTCAGGATTCTCCTCAAACGGCTACTGCAAATTGGCCACCGGCTCGGAAACGCGTTAATAAATAACGTCCAAGTAGTCTTTTCCTCCCGTAGATCAAATCGTCCCGTATTTTGTTGACACAATCCTCATTCTCATTCACAAAATACAATATTTGTATTATTGGGTGAGTGTAGGAGTTTTGAATACCTCACTCATTCTCCTCAGCACCCAACAATGGTCTAGGGAGGAATGAGACTGATCCTATTTTTAACTCGCTTTTATACTTCAGCGTCAGCGGCTACACTAGCCAATCACGTCTCGAGTTGCGTTCTGCCAGCGTTGTGAATCACACCCCGCCAAATAGGCGATGACCAATGGGAGAGCGCCGTGGCGATGAGTCATATTTAAATACTAACGTGGGAGAACTGTTTAAAGGGATAGAATTGTTTTCATGCTAAAATAGCCAGATATTTTTACAACTCATTGTGTTTGTTCAGCTATTTTGATTTATAAAACTAAGACGAACTATATTTAAAACACAACATAATTTTTGTAACGAATAACAAGCCAAAATCGACATATACAAGACACTAACTCGTGTTTTTACAGATTATGTAGCATATTTAGGGTAGGCTCCTTGTTTCATATATTTAGTCTCTGAAATAGATTTTAAATATCCACATTACTGTATTATTGTTTCTATTTTGTACACGGTTTCCGCATAGCAGCTCATCTCGTTCTATGTTCAGAAAAACGTGCACTTCCCCTTTAATTCTTTTCAACTGACTTCCTCGACTGATGTAATGGTTTGTCTACTACAGTCGTGTCACATGACTCTATTGTGCAAATCCACTGCGGTGTCTGGGCAAATGTGAATGGAGCTGTTAGTGGGGGGAAGGGCAATGTTTTGTTTGAAGAAACGGTTAGCCGCTACTCATGAACGACAATGAATAGTGTGGGAGATCTGACCCTGAATTGATGATAATGCTTCTGAGTGGCGATGCTTTCTTTATTTATATGTCATTTTTTAAGTTAGCAATCCGTGTGCGCTGGTTTGTGAGTTCGCCTGCATTAAGATGTGGGTCATAAACCTGACACTTTCAGAGATTGTTTATCTAAATATAAACGATCAGTCAGTCATCATGGCTACCGCAAAACATCTGAGAAATCCTTTGCTTCCACTGCATCGAGCCGTATTTCAGATTAAGAAGAATGTATTATTGATAGACAAGAACAAATGGAATTAAAGCTGCAAGCAGTGATGAACAGGCCCTCGCACCCGGGCTCACCGCCATGGGGTGGCTTTAGTAAAACAGCGAATGGCGAGCATTATGCATTTAAAGTGGTAAATATAGGAGGAATACGTCAAAGTCATTTATATGTGCCAATCTTCCTGCTGCCAGCTGGTGGCGCTATAACTATAACTGGATTTTGGCATGTAGATTTCTTCAGTCCAGCACTTTTATCAAACATATGAAATTTGGTGCAGATTGAACATGGTATGTTTGAGTTAGTATAAAGCATGACGTGTCCTATTGCCAACAGGTGGCGCTATGATTATAACTGAATATTGGCCTTTAGATGTCTTCAGGCCATGACTCTTTCCAAATATGTGAAGTTTGGTGCAGATTGGACATAGCATGTTTAAGTTAGTGTGAAACAAGCCATTTCCTGTTGCCAGCAGGTGGCGCTATGATTATAATGGAATATTGGCCTTCAGATGTGTTCAGGCCAGGACTTTTATTGAACATGTGAAGTTTGGGGAAGATCTGACATTTTATGCCTGTGATGTTTGGGGCAGATTGGACACTGCATGCCTGAGTTACAGTAACTTCCTCTTTCACTGCATTAATAGCATGCTTTAGCACTTAGTTAAGTGTTGCTAGCATGTTTTAGTATGTTTCTAGCATGTTGCCAGCCTATTTAACACTTGCTGACGCTTTTTAATATGTTCCTAGGAGTCCATAACAGTGTTAACCATGACACTTCCTGTTGCCAGCAGGTGGCGCTATGAGTACAACTGAATTTGGGCATGGGTATTTGTTCAGGACATAACACCTATCAAACGTGTGAAGTTTGGGGCAGATCGGACATTGCTTGCCTGAGTTATAGCAACTTCCTGTTTTATGGCGAAACATCAAACTTTGTCAGGCCGCCAGGGACACGCCCCTTGACGAAAACTCAAGATCTTCGCAATTTAACATCACAAAGGCCTTATGATGACCCTCACCAAATTTGAAGATGATCCGAATAAAACTGTAGGAGGAGTTCGTCAAAGTACGAGGCCTGGAAATGTCAAAAACTGCACAAAAATTGTACAGTAAATTCAAAATAACGTGCATCCTGTTGGGTTTTGGATTTTGTACCAAGAGACTTTTTTGTAGGTAATGGTGTGTTACGCACGTGTACCGATTTTCGTACATGTACGTAAAACGTAGCTCGAGGTGCACTCCGTTGTAATTTTACAGGTGGCGCTATCGAGCCGTTTTGCCACATCCACTTCTGAAACCCATATCAGATGTAAATTTTCGCCAGTTCTGATGCGTGTGCAAAGTTTCATGAGTTTTGGAGAATGTTTAGGCCCTCAAAAAAGCGATTCACTTTGGAGAAGAAGAAGAAGAAGAATAAACAGAGCAATTCCAAGAGGGTTCTCGCACCGCGGTGCTCGGGCCCTAATAAAGCCATGATACTGTTATTTAAATCAGAATCCAGCTGTAGTTAGTAAAGGGATACAACACAAGGTCCATATAAAATAATGTAGGCTATCCTTATCTATTCCCAGCTTTTCAATTGCAGGTCTGCTTGTTGATGGGAAACTGGCAACTGATATTATAAATAAAACCAGAGTTGATTAATAATTTATGCAGCTTTACTCACTAAGCTGAAATGTTTCCAGCTGGTTTGCTGGTTTTACATCATACACAGCATCCGCTTACCAGTGGATAGCACTGGTGTAGATAGTCAGCTAATGAGAAGGCAGTGCGCTGTGTTGAATAATGCATGAAGCACTGTTTTAAAAGGAAGACCAGGCGCAAAGCTACGCTTATTAAGAGAAAACAGTGGCAGACTCATGGTTGTGGCCTTTTTCTATTATTGTAAATTATTTCAAATGTTATTATTGTTGTTGTTGTTATTAATCAATTTTAATTTGTAATTTTTTTGGGGAATGGTTTAATTAATGTAATGTATTAAGGTAAATTCTAGAGTTCAATTAAAAAGAAGAAGAAAAAGTACACTGGTGGAACCATAGTACAATAAGTATCAGCTGGTAATACCTCATATATACTATTGTATGGAAAGTTTGAGAAAATGTATATAAAAAAATAATAGAGCTGTTTTAGACATGTACCACGATACTATCATGATACAACATTTTCTGAATTTCAAAATGGTATCACCATCAGATATCATCACAATAGCATGGTATTACCACAGTACTTTTTAGTGTATAAGACAAGATAAGTAAAACAAAACATAATAATAATAATGATGATGAGATGATGTTGATGATAATAATAATTATTATTATTAAATTATGAATAATTTGTACATTACATTTTAAATACATTTTAATGTAATAAATAATAATAATTATTATTATTATATGGCAGTGTACACTATATCAGTATCAAATAATAATAATAATTTAAAGTAATATTGCCTTAGATGCTATAGAGTTGTTGAAATGCATGTCACTACATATTTATTATTATTCATAACAATAATAATATAATGTTCCATAATAGTGTATAATATACTATAGAATTATTAAATTATAACAGAATAAAGTAATATTGACTGGGATGATATAGTGGTGTTGAAATTGTAACTACATTTCTACATTTATATATCAGAATCTGAATTAAACAAGCTAATAAATAACTGTGCGTGTATGTTTATAATCACAATCTTGCTTTTATACACATTTGAACATACATGCGGCAATATTGCTTGGTTCTTTTACTGCAACAAACCAAAACAACCCACGCAGAGCACGCCGGTTTTTGTTTACCAGGAAGCGCGTATGCGTTCGTGCGTGTGTGTGTGTCTAGACGCTGAAGGACCCGGATGTGATTCCGCCGAGCAATGGCGGCTGAGCGGATCCGGGCTCCGTCCCACATGTAAACAACACATTAAGCGCTCTCCTTTGTTTAAGAAGAGCAAAACCAGCCGCGATCAGGAGCATGAGCTTATCGCACAAGAGTCGACTCATCTGAGCACCAAAATGTCGATGGAAGATCCGTTTTTCGTGGTGAAAGGGTGAGTTTATGGCTTAGATCGGGGACTGGGCGAATATCAGGTAACTTAGAAAGGAGAAAGCGAATTATTAGCTAAAAGTTTTTTCTTATGATTAAACTTTTCTGTTTACCAATGTTAGCATTGTGCACGAACGCTTTGGGAGGTAGTGCGTCACTACGCTTTAAACAGCTGTTTCATCGAGATCGTTATCATGTTGCCATGGCAACCGTTATTATCGATTTTCCCACCATTGTATCATGCCATTAATCGATATCCGTGTCGTGCTCCTTTATAGTGGTATTGTTGTGTGGTACCAGACATCTGGGGTGTATTCCAGGGGCTCGTTTCAGAAAGGCGGTCAAGTGAAATCTCTGAGTATGTTAACCCTGAAATGAGGGAAACTCTGGGTTTTCCATTTCAGAATGGGAGGTATGTCAAACCCGAGAAAGCAGGGTAAGTCAAGCCCGTTTCTGAAAGGGAGGTTATACTCAGAGTCCGTTACCATGGTAACTTACTCTGTGAACCTAACCTGGGCCTGTACCATGAAGTTGGTTTAGCTGGCTAGCCAGGTAAGTTTCAGTTTAGTTTGCACCAATCCTGGGTTTTCGGTACCATGAAAGCAGCTTGACTTTTAGCGGCATTCATTGCCTTAGTAACTCACACTCCACAGCTAACCTGCTCTGGGGCAGGTTATGTTCTGGTTTAGAGATCTCAAAGTGAAATTTGACCAATCAGCTTCAAGCAAAGTGACACATGTCTGACGCAATAAAGCCACTCCCCCAGTTTCTCTTACTCCAAATTAAATGACGCTTCATAGTAAAACATTTTTAAAGATAAAATTGTCTGAATTTAAATTTAGAGATGATTATTTTTTATAATTATTTTATATGATTTATAGAATTATTATACCCTTAATCCATTACACAAGCTAGCTTAGTTTAATAGTAATTATTAAGCTTTTATTTTAAATTAAAATAAACATATAGATAATATGCAATATAAATACGTTTTAGAATCAATAGCTTTAAACATGACTACATATGAGCTTAGATTTTTAAGTGTTTTTATACCTATAAATATGATCAACTCTATAAACTAGCCTTTAGTAACTTACACTCCACAGCTAACCTGCTCTGGGGCAGGTTATGTTCTGGTTTAGAGATCTCAAAGTGAAATTTGACCAATCGGCTTCTAGCAAAGTGACACATGTCTGATGCAATAAAGCCACTCCACCAGTTTCTCTTACTCCAACTTAAAGGATGCTACATAGTAAAACATTTTAAAGATAAAATTGTCTGAATTTAGAGATTATTATTTTTTATAATTATTTTATATGATTTATATAATTATTATACCCTTAATCCATTACACAAGCTAGCTTAGTTTAATAGTAATTATTAAGATTTTATTTTAAATTAATATAAACATATAGATAATATGCTATATAAATATGTTTTAGAATCAATAGCTTTAAACATGACTACATATGAGCTTAGATTTTTAAGTGTTTTTATACCTATAAATATTATCAACTACATAAAATAAATTCACAACTTGCACTGATATGGCAAGATGTTTTCTTTAACCAAGGTTTTTTTTTTTACCATTTGTATAACCACAGTTGTACAAATACCATGGTTAAACTATGGTTAGTGTAGTAAATCCATGGTTAA
>NW_015554116.1:400140-401468 GCF_001515605.1 Sinocyclocheilus anshuiensis | reverse complement strand
ATTAAGCTTTTATTTTAAATTAATATAAACATATAGATAATATGCAATATAAATATGTTTTAGAATCAATAGCTTTAAACATGACTACATATGAGTTTAGATTTTTAAGTGTTTTTATACCTATAAATATGATCAACTCTATGAATACAACTTTCAACTTTTACTTGCACTTATAAGGCAAGATGTTTCTTTAAGTTTTCCTCTTTCATGGATATCATCTTGTATCTTGTAAATGTGTTTAAATTCTTCATATTGTTCAATATTTTAATCTTTGGTAGTGAATCGCACTGACTCTCTCACGAGAAGTGAATCACAGTTTCAAGGCATGTGATTGGTTGTTCATTACTGATGTCACACTTTCATGTGCACGTGCTCCATTAACTCAGGATCAAGCCTGACTTGACCGAGAAAATGGATGATCAGCTTCATGGTACCAACAAAGCCGGATTGGACTGGTTTGGTTTTGTCAACTCAAAACTAATCCTGTAACCCCGAGTTTGTTCAGCCACCATCATGGTACAGGCCCCTGGTCAGGAGCAGGTTTTCTTCGGTAAACCCAGTTTCTTTTCGGTCTCCTCTCCTCCGCCTTTTTAAAGCGCAAGCGATTTTAAAGGGGTCATATGTCCACGGTGAAAGCCGATCCGGCGATCCACAGCGCGAAGTTGATGTTTTCCTTCAGCGACCAGCAGGGATCAGCTCCAGGCATGACGAAGCGGATATCCTCCTCTTTTGGAAGGCCAAACAAAGTAGTTTAGCTTTCACAACGAAACACATGGCAACAACAATACTACAGCGAGAATAAAAGTTACGCCTTCTTTCTTTGCGTGAACATTTGGGCGGCGTTATGCAAATCTTCCCACATCGTGACGTAGACATGTGGGGGCGTGTTAGAACGAGCCATTTTAGGGAGGCGTGGCTGACTCTCAACTTTTATAAAGAATATCTCTTTGGATTTGAGACTTTAGTCTTTGCAACTTTACAGATCTTCTTTATGCACCAAGAGCTTGTAACACTCCAAAGAGAAAGGAAAAATTGAAATCGCATCATATGACCCCTTTAAATACTTCATTCATTCATGCACGCTGCAAGAATGCTTTTCTTACTAAGTATTTTTTCTAAGTAAGTAAGTTTCTATTAAGTAAGTTTTAACTCCGAGTTGGTTGAACCTCCTTATTGAAACGGGCCCCAGAAAGGAGGTTCAACAAATTCTGAGTTAAAACTTGAACTCTGAGTTTACTTACTCTGAGATGGGGAAACTCTTGAGTTTTCGGTTTCAGAACAGCTGAACAGAGTTAGTTCAATCCACTCTGAGTAGGTTGACTCTGAGT
>NW_015554116.1:395321-399994 GCF_001515605.1 Sinocyclocheilus anshuiensis | reverse complement strand
GAGCGCCAAAATTACGATTCACCATGGCAACAGCACCTGACAAAAAAACTTCTGCATACTACGGAATACGTAACTTTAATTCTAAATCAATGTTATCAGAGGTGAAAACTGGCAGAAAGGTAATTTATTGAACTAATATTAATTTTCATGGTATCCCACAGGCGAAAAAAAAATGTGGCAGCAGAAAACAAAAAAAAACAAAAACATAATTCAATCAGGTAAAGCTTCAAGCGTAAAATGGGTGTAGGCTAACGTTACATGACTTTACAAATATTTGACATTCAATAAATATCATTCAGTGTATATCTATTTCAATGTGCAGCAGCTTTTCCCACATAGTCTAATGCTTTTTCACATAATTAAATGTTCTCAAATCCAACATGCTACATTTCTTAATTAGGGTAATTAATTCACATTTGACTTCTATTCAGAAGCCAACAGCAAGAAGGCAGAGAATCTCACACTACCCTTCCATCTGGCATCCTTTCATTCCATACAGTAATCAGCTTCATTTTCAGAAGGTGCGATGGTGAGAATATGTGTGTAATCAATGCATCCAACCACACTGGAAATCCTAAAAGAAATTCTAATTATTAGGTTACTTAAAGGTCGCAACAAGATGTTATCAAGTGAACATCTTAAAAATGGTACAGTTCAAATAAATATGCATGTGAATATGGCAAAATAAATAAATTAAATCAAATTAAATTAAATCCTCTCCTGATGTAAGTGTAACTCCCTGCGAATTAATGCAGCCTCCTCATCTACAGGATCCCTTATAAAAAGACATGCCATTTTTGTCACATTTACCATGTGTCTGCATGATGAAAATTAAAGTGGTCCGATGAGAAAAATAATGTTGTTTCCATTTTCATTAAGATAATTTTTCTTACCCCGCTGGCAATTAATTTGACTTGTTTACCCCAGGAAACAAGACTAAATATTGTATATATTTTTTCTTATATAGAAAATGCATCATGATTTAAGAATTTTTAGATATTTGTACTTGAAATAAGGCAAAAATCTCAGCAATAAAAGCAATTTTTGCAGCGTGAATGAATGAATGAGGTATTTAAACATTGCTTACACTTTAAAAAGGGGGAGGAGACCGAAAGAAACTCTGGGTTTACCGAAGAAAACCTGCTCCCGACCAGGTTAGGTTCACAGAGTAAGTTACTATGGTAACTTACCGAGAGGTTTCGTTTTGTCTTTTATTGGAACCGAAAACACGAGTTTCCCTTTTCTGGGGTTAACAAACTCTGGAATACTAAACTCACTTTCTGGAATACACCCCTGCCCTTTGATATGTTATACTTAAGAATATGTAATACTTGGAAGCACCTTGGAGTGCCATTTAAATACTATGGTAAAACAATAGTACCATGCTATTTCCCAGTGATATCTTCACTGTACCATGATACATGTCCAAAAACATGGAATTTGTACTTTTTTTTTTGGATTTGTACCATGGTATATTTGGAAATACCTTGGAGTGCTACATGAATACCATGGTATAAATCAAAGTACTATGGTACTTCCATGTGATACCATCACTGTGCCATGGTACATGTCCAAAATCAGGATATTATCTGTAATAGTGTTTTTATTTATGACTCAAGCCTAACATTTGCATTGTCATTGTTCAAATACTGTTGGGTTCCTGACTTTATACATTTTTATTTCTTTTAATGGATTGCTGTTCATTAGAGAGGTGCAGAAGGCTGTGAACACAGCTCAGGGGCTTCATCAGAGATGGATGGAGCTGCTACAGGACCCGGGTGGAGCCAGCAAGGAGGAGGTGGACTGGACCACCAATGAGCTGAGGAACAGTTTGAGGTCCATTGAATGGGACCTGGAGGACTTGGATGAGACTATCAATATCCTTTTGTTTCTGGTAGCCTATGTTTGGACTTGAAATGGTTCAGGTGTTTATATATTGTAGCCTTAACATTGTCTTTAAGTATTGTGGAGGCTAATCCAAAGAAGTTCAATCTTGATGCGATGGAGCTGGCCAAGAGGAAAGCCTTCATCACTAGCACAAGGCAAACAGTCAGGGTGAGCAGATTTGAGAGACTTACATACATCTGCCCCAATGGCACACGGATATCTCTAATTGATTTTAATTTTACAGCAGATGAAAGACCACATGGCTAGTCCGAAGGCAATTACAGTGTCTGAGAGGAAAAATCGACAGGTTTGTACTCAAACTATGAAAGTAGGAGCCAGATTATGATTTGACAGTTTGCGTATCATCTCATGATAATTTTTGATCTCATATTAGACTTTAATGGGTGATGGTGGGTCTCGTGGCCCAATCTGGCAACCCAATGCTGATAAGTACACCAGACTAGACCGGGAGCTGCAGACGGCAAACTCACAGTTCATCGAGGAACAACAGACCCAGCAACAGGTATGTCAATACATCAGTTTATATTTAAGAGGTGATTATCACGATTAGCATATTGAACCATATTTCTGAGCACTTGTCAGGACAGTGTGTTTTATTTCTGTACATTGCAGCTCATAGCAGAACAGCAGGATGAGCAGCTGGAGTTGGTATCGGGAACTATTGGTGTCTTGAAGAACATGTCCCAAAGGATCGGCCAAGAGCTGGATGAGCAAGCTGTGTAAGTCACTTTGAAACTGGTGAAGTTAGGTAGGAAATCTTTGTGTGTATATATGTGCATGTATATGTTTATATGTCATTTAATTTAATTTAATTTAATTATTATCAACTTATAATTTTTTGTTAATGGAAAAATATGTGTATAATTTATAGATTATTATTTCTATTTTAAATTATATATAATTTGAAAACTGGATATATAAATAGTATAAATTATGTATTTTTATATATATATATATATATATATTAGTAATATAGTTTTTTTTTTTTCATCAATTACAAACCAGAACACAAAGTAGTACATGAGAAATTGACCTGCTTTTGGCGTGAATCCTGACAGTTTGTCTAGCGGGTGAGTTAACAGACCTCAAAACTTTCTGTTTCGATTCTGACTGTGTGTCTGGCCTATTTTCAGAATGATGGATGATTTTTCACATGAGATGGACAGCACTCAATCCAGACTGGATAACGTCATGAAGAAGCTGGCTAAAGTTTCTCACATGACCAGCGGTGAGTAATACAGCAGCGGAAGAGCAAACCTGCTTCATTTACAGTCACACATGGTTAGAATCAGTCAGAGAATACTTTCAGCAATCATTCAACTGAAACCTCTTATTTTAATATTGGACATCCTATCTGACAGTATTTACTTTTGTTTTATTACAGTTAAAATATTATGCTGACTGTTTTTATGTAAAGCCAAAACTTTGTCATGATTCATAAAGTTGGCACTCTGGAAGTCAAACTTCTGGACCTTTTCATAGGAAACAATTGGTTGAGAGACCAAGAATTAAATCTGAACTTCTGAAGTTTGTGGGAATGTTTTAAAAACATTTAGTTCTGCCTTCACCATAAAACCTATACGGCTATACAGAGTAGCTGTTAAAAACACTGTTTAGCCTAATTATGAGTGTTTTAGCCTGTTATATTCTCATTTGACCCTGCAGATCGGCGACAATGGTGCGCTATTGGCATTCTTCTGGCCATCCTGTTTGTCGTGATCATCTTCTTCATTGTTCTGTGAACAGCACTCCTCCGTCCTCTGCCACTACTCCTGCGAACGGTCGCTCCAGCGAAGGTGCTTTGGAGACAAACAAACCCTTTCTCCATCTTTAGTCCACGATACAGTAGAATGCTGCTGCTTCGTAACCTTTTTGCTTTCTTATAAACAACCCAGGCTGAAAACGAATGGGTAACATGGCGTGTAAAAACAAGGGCTGTTTTTTCGCAAGCGCATTTTCAGTTTGGCGATAATATGGTCTGAATCATTTCATACGAGTTGTGTCGTAATCCAGGGTAAATCATTTCTTTCCAATGGACCATGACTTTTAATGCTTAAAGGGATAGTTTGGCCAAAAATGAAATTACCCCATGATTTACTCACCCTCAGCCATTCTAGGGTGTATATGACTTTCTTCTTTCATACGAATTAGGGATGTGCATCTCATGACTGAGGCCGATACGATACGCATCTCGATGTATTGCCAACGATACGATACATTAAAGATACATATGAAGCAGCTACCGATGCGGTGCGATATGATTCACCCCGTTACGATGCAGTGCGATCCGATTTCGATTCGATGCAATACGATGCAATGGACAAAATATGATCACTTTTAATGCCTCGAGGCCTGTTTCATAAAACAAGTTAACCAAATAAGCCAGGCTTATTTCAATTATCTGACTCATTGTCAAATGATTTGGTTCTATAAAGCAAATTTAACATGGGCCTAGATCAAGTTTAGTCACTGTGGCAACTTATGCTGGGAAACTAATCTGGTCTAAAGCAGGCTAACTGTCAGACTAAGCTAAGCTCCTCTACTGACCAACAGGAACACAATGATATTACCACTGTCTCACATACTATTATTTGACTTTTTTTATTTTTTTTACAGTTTCTAGCCATGCAGCCTTTCTCTCTGGTTTTATTACAGCTGTACCTTTTATAGTTTGCAGAACAGATAGCAGAACATTAGAACATTACAATCTAAAATTGCTCTTTAAAGCATTAAAATAACTAAATTAAAAGTTAAAATCACTGAAT
>NW_015554116.1:387363-395228 GCF_001515605.1 Sinocyclocheilus anshuiensis | reverse complement strand
CATAAAAAATACACTTTATATGTAGGTTTAAAATTCTACAAAAGACACATTTAATGTCCAAAAACATTCATAAATTTTTTTAGCAAAATGTATATTTTACTCAGAATTATTGCACTCCTATTCGATTGCGCTCTGTCCGTTTAGCGTGCATGCGCATCCACTAGTAATTATATATAAATAAATATTTTTTTACCCGATGCAAATATGTTAGAAACGATGCATCGCGATATAAATGCTAACTTGTAGCCGATGCATGCTTTTTAAACCGCTCGTTAACTTTTTATGCCGATGCACCGAGCGAATCGAGGAATCTGACCAAGAATTAAATCTGAACTTCTGAAGTTTGTGGGAATGTTTTAAAAACATTTAGTTCTGCCTTCACCATAAAACCTATACGGCTATACAGAGTAGCTGTTAAAAACACTGTTTAGCCTAATTATGAGTGTTTTAGCCTGTTATATTCTCATTTGACCCTGCAGATCGGCGACAATGGTGCGCTATTGGCATTCTTCTGGCCATCCTGTTTGTCGTGATCATCTTCTTCATTGTTCTGTGAACAGCACTCCTCCGTCCTCTGCCACTACTCCTGCGAACGGTCGCTCCAGCGAAGGTGCTTTGGAGACAAACAAACCCTTTCTCCATCTTTAGTCCACGATACAGTAGAATGCTGCTGCTTCGTAACCTTTTTGCTTTCTTATAAACAACCCAGGCTGAAAACGAATGGGTAACATGGCGTGTAAAAACAAGGGCTGTTTTTTCGCAAGCGCATTTTCAGTTTGGCGATAATATGGTCTGAATCATTTCATACGAGTTGTGTCGTAATCCAGGGTAAATCATTTCTTTCCAATGGACCATGACTTTTAATGCTTAAAGGGATAGTTTGGCCAAAAATGAAATTACCCCATGATTTACTCACCCTCAGCCATTCTAGGGTGTATATGACTTTCTTCTTTCATACGAATTAGGGATGTGCATCTCATGACTGAGGCCGATACGATACGCATCTCGATGTATTGCCAACGATACGATACATTAAAGATACATATGAAGCAGCTACCGATGCGGTGCGATATGATTCACCCCGTTACGATGCAGTGCGATCCGATTTCGATTCGATGCAATACGATGCAATGGACAAAATATGATCACTTTTAATGCCTCGAGGCCTGTTTCATAAAACAAGTTAACCAAATAAGCCAGGCTTATTTCAGTTATCTGACTCATTGTCAAATGATTTGGTTCTATAAAGCAAATTTAACATGGGCCTAGATCAAGTTTAGTCACTGTGGCAACTTATGCTGGGAAAATTTGAGCACTGTAGCCTACTAGCTTACGTTTGATTTACCTATTACAGTAGTCCACTTGCAGTTACTGCTATCATAAAAAATACACTTTATATGTAGGTTTAAAATTCTACAAAAGACACATTTAATGTCCAAAAACATTCATAAATTTTTTTAGCAAAATGTATATTTTACTCAGAATTATTGCACTCCTATTCGATTGCGCTCTGTCCGTTTAGCGTGCATGCGCATCCACTAGTAATTATATATAAATAAATATTTTTTTACCCGATGCAAATATGTTAGAAACGATGCATCGCGATATAAATGCTAACTTGTAGCCGATGCATGCTTTTTAAACCGCTCGTTAACTTTTTATGCCGATGCACCGAGCGAATCGAGGAATCTTCCCATCCCTACTACGAATACAATTGGAGTTATATTAAAAAATGTCCTGGCTCTTCCAAGCTTTATAATGGTTTTTAATGGGATTTTAGAGCCCAAAAAAGTGCGTCCATCCATCATAAAAAGTGCTCCACAAGGCTCCGGGGGTGAATAAAGGCCTTCTGAAGCGAATTGATGCATTGTATAAGAAAAATATCCGTATTTAAAACTTTATAAACTGTAATCTCTAGGTTTCGCTAACTGTGGTACACGTGTTCATAAGAGAGCAGCGTTCCAGCGGATGGCGTAGGTGTAGCGTAAGCTCTGGTGAGAAGCAACAAACGCGTAAGCACGGAGGAGAGAGCAAAACAAAACAGCAGTCATGATTTAGAAGTACAAAACGAGGATTTGTAATGAAACATGTTGGAGGATTTCAATGTAAGACTAGAGGATTGTTTTTTCTTTGCTGTAAACAAAACTTGGTTCTCGCGAGACTAGCATATTCTCACCGGAGTTTACGCTACGCCTACGTCATCCGCTGGAACGCCACTCTCTCGTGAACATGAGTACGACAGTTAGCGGAAGCTAGAGATGACAGTTTATCACGTTTTAAATATGGATTTTTTCTTACACAAACGCAACACTGTGGAGCACTTTTTATGATGGATGGATACACTTTTTTGGGCTTCAAAATCTCAGCACCCATTCACTGCCATTATAAAGCTTGGAAGAGCCAGGACATTTTTTATTATAACTCTGACTGTATTTGTCTGAAAGAAGAAAGTAATTTACACCTAGGATGGCTTGATCATGGAGTAATTTTCATTTTTGGGTGAACTACCCTTTAAACAGCTGAAAGAATCAAGTGCTACTATAAAATATTGCTGGCGTTATTTCCTGTGCACTGCTTTAATAGTCGGTATAGACCACTGTAAATAATCAACACTAACTACTAATTTACTAAACACTGGAGTTTAACAAACCAGATACTGTTAAGCGGGTATGTTACTGATCATACTAATGCTAATTAGTTATTTACTGTCAAAGTGTTTATTTCTGTGTGCTTTGTTTACTTTTGAGTTATCGATAATCAGTTACTAGTGAGATTTATTCACACGCACTGCGGTTTGTTTCTTTGAACTGAATGGAATTGTGTTTTTAATGGAAACGTTGATGTTAAACTCTCGGGATAACTGCCTAAAAGTCTTTAAATAATAGGTTAACAATTCAAATATTAACAAAAAATTGTGCTTTAGTAAGCATTAAATATGTGAATTGCGTGACAATTGGTTATTAATCTGTAGAAAGTCTGAAAACGGATCACTTCAGATGGAAGTGAAGTTTTGGACCAAATATATTTTAGTATAAAAGCTACATTTGAGAACTAATGGTTAAAGAAATGAAAGTGCTCCACAAGGCTCCGGGGGTGAATAAAGGCCTTCTGAAGCGAATTGATGCATTGTATAAGAAAAATATCCGTATTTAAAACTTTATAAACTGTAATCTCTAGGTTTCGCTAACTGTGGTACACGTGTTCATAAGAGAGCAGCGTTCCAGCGGATGGCGTAGGTGTAGCGTAAGCTCTGGTGAGAAGCAACAAACGCGTAAGCACGGAGGAGAGAGCAAAACAAAACAGCAGTCATGATTTAGAAGTACAAAACGAGGATTTGTAATGAAACATGTTGGAGGATTTCAATGTAAGACTAGAGGATTGTTTTTTCTTTGCTGTAAACAAAACTTGGTTCTCGCGAGACTAGCATATTCTCACCGGAGTTTACGCTACGCCTACGTCATCCGCTGGAACGCCACTCTCTCGTGAACATGAGTACGACAGTTAGCGGAAGCTAGAGATGACAGTTTATCACGTTTTAAATATGGATTTTTTCTTACACAAACGCAACACTGTGGAGCACTTTTTATGATGGATGGATACACTTTTTTGGGCTTCAAAATCTCAGCACCCATTCACTGCCATTATAAAGCTTGGAAGAGCCAGGACATTTTTTATTATAACTCTGACTGTATTTGTCTGAAAGAAGAAAGTAATTTACACCTAGGATGGCTTGATCATGGAGTAATTTTCATTTTTGGGTGAACTACCCTTTAAACAGCTGAAAGAATCAAGTGCTACTATAAAATATTGCTGGCGTTATTTCCTGTGCACTGCTTTAATAGTCGGTATAGACCACTGTAAATAATCAACACTAACTACTAATTTACTAAACACTGGAGTTTAACAAACCAGATACTGTTAAGCGGGTATGTTACTGATCATACTAATGCTAATTAGTTATTTACTGTCAAAGTGTTTATTTCTGTGTGCTTTGTTTACTTTTGAGTTATCGATAATCAGTTACTAGTGAGATTTATTCACACGCACTGCGGTTTGTTTCTTTGAACTGAATGGAATTGTGTTTTTAATGGAAACGTTGATGTTAAACTCTCGGGATAACTGCCTAAAAGTCTTTAAATAATAGGTTAACAATTCAAATATTAACAAAAAATTGTGCTTTAGTAAGCATTAAATATGTGAATTGCGTGACAATTGGTTATTAATCTGTAGAAAGTCTGAAAACGGATCACTTCAGATGGAAGTGAAGTTTTGGACCAAATATATTTTAGTATAAAAGCTACATTTGAGAACTAATGGTTAAAGAAATGAAAATTTGCTGAAAATGTGCTCACCCTCAGGCCATCCAAGATGAGTTTGTTTCTTGATCAGAACAGATTTGGAGAAGTTTAGCTTTACATCACTTGCTCACCAATGGATCCATTGCAGTGAGTCCAAACAGCTGATAAAAACATCACAATAATCCACAATTAATCCACACCACTCAAGCCCACAGTACATTTTCAGCCAATTTTTATTTTTGGGTGAACTATTCCTTAGTTATAGGTCACTATTTAGCCAGTGCCTTAGCACAGATGAGGGTGAAGTTACATTTCATTTTAGAAAGCCAGGCACTTGTGACAAAACGTTAGGTTGCATGTGTTTCGCATTCTTAAACGGCTCAGCGAGGATGTTTGTCCAGTATTTAGAATATATATTTTCGCAAACTGACGGTTTGCGCTATATTTCCACTGCTAACTCAAATGGAAACGTGTGAAGCAGCAGTCACTAAAATGAAAATCATCGTATTTGTTGTCTTTCGACAGCACAACACTACATATTCTGTGAAAAACATGAGTACATTTATCTTTCTGGATATTTGTATTGTTTTTGTTTTGTTTGTATGTTGTTTTAATAATCTTTTGGGTAAATCACACAAAGAAATGTGATAAAAACACATAAAAAAAAAAAAAGTGAAATTGTATTTTGCTTATGAAAATAAGCCCTTTTTCCTGCATTATTATTAGGCTACAACATTATTTCCACGCCAGTTAAGCACATTTGTCATTACTGTAATGTGAAAAATCATGATTTTTATATAATATAGTAATAAAAGTAATCTTGTCTGGGCTCAATTATTTTAAATGAATAACAAATACAATTTAATGTAAAAGAAATTAAATTTACATTAAATATTACTTACTTTTCTTGTAATTTAATATATATTTTTCACATTACAGTAATGAGGATTAATAAAATGTGCCCAATGGTGCAAATAATGCAAAAAAAAGTGTGATCCTACAAATACGCCTACATTTTTATTTTTTTTTTGTGAACTATGGACATTTTTGACAGACTTTGTGTGATTTACCCTTCTACATGTTCCAGCTTTCTGTTTTTGAGCAATCACACCACTAGTTTAGTAGACATTTCCGTTGGCCCATATAATAGTGTTCAGCTGATTCTGACTGCCCTCGGTCACATGATGCGGTAGGTCGGCTCTGATTGGTTCAAAGTATGACTGAATCGATTATGCAATTTTACGATACAAATAAAATGATACAATTGCACAATTAAGCCACTGTTGTTGAGTCGCAGTGACGGAGCAGAGCTCATAAACGCTGTTCTTCCTGACTGTGTGAATTTCAGTTGTTATGTTTGTTTGCTCCTAAAGAGAATGATAGAAATGAGTATGTTTTTTAGCCCTCATGGTTTCTCCTCGTCCCTCAGAAAACTCTGTCAACCCTCCCCATGAACCCACAACCCCCTCAACCCCTTCACTGTGTGAAGCTCTGAGCCCCATTAAAAACAAATCATTGAAAAATGGTGTCGGATTGAATTCCTGTCGATGTGAGGATATAAAAGGAATGTAAATACAAATGAAAAATTATCAATAAAAATATATGAATTTATTTATGTAAAAACATGTAAAATATGTTATGAAAATGTACTAATTACATTTTTGATTTGTGTAAATGTGTATTAAAAAAAATGTATACTGTTTTTAAAAAATGCACAAATATACATTTGTTATTATTTTTCATATTTAAAAAGACATTATAAATTATGAATATATAAAAAAATACAAAATATATAAAAAATGTACTTTAAAATTTGATTAAAAATACAAAGGATATAAAAAATTATTAAATCTAATTTATATTGTTAAAAAGATTCTTTTAAATATTTTTTGAAAATGTGTGTAAATGTACACAATTTTTATTGTAAATTATATTCTTAAGAAGTATTCATTTATAATATGTATTATCACATATGATTTGTTTAAAAATCTATAGATTTATTTATAAAAAAAATTTTTTAAACGATTAAAATAAACAGTATAATAGATACATATAACATTATTATTTTAATATTTAAAAGGAAATTATATATGTGAATTTAAAAATGTGTAAAGTATATTATACAAACGAATAATGATTTTTTTATTCTATGATTTATGTATTATATTTATATAATAATAATTATATAAAAATGTGAATGATTACATAATATATTTGTAATTAATTAATATTATTATTAATAACAAAATAAATGTAAAGTCTATTATAAAAAATGATGAATGAGTTTTTTGTACAGTCTGAAGAGAGACATTTCTAGAGCTTAATGTGTATTGATCCTGAATCCTCCTCTGAGCGATGTTGTGGTGTCAGGCTCTTCGAGCAGCATTGATGATTGTGTTGATGGTGAGCGCTGGTCTCTAGATCAGAGCCATTCACCCTGATCTTATGACTGGTGGCGTCTTTCTCCTCTGTCTCCCCTTCCTCCCTCTTTTGTGTGGCCCAGTAATGATTAGAGATCAACACCTGAGTCCCACACACACTGAGCGCAGCCAAACCACGAGGACCCGAACCTCCCTTACACTGAGCTATTATAGAGAAACAACATCTGTGGACCACATTTTATTTATTGTTACAGTATTATGAAAATGAAAATACTTTTTATATAGATTTATTTTCCATTTTAATATAAATATATAATTGATCCTATAATATGATCTACTTTTGCATCTATTAGCATTAATATGCTAAAATAATAATAATCTAAATATTTAATACTACTGCTACTAATAAGTAATAATAATAAAATGTCAAATGTTTTAAATTGTGTATATAGTGCAGTATTGTAATTAATATTACAACATGTATGTTTTAATGCTAATTTTTATGTTTGTATATTATTTAATATTTAAATAATATGCTAATATATATTTTATATCATATAACATTTTTGTATATTGTATTGCATATATTCTTATATACGTTTTATATATTATGATTATTATTTTTCATATTTGTGGACCAAATTGTGAAATAATACTTATTTATTTTAATATTATGAATATGTTATATTTATTTATATTTATATATTTTTTATAAAATGAAAACATTTATAAAATGAAATCATATATAATATTATTATAAATATATAATTGATCCTATTATATGATCTACAGGTACATCTCAAAAAAATTAGAATATCATGAAAAAGGTCAATATTTTTTGTCACTCATTTCAGAAAGTGAAACCCATATATTATATAGATTCATTACACACAGAGTGAAATATTTCAAGCCTTTATTTCTTGAAATTTTGATGATTATGGCTTACAGATAATGAAAACCCAAAAATTCAGTGTCTCAGGAAATTAGAATATTACACAAGATCAATAAAAAAAGGATATTTTAAACAGAAATGTCAGGCTTCTGAAAAGTATGTTCATTTCTATGCACTCAATACTTGGTTGGGCCTCCTTTTGCATGAATTACTGCCTCAATGCGGCGTGGCATGGAGGCAATCAGCCTGTGGCACTGCTCAGGTGTAATGGAAGCCCAGGTTGCATTGACAGCG
>NW_015554116.1:379212-386411 GCF_001515605.1 Sinocyclocheilus anshuiensis | reverse complement strand
AAAAGAGGACTTTGGACCACTGAGCAACAGTCCAGTTCTTTTTCTCCACAGCCCAGGTAAGACGCTTCTGACGTTGTCTCTGGTTCAGGAGTGGCTTGACATGAGGAATGCGACATTTGTAGCCCATGTCTAGGATTCATCTGTGCGTAGTGGCTCTTGATGCGCTGACACAAATTGTGGACCAAATTGTGAAATATTACTTATTTATTTTAATATTATGAATATGTAAGTAATATTTATATTTATATTTTTTAGTGCTGGGCAATGATTAATTGCGATTAATTGCATAATATATATGTTGTGTGTATTTATATATACATAATAAATATACACAGTACACACATATATAATGTACATAAAAACTTTTATTTTGGATGTGATTAATCACGATTAATCGTTTGACAGCACTCATATTTTTTTATTATGATATATAAAATGTTATTTTAAATAATAAATGTGACATTTTAAAGAAATACATTTTAAATAATATATGATACACACAAGCATGAAACTTGGTGTTAAATATGTACTGCCCATTTAATATAATAATAACATGTAAATAAAAATGTTTTTACATTTATATAGCACAGCATTATGATTAATATTAGATAATGAATATTATATTTTTTTGCATAGAATCTAAATGTTAAATAATAATAAAATGTTAATTCTGTAATAATCATAATTCTGTTATTTTATATTGTTATAATTTTGCATATATATTATGATTATTTTGTTCTTTTAATGTATTTTATATTAATATCAGTATTATATATGTTTATGCAAAGTACAGCATTTATAGGATTAATGTTGCAGCATTTATGCGTTTTATTTTAATGTATTACTTTTAGTGCTGGGCAACGATTAATCACACTCAAAATAAAAGTTTTTGTTTACATAATATATGTGTGTACTGTGTTTATTTATTATGTATATATAAATATACACATACAGTATATATTTATATTCATATAATTTATATTATAAATAGATTTAATATATAAGCATAACATACTTTTCTTAAATATATACATGCATGTGTTTGTATTTATATATATATAATAAATAAACACAGTACACGCACATATATTATGTGAACAAAAACGTTTATTTTGGATGCGATTAATCGTAATTGATCGTTGCCCAGCACTAATTATTTTATATAAAATAAATATACAAATATTTTTGGCAAATGTAGTACAAAATATTTACAGCAATTCTTATTTGAATATTCATCAAGGAGAGCTGTAGTACATGTAGTAGGCTCAAAATAGTGGTGATATTTGTTGCTAAAACTGGCTTTGCATAGCTGGAGTGCTTCTAATGATGGATTTACAGAGACTGTGTGTGTGTGTGTGTGGCAGGGAGGCAGCAGGTGCAGGATGCAGGTTCGGCGTTGGGCTCCTTTATCCCGCAGTAAGTGGAGGGGACAGCTGAGCTCTCGTACCCGTGGGGAGGTGGAGGTGGGGGCGGGGAAAAGACACACTCCTCCGCCAGCTGAGCTCATTAGCATCGCTACACACAACACAAACACAACATCAACCCGCACTTGAGAGCAGCTATCATGTTTATGAGAGTACAGAACGACTATAAACCTACCCGGAATCCTGTTAAACAGCTGTCACGAACAATCGCAAATTCGCTTTTCTTCTAGTTATCGTGACACAGCTATGAATATTGGGTAACGAAGGGTATAATTGCTTAAAGATGAAGCCTGCAAATGCATATAAGCATCTATAACAACATGAATGAGATTGTGCAGCTTGGTTAGAAGATTTTTTTTATTAGTTTTGTAAGTGTTCTGACTTAATAAATGCATGTATTTGATTGTTTTGTGTGTGTGTGTGTGTGTGTGTTTTTTCAATGTCATGACCAGGATGGAATCAATCATTGTCTAATCAATAGGGGAGGACAGGCGAGATTATTGACCAGCACACGTGCCTCACCAGGACCCTCAAACATGTCTGTAAGCTCGTCCTGCTTGTGTCGTTTTGCCATTGAAAACCCCAATCCTGCACTCTTAGGGGCCATTCACACAGATCGTATATTTGTGTTGAAAAACGTGAAACATGAGCAGTGAAATGGGAAAAATACACAAGGTATCGAGACTCGTTTATTAAAACTGAACTTGTTTTAACATTAGACTTAACATTTAACATTTTAGAACAGAAGACATGAGCACAATGGAAAAGCAGCGCAGTGGGATGCAAAATTTTGTTCTGTTTCAACCGCCTTGTACCCGAAAGACACAAAACATGTTTTTGTATTTAAAAGCACAAGATGGGGCAGTGGAATAAAAAATGCAATGACTATAGACGTTTTTTTTTTTTTAAAGGTTAACTACATTTAAGTATAACATTTTTAACGCAGTGTGAGATGTGAGCACAAAGGTTAAAGACAAAAGTTTAGCGCATGTTTACATAAAACAAAAAGTAGCACATGGGATGCAAAAACTTTGTAAAAAAAAATTATAAATTCTTCTAACTTATGTTTGTAAAACACTGTTTTTAAAAAAAACCACGAGATGCCAGCACTAAAGTCAAAAATGTCAGTTTAGCGCATGTTTACATAGAAAAACTATGTAAAAGTAGTGCAGTGGAATGGGAAAAAAAAACATTTTCTGTGTGAACCACCACTTATAATGTGTGCACACCAAAAGCGAAGCGAATATTCGCATCGTGTTATCGCTCTAGATTACTCGCGGGATGTTTTTCATGTAAATAAAAACACTGTGCATGCTCTCCTCCATTTTCTGATACAACCGGATATGTCAATAAGCTCTACACGGATTGGCTTCCGCAACAACGCATGATGCAAATTTCCCGCTCGAGTTAAAAGTTTTCAACTTGTGTGGAAGATACGATTGAGATGAATATTGCACCTTTGCAATAATATATTGCACTCAGCAATCGTGTCGTCCAATTTGTGTCATTCGCATCACCCAGCACAAATTCCCATCTATTTGTGTCTTTGTATGTAATATACTCGCGCAAATAATTGAATTCGCTTTTGGTGTGCACACACCATTAACCCTAAAAGACAGAACACATTTATTCATTTAAAAACACAAGATACAGGGCAGTGGAATAAAAATCACAATGTCTCAAGATGCATTTTTTAAAAATGGAAAACTTCTTTTAAATTGAGCGCCATTTTTAAACTGCTGCGTTAGGGACCATTCACTAAGAATGCGTTTTTATGTTTAAAAATGCAAGACGCAATGTAATAAAATGAAAACAAACGCAAGACCAATTGACATGTTTTTAAAAAAAGTTGATTTACTTTTAACTTTGCCATTGCTTTATTTTTAGAACGACATGTTGTGCGAGAATGTCTAACCCTAACGCACTGGATAGCTGGCCAATCAGAGCACACCTCACTTTTCAGAACGATGAGCTTTGTAAAAATCGACGTGTTTCAAAAAGGCGGGGCATAGAGGAGAAACAATAATGTACAGTATGTGGAAAATAATGTGTTTTTTTAAACTTAAACCGCATAAACACATTTCATTACACCAAATACACAAAATAATGTTATTTTTTTAGCAATGTCATATGACCCCTTTAACGACGGGAAAATGGTCGGCACCCCGGGCGCATGGTCTAAACCAGTGAATCTCAACCTTTTGGGGTACCGGCCCCCAGCCCAATTCAGAACCATCCTCAAGGACCCTCAGAACAAAATTGACTCATCTATGTATCATTTGTGTCTTTGTGAGGACCAAATGCAGTCAAGTATTATTCATTATATGGACCCCCTGGCCTTACGTCAAGGACCACTAGGGGTCCACGGACCCCTAGTTGAGAAACACTGGTCTAAACGGGTTGTCCCTATTCTCTTAATGAGTAATGGGTGTTTTTTGGGCGTAACGTGCAATAAACCAATCAGAGTCTCATCTCCCATCCCCTTTAAAAGCCAGTTGCGCTCACGCCATGGCGGGTTCGCTATTTACATGGCGGAATGTAATTTTTCATTTTTAAAAATGTTTGTGTGCTGCTGTGCGTCCCTGTGTGTGTAATAAGCAAAGTGTACGAACGTTGTGCACCCGCCTATAGGCGCATATTACTAACGCACTCTTTAAATAACAAAGAAAAAATATAGCGCCAGACTTTAGACCAGGTTCGAGTTGGTCTATGGCGCAGTTTATTTTCAGTTCCTCAAAATAGCAACGCACCAACAATGCGACTGAACACCTCTTTTTTAGACCAGCACGCCCATGGGCGCACAAATGGGCGCAAATGCATTTGCTATTTAAACAACGTGGCGCAGGACGGGAAAATGAGAACTGCGTCGGGCTGAAACTAGCAAAAACACTTGCGCCACGCCTTGCGCCGGGTGTATGATAGGGCCCCTAGAGATAGAAGATTTTTAAGTCCTTAAAGGGACAGTTCACCCTAAAATGAAAATTCTGTCATCATTTGCTCACCCTCAAGTTCCCTCACGCTAGCCATTGACTTTAATTGTATGGAAAAAATAGTGTGGAACTATGGAAAAAGTCAATGGCTTTCGTCGACTGTTTGGTTACCAACATTCTTCAAAATATCTTCTTTTGTGTTCAACAGAATAAAGAAACTCATACAGGTTTGGAACAAGTGGAGGTTGAGTAAATTATGACAGAATTTTCATTTTTAGGTGAACTACTAAGTTATTCTGACTCCACACAATTTATAGCATAATGTTAATGACCAACACATTTTTTTCTAAAAATGTATTTAATTTTCTTCACTGTATTTCACTGTATTCCCGCTCCTACTAAAATACTAACAATATATGAAGGAAAAAAAACAAGCCGTCCCTCAAAAGCCAGTTGTTTTATTTCATAGGAACATATAAATAAATGTAACAAAATACATTAGGTTGGTAGCTTTTTGCGTTGCACGTACCATAATACTGATATCCTTCAGGACAGCACGCTAATGGTGTCGGACTGCACTGTAGAGGCATAACAATGTGCTGGCTCATGGAGAAATATCCAATCAATTTACTAAAGAGCATTTAGAGCTGATGATCAATGCGACTGCAGCGTGTATATAAACCTCTTTTGACTGATCTATTTACTCGTCAGCAGCATGGAGAAGGTTTCGTATTAGAACCGAATGCAAAAGCAACAGAGGATTTAGATGAAACAGAACGTTCAGAAGATAGATAAACATTGATGTTCATTGGTCTTTTTGGCAAACACATTTAGAACATCCTTTGCAATAACACTTGAGTTTAACTTTCAGTACATGAAATATCCTTGCCCTTCATACACGATTGTACTACAGATATAATATTCTGTTGTAACGATAGTACCATTCTGGCAAAAAAACGAGCCAATGAATGTGACTCAAGGTGTGGTCGGCGAAATTCATCCAGTCATTCCAATTAAACAGCGCAATTGAGTTTCGCGTGAGGGCAAA
This sequence comes from Sinocyclocheilus anshuiensis, assembly GCF_001515605.1. Taxonomy (NCBI): domain Eukaryota; kingdom Metazoa; phylum Chordata; class Actinopteri; order Cypriniformes; family Cyprinidae; genus Sinocyclocheilus; species Sinocyclocheilus anshuiensis. Next base: position 381,009 of record NW_015554116.1, on the reverse strand, counting down.
AAAAGTTCCCATGTAGATTTTGCTCATGTCCAAGTTGGTCACGTGAATTCTCCACACGGACCAACAGAAAGCTGATTGGTTTAAAAGTGATTTCTGTTTGAGCTGGACTTCGATTCTGCGCTATTTACAATGGACAATGTGCCTGTTTTCCGCTGAAAGTTCACTAATGTGACCACACCTTCAATAGCGCGTTTTTTCAAGGTACCACTGTAAACTAAGGCCCATTCACACCAAAACAATAACTACAGTGTTAACTATAAAGATAAATGCAAAGTTCTATCATGAAAGATGGCGCAGGCCGATAGGTTTTAACTTAATATGATATAATCACATGATTACTCACATGGTGTAGCTGATTGGTTTCTTTCGCATCAGCAGTCAATGAGCTTGCTGTTCAACATTCAAATATTTGGCTAGTGTTTGTTGTAGCAGTTGCAATGCGCTTCAGAAACCCTCCACCTCCCACAGCTCCACCTGTATAGATCTGCTATGGGTTTATGTCATGTATGTTATATAAGGGGGTTATTTCCTATATGTTATATGTGCAGCGGCAATATTTCCTTCATGCTCACAGCAGCATGTTTGTGGATGTATTGACAGTAGCAAGTCTTGGTAGCGTAGCAGATCTATTAACACATTAACCTTGCCATGTATATTACTGTGCTAAACTCTCAGAGAGTTGTAATGACTGAACTATATTAGCATCCACTGCAACGCGCAATAACATGCTGTTTATTACAAACAGCACTGCAGTTTTGTCATCTGCCGCTTTAAATACTCAAACTATTTAAAGCAGGATGGATTGGCTGCCAGTGTTTTTGTCATTCCTCAGCTGGAAAGTATTTCCAACGATATTGTTCCTCTGTATCATTATCATTATAGTTGTGGACTCTGCTATTTTTATAACTTTAGAATGATTTTTAATACTATATATTTTGTCATTACTGTTATTGTATTTGGTGTGAACAGGCCTTTAGCCATAACAGTGGCTACAGGGATGAATTCACCCAAAAAATGAAACTGGATTGTAATGGGTAACTTAATAGGGACCGTTGTGTGATCATTGCCATAAAACTCCAAAGGTCGGTTAAACATAATACTGCCGATTACACGAACTCGTCCCTGACATTTCTGACGTTATTGTTTACATTGACTGCAATAAAATGTGGTTCTGGTACAGTCTTGTCTTCAGTTAGTGCTGTAGGCGTCTGTGTCGTAGTACGCGGATTGAAGCTGTGCTGTTTTGAGTCATTAAACGGGTCACCAGGTCCAGACTGAGTCCTGCCACCTTCTCGCCATTCACCTCTAAGATCTCGTCTCCGACCCCGAGCAGCCCTGCGTAGAGTTTCTCCATATTGCTGTCGCCCATTTCTTCAACGTACACCCCTTAAACATAAAGCCGGTTAGTCTTAAACTTTCCGACTAAGTCAGAAGTGTATGAAAACAAGAGCGGGAGGTCCCTCACCTGAGTCTGGCCTGCCTTTTCCTCGTGAGATGAGAAAGCCGAAGGGGCCGTTGGGGGGCCTGGAGAGTTCCAGCAGGATGGTGCCGTCAGGGAAGGCCTGGGCCATGCGTCCCACCGGACGCACCGCACTGGGCCGCCCCACGTCCTCTACACTCAAAGCACGCTGAAGATCCCTAAAACACACAGATTTATCTACTTAAAAAGACCACAAAAGTGCAACAGAACTATTTTAGTGCCAGATTATATGGCGAGTTACTATATTATTTTGAATTATGTTCAATTAAGCAGTTCTATTTTAATATTTGTTATTATTTTCTTCAAATGTGAGTGGA
>NW_015554116.1:376707-379045 GCF_001515605.1 Sinocyclocheilus anshuiensis | reverse complement strand
AGCCCTGCGTAGAGTTTCTCCATATTGCTGTCGCCCATTTCTTCAACGTACACCCCTTAAACATAAAGCCGGTTAGTCTTAAACTTTCCGACTAAGTCAGAAGTGTATGAAAACAAGAGCGGGAGGTCCCTCACCTGAGTCTGGCCTGCCTTTTCCTCGTGAGATGAGAAAGCCGAAGGGGCCGTTGGGGGGCCTGGAGAGTTCCAGCAGGATGGTGCCGTCAGGGAAGGCCTGGGCCATGCGTCCCACCGGACGCACCGCACTGGGCCGCCCCACGTCCTCTACACTCAAAGCACGCTGAAGATCCCTAAAACACACAGATTTATCTACTTAAAAAGACCACAAAAGTGCAACAGAACTATTTTAGTGCCAGATTATATGGCGAGTTACTATATTATTTTGAATTATGTTCAATTAAGCAGTTCTATTTTAATATTTGTTATTATTTTCTTCAAATGTGAGTGGATCTTGACTGTGAAAGATCCTACCACTAGGCCAAAGCTGTTGAAGAATTTGTTTAATATGTTGCTATGCATTTTCTAATATATATTGTGTGATTTATTTTTTAATTATATTTATATATTTACTTTTAATTATAATTTTATATATATATATATATATATATATATATACACAGTATATATGTTATTATTTTTATAATATAATAAGATATAATGTTTGAAGAGTATTGTACAGACAGATATATAATATACTATAATATAATAGGAGTGTAATATTTATTTTATATAGAAACATATCTTAACCTGTGAAGGCTAAATAAACAAGATAAACGCAGAACTGATTTTTTTTTTTGTAAATAAACCATGTCCAAAATAAATAAATATATAAAAATAAATACATAAATAAATATCACAAGGCACTGTCATATTATTATATTATATTATAAAAGGGCCTTATGACATGATTTTTTTTTTTTTTACAAAAAATATAATAGTTTATTATTTATTATTGTACAGAATTTTATTTTTCAACTGAATTTTTTTCATGGAAGCCAGTCAAATGTGACCCTGGACCACAAAACCAGTCTTAAGTCACTGGGGTATATTTGTAGCAATAATTTTAGATTTTTTTCAATGGAAATATTATTTATTCAGCTTTCAGATGATGTATAAATCTAAATTTCTAAAAATTGACCCTTATGTTCTTGTGGTCCAGGGTCACAAATAACAATAGTCCCCAGACGTATCGCAGTGTTCACTCCTTGTATTTCAGCTCGTATTTTTATCTCCCTTTCTCGCTGTCAGATCTGAGTGAGCAGCCAATTATAGCCTGTCTCTGTAGCGGCTCTCTGCTTTCTTACTGGCTCTGGAGAAAGATGATGTAAGCTGCAGCTTGTCTCCAGTCACTGGGGCTGGAATTCCTCTCTGCTATCTCTCCTTCACTCAGACACACATTCACACACTCATAAACACCACACACACTATCGAATCACACCGCCGGCGACAAACACACTATCTGGCACTGTGAGCAACCCAAACACACATGCTTAAAGGGCTGCATCTAGTAACACACGCAAGAAGCTGAATATAGCAGCAGCATGTAGACGGGTGATCATTCCCTGCATTCCATGTCTTTCTTTGGCAGACACACACACCTCTATTTTTATCTTCCCTCCCTCCCTCTCTTCCTCTTTTTATTGTTGCTGCTGACCCAGTCAATGGAAAATACTTATCCTGTTGCACAACACGACAGCTGTCTGAGCATTACAGGAACACGATGCATGCTCCGCAGAACATGTCATGCTTCAAATTGCCATCGTTCATAACACGAAAAGGTTATGAATAAACAGGCAGATTTATTGAGATCAAGTGGTGTGTACTGCGGCGTTACCATAGTAAAGGGATGGTATCAGATAGCAATATTTTGATATAGGTCAATGACAAGACAAGAAAAGCAGACAGGATGCATTTAGACCCTCATAGCTATTCACTATTTTTTATTTTAAAATCTTGATATTCGAAAAAATTAATAAATGAATTAAAGAAAGAAATAAATGCATAAATAAAAAAATTATTTAATAATAAATAATCAATATTTACATATTATATATTGATGTATATGTGACCCTGGACCACAAAACCAGTCATAAGGGTACATTTTTCGAAATTGAGATTTATACATCATCTGAAAGCTGAATAAATAAGCTTCCTCAAGCGTGTGACGGAAATGTTACGCCCCTTACCATACTGTAATGCCCTGTCCGGCCGGAGCGACGAGACAAAAACATTAAAACCCAGTGTCTGGCGGGTTTGCGGCAACCACATGTGACGACTAGGGATATGCCGGTATCAAATTTTCATGTTGCGGTTAATTGCTA
>NW_015554116.1:373224-376503 GCF_001515605.1 Sinocyclocheilus anshuiensis | reverse complement strand
CAGATATCGTCCTCTTTTGGAAGGCCAAACAAAGTAGTTTCGCTTTCACAACGAAACACACAGCGTCTCCATGACATGACGGCGGCGGCAACAACAATACTACAGCGAGAATAAAAGTTACGCCTTCTTTCTTTGCGTGAACATTTGGGCAGCGTTATGCAAATCTTCCCACACAATGACGTAGACATGTGGGGGCGTGTTAGAACGAGCTGTTTTAGATAGGTGTGGTTGACTCTTAACTTTTATAAAGAATATCTCTTTGGATTTAAGACTTTAGTCTTTGCAACTTTACAGATCTTCTTTATGCACCAAGAGCTTGTAACACTCCAAAGAGAAAGGAAAAATTGAAATCGCATCATATGACCCCTTTAATATCCTAATGACTTTTGGCATAAAAGAAAAATCGAAAATTTTGACCCATACAATGTATTGTTGGCTATTGCTACAAATATACCCCAGCGACTTAAGACTGGTTTTGTGGTCCAGGGTCACATATATTGTTTAGGTCAGATAATGTAACCATGAAAAAAAATATTCATGACTCAAAAATTATGATTTTTTTTTCGTGAAAACAAATGTCAACACAACAATTCCATTTCTTTGCCAACTGTATTATATTATATTATACTATACTATATTATATATTGTTTGGTGTAATTTGCTGTACCTGGTTAATACTGGACTACAGGGCTGTTCTCCTGGAGTGTATGCAGAGGAACGGTCTGTTTTCTTTATGGGGATTTGTAGGTTTTGAGCCGATGAAGATCTCCTCAGCTGGAGAAAGGGAGACCCCTAGTGGTGAGAAATGATACAGTCAGTGCCGCTTCTCTAAATTATCACCTTGAAATTTGAAAAAGTACCATACTGACACATCTATGTAATCTACCATATTTCTTTGATTGCAATTAATACCCATTCATAAGAAACTAATTCTAGATGTTTTTTGAGGGACGTCTGAAGGTTGATATTTTATAGATGCTAACCAGTCGTATAGTCTGCAGCGAGGGGGCTTTCTTCAGCTGGTGGTGGTGTCTGTGTGTGGGGCTGGGGGAGGTGGAGGGTGAAGTTGGCCGAGGCTTTTGGTTCAGGTTTGAGTTTGGTTTGGGGTGCAGGCTGAGCTGATCCATGCTGCTGGATCGTCCTTTTCGCAGCAACCCCACGCTGTTCAGCCCCATGGCGGAGAAGAACCGCCGCAGGGAGAGTTTGGGTCGACCCTCCCGCTGCTCTGCATCCGTCCCCGCTCTGAAAAACAGGGTTATTTCAGTATTTTCAGGTTATTTCAGTAGGTTTTTTGCTAATTTAATCTCCACACTGACAATATTACATGGTTTGGCATTTCTTTTTTGAATGAATAAATAAATAAATAAAAATGTAATAAATAAATAAATAATACTTTTAATAATTAATATGAATATATTTATTATAACAGTTAATAATTGTATAATAACAGAAAAACAAATCCCACTGACAAAAATGTGTTTGTTTTCCTTTTTGGCATAATTTATTAGTTTATTTTTTGTCATTTCATTAATTTAATTTTAAGGCAAAATTTTTATTTTGTGATGTCTGTATAAAAGTTAAATGTTAATATTATATATATATAAAAAATAACGCGATTAAAATATTTTAATGCAGTTAACGCACTGGCCCCGCCCCCAGACCTATACGTCATCCTACAGTCCATGCGGTTGACTGATGACAAATATGATGCAGGGCAACAACTCCATAAATGCAGTTATGCCCTCGTGCAAAAAATGCCTCTTTATGTGTTTTTGTCTCATATTTATATCATACAACATCGCTATCACACAAGCAGGGAGAGCAGTAGGCTACTACACGAGTGCTGTTTTTGACCCGAATATCACGAGTTTAAATGCGATTTTATACAACAGTTCAGTAAGAAGTTGATATTGTGATATATTTTAAACAATATTATGTGTTTTTGCTCAATTTTGCAAAGAATATATTACCGTTAAAGCCACAGCAGAATTGTTGTGCGTCTTCGAGCAACACAGCGGTGTTTAGGTTCTGAATTAATCCGCGTTTTGAACAAATCGTGTGAACCAGTGATTCAAAGACCCATTCATAAAGAGAGCTGTTTACTTCATTACTGAATGAATCAGCCGTTTGAACAATCGACTGAAGACATTTACCGCCACCTGCTGGCAGATTTAGTTTCTTATTTAGAGTATCATTTAATTAATAATAATAATAAAAATAATAATAATAAAAACATTAAAGGGATAGTTCACCCAAAATTTTTTAATTCTGTCATCATTTACTCACTCTCATGTCGTTTCAAACCTTTCTTTTGTGGAACATAAAGGAAGGTATTTGGAAGACTGTTGGTACAAATCTGTTTTGGTTACCAATGACTTTCATTGTATGAACAAATAATACTGAGATGTTTCTCAAATTATCTTCTTTTATGTTCCATAGTTTATGTTAGGCCGTTGTAGCCTAAATGTTTATATGTAATAAATTTTTTTGTAGAATCAAATAAAATATTTCTAAAGCTACAATTTGTAATGTCTACTTGATACTTTCTCATTTAACAAAAATATCTTTAAATAACCTTTTGTGGATATTTTTCTTAGATTAATTAATCGAAACATCATGTAATTAATTAGATTAAAAATTTTAATCGACTGATAGCCCTAGAAATAATATATTACTGTTTGTTATATTATTACTACTGCAACTACTACACTGACTTAATTTTAAATAATAATAATAATAATAATAATAATAATAATAAAAAATACAAGCCTGTTTATATGAACACTTTTGTTATGTTATTATTTCACTTTTTAATTATTTTAATTTTAATATAGTAATAAAAATAATACATTACTGTTTTATTTTATTATTACTACTACTACTGCATTGACTTAATTTTAAATAATAATAATAAATACAAACATGTCTATTAACACTTTTGTTATTGTATTATTTTACTTTTTAATGATTTTAATTTTAATATAGTAATACAAATAATACATTACTGTTTTGTTATATTATTATTATTATTACTACTAATATTACTGCTGCTATAACTACATTGATCATTTAGAATAAGAATAAGAATAATGTATCAGAATGAATGATCTTCAAGGTATTCAAGGACAAAAAGTGTGAGGAGAATAAAACAACATTAGTCTGTTACTACATGCAGGACTAACAATTAACGCTGAAATGTCAGATGTACTGAAACCGCAGAGATAGAGGCGCGGGCTGCCAAAGTCATTGGATTCTCAAGGACACTGCGGCGAAAGAGTG
>NW_015554116.1:340815-371903 GCF_001515605.1 Sinocyclocheilus anshuiensis | reverse complement strand
AATATATACATGTATATGTGTGTATTTATATATACATAATAAATATACACAGTACACACTCATATATTATGTAAAAAAAAAATATATAGGCCTATATATATATATATTCTCAGTCAGTAGGTGGCAGTGTTGTAGTAGACAAACGTGTAGTCATAAGGAAGCCTGGCCCACATCTCCTCTGACCTACTTTGAGCCTTAAGTGCCAAAGCAATCCATATAATTGTGGCCCCCGGAAATTACATTGTTCAGAGAAAGGATTGTACATTTTAGCAAAGGATCTGGTTTGTTAAAGTGCTAACCAAATAAAAAGGGGGATTACGGTAGATGTGGGTACGGACATAGCATATTCATTATTTCCACCCTCTCTTTCTTTCCCTCTTTACTCACTGTGAGAAGTTTGGGCTAGTTGCCCTGTGATGCACTGGTCTGATTGGCCCTCTGACGTGTCTGTCATTGAGTCGATCCTGGGTTGATTCAGCACTGCTGGATGTTCCATTAGATCCCAGCTGTCCTATACTCTGATGCTGTTCCACATCTAGGGAAGAATGGAAAACATGGCTGTGCGTATTATAGGATAATGGATGAAACATCCTATGGAAATCGTTAAATATCATGATGAATCTTGATAAGGTGTAAACTGAATATGTTAATAATATAACATTATGTAGCTGAAAAGCAAGTGAGAAAATGCTTTTCCAAGTAACATCAAACAAGATGGAAAATTGTTGAAGGAGATGGAAAAAGACTGGGAGAGAGTAGCTGCTGAACGCACTAGTGACCGGGGCCCACTGTGGGATTACTCCGACAGGACAGTGTGGATCTGCTGATCTGGACAATCCCCAGTGGGACAGGAACGCAGTGAAGAGAAGCGCACATGTGCTCACCCAAAGGTGTCACCTTGCTGACTGAATCAGATGTCTACCTGGAAGTGCCGCTTGATTCTGGGAAAAGCTTTGATTCATTTTTAGATAAGATTACGTAAGCGTGCATTTGAAATCTAACCTTCACAGTGCTAAATATTAGCTTTATCCTTTGCAGTGTGCTCAAATATGTATTAAAAAATGTGAAAGTTCTATTAGGTAGGACACCTGTGAAACACAACAACAGCTAGTGCTAGTAGTGCTTTACAAATTGCAGACTTTATGCCATTGTTTATTGCCCTAACAAACTCATTTTTAGCTAAGTGACCAAAGCTCAGTGCTAGTAACCAGAAGTTTGCTGGTTTGAGTCGTAGGGCGATCACCATTGTGCCCAATCTAGACACTTACCCAATGTTTCTTTAGGGGGATTGTCTCAGGGGGTGTCTAATTCTGCTCCTGCAGAGTTTAGCTTTAACCCCACTTAAACACACCTGAACCAGCTAATCAAGGTCTTGTAGGCTTGCTAGAAACTTCTAGGCAGGATGGTATGTTGGACTTAAAGGGATAGTTCACCCAAAAATTTAAATTCTGTCATTAATTATTCACCTTCATGTCTTTCCAAACCCGTAAGGCCTTTGTTTATCTTCAGAACACAAATTAAGATATTTTTGATGAAATCCGAGAGGTTTCTGACCCTGCATAGACTGCAGCGCAACTTCCACAGTCAAGGCCCAGAAAGGTAGTAAAAACACCGTTAAAGTAGTCCATGTGACATCAGTGGTTCAACCGTAATTTTATGAAGCTACGAGAATACTTTTAATGTGCAAAGAAAACAACAATATCGACTTTATTTACCGATTTCTTCTTTTCTTTGCGTCGTGGTACTTTTGTGAACGGTGGTGGACACTGACCGGAAGAGAAAAAAAAGTTGAATAAAGTTGTTATTTTTATTTTCTTTGCACACAAAAAGTAGTCCCGTACCTTCATATCATTACGGTTGAACCACTGATGTTACATGGACTATTTTAATGATGTTCTTGCTACCTTTCTGGGCCTTGAACGTGGAAGTTGCGTTGCTTTCTATGGAGGGTCCGAAAGCTCTCGGATTTCATCAAAAGTATCTTAATTTGTGTTCTGAAGATAAACAAAGGTCTTACGGGTTTGGAACGACATGAGGGTGAGTAATTAATGACAGAATTTTCATTTTTGGGTGAACTATCCTTTTGAAGGCAAGTTGGAGCTAAACTGTGCAGGAAGTTGGCCCTCCAGGAGCAGGTTTGGACATCCCTGATGTATTGTAAGTTGCTTTAGATAAACCTTCTGCTCAATTGACCTATCGTTAAGCCCCTCCCCTCAAACGCAGATGAGCCAATGGTAGTGGAGTATCAGTTGCATGGGGAACGGAACTCGGACATCTTTAGGTTTCAGCACCATAGAGAAACATTGGAAGATCCGAAGCTTGCATCGGTTTGATGGTGTTTATGCTACAAAAATGGGAAAACAATGTGCCTGGGGTACTTGTAACACTGATTCCAGTTATCCTGAGAGGATGGGCAATACAATTTATTTTATTCCATTTCTTGAACCCAAACAAAACAGAGCAAAATGTCCGTAAGTATTCAACCCTAATCCCAATGAAGACATCATGTACAGTGTAGGTCAAAAACACATAAACGGAGATCTACATTTCAGTGCCTCTCCATATTAAACTGGTTAAATGTAAATTAAATCGTACCCTGCAGTACATGAACAGTGTTGATCCTCCATGTTGTCATCTGCGATTGTGATGACCGTAACATGAGGCTTCTCCTGCTTGCATTGTGATCTGTAAACCCTCGCTGCCAAATGAATCGAGTTACCCACCACATTTATTTTAAAATCTTTTATATATCCCTCCATGGCATATTCAAATGTTCAAAAACATCTTGTGACAAGGTTTTCACACTGACAGCTGTCATTGTAAGACAGTGAGCAGCTCCATTTGTTTGTCAGAGGGAGTAACAGTAACTAAGGGGGGCGGGGCTTACCGATAGGTAAATTACTATTGCTATTAGCCTATGTAGTTAAACTAACCTGTTAGCCTTTCTTCCCCTTGTATGGGTGAGTTTCGAGCACACAGAACTGGGCTCGTCCTGAGTATGGGTACAGGGGTGACCACTGCAGATCTGTCCTCCCAATAACCCAGTCCAGAGGAAGCCTGTTCCTGAAGACAGCTCTCCACAGCGCCCCCTGCCTCTGTGGAGTCCAGGTGGTACTCGGGTGAAGAAATGAGTGTGACGGTCCGCTGACCATTAGAGCGGTTCTTTGAGCTGGATTTTAGGGCTGATTTTTTCGGTTGGAGAGGAGGAGGGGTTGGCTGAGGAAGGTGGGAGCTGGATGGTTCTCCATTGCGGGGCAATGGAGGTACTACAGGTCTCTTACTGGATGTGGGGCTGCATGCGGCTGGGATTCTCTGTCCAAGGGGATCCACGGCATAGGGGTTGAGTGGCAATGCTAGTCCATTCGAGATACACATTTGAGTTCCACTGTTGCAATCCGGAGGTGTTGGAGCCCTCAGGCCGTTGACATACAAGGGTTCCTGCTTGCTCTCTTGTTTCCGGACCTTCTTCTTTAGCTTCTGGAATGTTCCTCTACCGCTCACGTTATCCACAGGAATGCAGTGTGTTCCATCGCTGTGGACGATAGCGGGACTCGTCCCAATGTACGTCTCCTTAATCTGTTCGATCCGGACAAGCCGGTTGGGTAGGGTGGGAGCAACCCAACATGGTATCTTCTTCCCTTCGACTTCCCCATTAGGTAAAGACAGAGTATTTGAGTTCAAGCTAGGCCCGTGTGGTTCATTTAGAAAGGTCCCACAAGAGTTGCACTGCCTGTTTGCTGTTTCCGGACCTTTGCCATTCAACAAACTCTTCTTGGCTTTTGGCTTCCAGAATATTGAATCATTCGAGCCATGTCCTGTCTCTGCCTGTCCATTGATGTAAGACGACAAGGTGGGTTTGGACACCAGCAGCCCCTGCCCTCTTTCTCCAGCCCTGCGCCGCTGGCGTAGCCGCTCCAGGTAGCGCACCTCAGCGTCCTTCTCCGATTCGTCTTCGAAACGCACACGGGTTGGGGACTGTCCGTGTCTCCGGCAGGTTCCACCTGCCGAGTCGCCGCTGGAGGAGTCACTAAGGTTTCCGGAGACCACCACCACGCCCTCCTTCCCCGCAAGAGGAGCCTGGTGTAAGGGTACACCAACCCAGGACAACAGCTCCCTGTACACACATGCACATATATGAAATGAGTTGCATTCCTGAGCACTTAGATACGCGAAGAAACGGATGCATGCCAAAGCAGCCGGCAGACTATCTCTCAGCATGGAGACATGGGCAAAATTTCCTTCTTCTTTGGCTCCTCTGTGCACATTCCTGACATGCTTTTTTACTCCTTTAAGAAAGGTCGTCTTTAGCATGCCAAGCATTTCGATATCATAAGCTCATTGTTAAACATGAGAAAACCAAAACTAGTGCCTTTAAATATCCCCTGCTTGCTTAAAGTGCAGGAATAGTAATCTACAGGTGTATTATTGTGCACTAGGAGTTTTTATGCCCATTAAGCTTAGTGCACTGTTCTGAAACCTATGGGACTTTACAGCTGCGAGTTTGTCTTAAACATTCAATCTCAAGAGAGGCAGTTAAGTGTTAAGTTTAACCCGAGCAAGCTGACAGCAGTGTACTCAACATCACTGAGCTGTTTTCCCCATAAGGGAGAAGCAGGGAGGGAATTAGGGAGAAGGAAAGTAACAGCTGGCAGACATGACAGGTGTATCAGAGCAGGACGGCTCCCAGAAGCTCCCATTTAAATAAAAAGGGAGAATTTTAATCTGTCACTAATTCACTAATTATTCTTTTTTTTAAATCTAAGCCAGAACATTTAATTTAATTTAATTTTAAAGCTAAATACATCAAGTACACTAATTCATGAAAATTATTTTTTTATTGATAATACATTTTTTATTAACTATTTCTTTCATTAATTTCATTTTTAAATATTACTTTTAGTATTTACGTATATTTTTATATTTTTAAATATAAAAAAAAAATCTCTGTTCTCAGTGCGTGTCAGGTTTTGTTGTGACATTTAAAATTGCCCTAATCTGTTCCGGATGCTGCCATGCAATGCATGCCGCTTGTCTTCATACCAAACAAGGAGACAGGCGTTTGGGGCGGCTCGCCCATCTGTTTTTGTGTGAAAGTGCTGAGGTAGAGAACAGAGCGCTGGACGGGGAAGTGGGATTTAGAGCCACCAGCCGTTTGTACACGTTGTATAATTCAGGTAGTCTTATATAACAGAAGAGTTTGGAGGAGGACGCCAGTATACTTAGTTTAGAAGTTTAAATTCAGACTACCATTAGCTTCCTGCTGTTTCACAGCTAGCACTGAATGTGCATCTTTGTTTTCTTTGATACTAGAGTTATTCTATAATACTTGTATATCAGTTTCATACAAATACATAGAAGTTACAACCTTATTTAATGTCTTTATATAATATGCCAGACTGAAACAGAAGACAGCACCTGTTGCTTCTGAAAAGAGATTTGCCAAACACTTCCCCCCTTCCCTTTTATCATCTGCCCGTCTCCAAAAAGAGCAAAAGACTATTCAGTCCAGCACCAAATAATACAGTTTAAGATCTACATCCCCCACACAAATCCTCAAGAGTGAGCAGGCGAAGGCTTCCTTGTTTTGATATGAAGAGAGCCTTGTAGTCACCCTCCCTTCCCATGACGCCTAAGCCTCAAAACCCCAACCCCCCAGCCGAAACCCCAACAAGCCAAGGACTAGAGAGAACGAGACCGGGAAAACTCACGGGTTGTCCCTCTGGACGGGTAGGATGGTGTGGTCGGCTTTGAGAGGGTTGGACCGGGCCTTCATACGCGCTCTCTCCAGCAGTCGTTTGGCCTGCTCGTGGCGAGGGCTCAGCGGAAGGTCGTCGCCCAACACAAAGGCCCTGTGGGCCGGCCAGAGAGAGAGAGACAGAGAAAGAAACACGTCAGCTCCTGTGCGGAGTGGGGGGGGATTAAGTGGAGCAGGCCGTCATCACTAATTAGGCTGACGGATGCTGAGTGTGTGTGAGGTTTGTACCTGATTATGATGCACTAGATGGGCTTATGCATATGTTTACATGATCAAAGGCTTGAATATTACTCTAAAACAGGAATATGGTGATACCAAGACATAAAGTGCTTATGAAATCGTCATAAATCAGAATGCATGAGCCATTATCAGGAACCGCTATACCTCAGGACTTACTACTGATATTATTCAAAGAAACTTAGTTTTACTATGTAATAACTTTAACTCTGTTCAGTGTGTAATGTAAAATATTATTAATAATAATGAAAAAAATAATATTTGTTTTTCATGAAATTTTGCCAAGTTTGTTACGGTCACTAATTCACATATTTATTTTTTTAATCCAAGCAAAAACATGGATATACTGTTTAATGATTTGTTTGTTTACCTAATTAATTCATATTTAATTAAATTCAAAACTAATTTATGAAATTTATGAAAAATAAAACCATAAAAATACGTATGAAATCATCATAAATCAGAATGCATGAGTATGGAAATCACAGGCAACTAAACTTAGTGTCATTATTTCATAACTTTAACTATGTTTAGTGTGTACCGTAAAAAATAAATAAATGTAAAATAATACTAACATTAATATTAATATTTGTTGTTGTTTTTTTTTTTTTTAATTAGTAGCCAATTTTGTAGTCTGTCTGACACTAATTCACTAATTATTTTTTAAGTAAAAATATGGATATAATAGTTATTTATTTTTGTTCATATCTTTTTTCCTTTTTTTATGATTTTTATGATTTTTAAAACTACATACACCAAGTACACTAATTTATGAAAAAAATAAAACCATAAAAATGCTTATGAAATTATCATAAATCAGAATGCACGAGTATGGAAATCACAGGCAACTGAACTTAGTCACATTATTTCATAACGTTAACTATGTTTAGTGTGTACTGTAAAAGAAAAAAAAAGTAATTAAAAAAATTAAAATAAAAAATTAATATTAGTTTTTTCAAATTAGTAGCCAATTTTGTAGTCTGTCTGACACTAATTCACTAATTTATTAAGTAAAAATATGGATATACTAGTTATTTAATTTTGTTTATTTATTTATGTATTTATTTATTTAGGATTTTACGATTTTTAAAACTAAATACATCAAGTACACTAATTTATGATAAAAAATCATAAATGTAAAAAAAATACTAATAATGAACAAATTTATGTTTATTATCGAACATGTTTCCATGCCTCAATTCATCACTATTTTAATGGATTTTATACAGTTTTTATAGAACACATATTAAAAATAAATCTACATAAATATCATGATTATACTGGTAATGTATGGTTTTTCCTATAATGTTCCTAAAGTTCCTGACATTTTCCGACACATATTTCCTGACAATGACCCATGTGTTTTGTTTATTTTTAAGAATTTGTGGCATCTTTATTAGTTTGGAGAAAAAAGCTCAGCTATTTCCTTTGTTATTCAACTCTTAGGTGGAGTTTAAAGGAGCGGCAGGAAGAGCCGATGATATGATCTAGTTCCTCAGCTCATGAAAAGCATCAGCAGCTGTTTTCTCCTGAGCTCACATTCCACTTTTTTTGTATGTTCAACATTCAGACGTGCCGATGTTGTTTTTTTTAGGAGGAATTAAGGAGCACTACTTTTGAGAGTCTCAGGAAGCTGAAATAATAAATCTCTAATCAGCACTATGAGAAGCTAAATACACATGCTGTGTGTAAGAGAGTAACGTGAGAGCATCAATCTGTGCTGCTCACCTTTGGCTGTGTTCACTACCTTGGAGCGAAATCCCAGAATCCCAATCACTATCACTGAGGCCACAGATACCTGTGAAAACAGACACAGAGACATTCAGTGTGCAGATTACAGGGCTTATGATCTCCCTAATTAATACTGACTTGATATATATATATATTTATTTATTTCCCCTGCTTTCCATCACAACCAAAACTCTAGGTTATCCGCAGTTTCACTACTGCTTCATCTACTTCAGGTTGAGTGAACTGTGTTTGCCTGACAGCTAAAAGCCAGTTGTTTATCTCACTTGACAAGGTCGTCAAGTTTGTGTCCACATCTGGTGCTTCAAAAATGAGGAAAACAAGCGAACAAATGAAGCATCACACTGTTTTCCCATCTCCCAGCCTTTATCATTGTTACTCTGAGTTGTTTTTAATCAGTGTAATTCTCATTCTTATCCTTCTGTCCCCTCATATCTGGATTATCCAGCTCTCTCGTCTAATTCAAGAGAAGGATTACTTCTCTAATTACTTTAAACATGCCATGTGGTGTCACCATCTAGTAACATACACATCTTAATCATCATTTTTTTAATAAAATATATATCTTTTCAAGATAAAAGGTTATTTTGGTATTTATGTTTACATATGATTTTAGACCATTTTTAAGAGATGTTTAATTACTCTAAAACTGTCATGTGGTGTCAATATCCAATAACAATTAATAACTTACACATCTTAATCATGATTATTTGTTATACAAAATAAAAATAAATAATAATAAATGGAGCAATTCCAATAAGGTCCTCGCACCGCAGTGCTTGGGCCCTAATAAAATATTCATCACACTGTTTTCCCAGCTCCCAGCCTTTATCATTGTTACTCTGAGTTGTTTTTAATCAGTGTAATTCTCATTCTTATCCTTCTGTCCCCTCATATCTGGATTATCCAGCTCTCTCGTCTATATGACCCCTGCTTCATTAGGGAGGTCATGTGTGATCGTTGCGTGTAATCCATAAACGTGCTAAAGGAGACAATGTCATCTCATCAGACATGCGCTAATGGCATTTAACACCTGTCTGATAACCTCGGATTAGCGCTGCTATGCTTTATATCATACATTATGTTACATCGGATAAGGACAATTACATCTCAGCTTCCGGAAACAAGATGGGCGATTTCGAGCCGAGTTTGAAACGCATATGCCAGGTTCTTAAAAATTTGCTCTTTTTGTTTATGTTTTCATGATTATTTGTTATACAAAATAAAAATAAATAATAATAAATGGAGCAATTCCAATAAGGTCCTCGCACCGCAGTGCTTGGGCCCTAATAAAATATTAACAATAATAAAAATAAAATAATGAATTAATACAAATAATATAAAAATATTGTTAAATAATAAATTAAATTATATTTTTTTCAAGGTATTTTTTTTCATAAATATTGTTAATTATTAATTCATATATCTTTTTTTTTGGAGTCACGCCACATGACATTTTACAACCTGGACTAACTTTAAAAATAAAAAAGGTCAAACTTAATAGAGTTTACACAAAGTCATGAGGCTCTGTAGGGGTCCTCTGTGATGTCACTTCCTGTTTTATGCTTCGTTTTTTTTCTGCATGTTGGTTGGAGCTCATGACTTTTTTCATTTATTTTATAATTTTATAAATGAAAATTTCAAACATTTTTTCATTTATAATTTTTACGTAACGAGTCAATCAGTTTTGTAAAAATAAAAGAAAATTGTGATTAATAAATTATTTAGTGGAAAAAAAGTGTTCAAAAATACAAAAAATGAACAACTAATTTTTAAAAAATGTCATAGTTATTCATATTTTTATAGGCTTTTTCTTCATTGTTATATCAGAACAGTCATACCACCTTAGCATTTTTGATTTTATGCCCCCTCAAAAAATATCCATATGTATATATCCAGAGTAATGGATCTCCTTACCTCTACCACCAATGTGTGTCGGGTCCTCTATCCTTTGTCCTGGCACATGGTCTTTGTTCTGGGCTTTCTGCAGCATCTGTTTGAGAAGACCTCGGTTCATCTCGACCCTCTCAGCCAGGGACAGCGAGCTTCCACTGCTGCACATGCTCTCCAAGCTGTCGGCCCGCCAGAGTCCACACTGTCCCACCTCACCATGATTGTACCTGCTTAGGTGACTCTCCAGGCTGTCAGACCTATGCAGTTCCCTTGGAAACTTGTGGCCCATTTTGTGTCCCATGGTTCCTCCATTTGTTCCATCTTTCCCCACAGGAATGTTCCCATTTAGAACCTGCATCTCTGGTCTGATGGACCTCCAGAAACACTTTGGAGGCATCCATGGTTTATCAGATGTAGAAGCATCGTGTTGAGCCCTGCAAGCATCGTTCGAGAGGTTCTCCAGGCTTGCTCCTTCTCCAAGGCCACGTGGGATTGCCAGCAAAGTTTCGGAAGAAATGGGATCGTACTCGAGTTCTACCTGAGGCTTGTGATCTCCGGCAATGAAAATCAGAGGCTTGCGAGGTTCCCCGTCTTCATCGCTGCTGCTGGAGCCCCAAGCGTCCGTGAGGGCGTATCCCAGCATGAAGGTCCCGGGAACCACTCGTTTGTCCTGGTTCTTACTTCCAGGTTCTTTCCAGGCAACTCTGTGCTCGGAGAGAGCCTTGACCTTGGACTGCAGCGCCGATACAGCAGAGCCTTGAGTTTGCTGATTAGAAGGTGAAGACGGGGTGCTGGGCTCCGGGCTTGTGCTGGAAGGACACTCGTCCTCTGGCTCCCTGAGGTGGATGTCAATGTTTTGGGAGGTGGCAGGCAGGGGTTCAGCATCTTCAGAGGTCACTGCGTCCTCCATGATCGAATCAGAGTGTCAGTGGAGCATTATGGTGGCTAAAGGGGATGGAAAGAAACAAGTTGGGTCTCACTCACTAATAACTGTGTGGATACACACAAGAGAATTTGTTCTTAACTTCATTGTAATTTTAAAGGGGTCATATGACGTTGCTAAAAAAAACATTTGGTGTAACGTGGTTTTTACGTGGTTTAAGGTAAAAAAAAACATTATTTTCCACATATTGTACATTATTGTTTCTCCTCTATGCCCCGCCTTTCTGAAACGCGTCGATTTTTACAAAGCTCATCATTCTGAAAAGCAAGGTGTGCTCTGATTGGCCAGCTATCCAGTGTTTTGTGATTGGCCGAATACCTCAAGCGTGTGACGGAACTGTTACGCCCCTTATACCATATTTGGAAACAGGAGCGTCTCCATGAAATGACGGCGGTGGCAACAATACTACAGCGAGAATAAAAGTTACGCCTTCTTTCTTTGTGTAAACATTTGGGCGGCGTTATGCAAATCTTCCCACACAGTGACGTAGACATGTGGGGGCGTGTTTAAACGAGGCATTTTAGGAGGGGTGGACGAGTCTTAACTTTTATAAAGAATATCTCTTTGGGTTTGAGACTTTAATCTTTGCAACTTTACGGATCTTATATATGCACGAACAGCTTTTAACACTCCAAAGACAAAGGAAAACATGAAATCGTGTCATATGACCCCTTTAATGAATTTGGAATATTCTAAATGAGCAATTTGCATAAAACATACCCAAACCATCACCATATAAGGGATTTCCACACAACCTTTCCTTTAGCCAGCCTTTAAAAAGTTTTTGGTGAATCATAGTTTATTCATTAAAATACTTGTATGCAGATTTCATGCACAAATTTGTGCATACACGCAGTTATTAAATGAAAGCCAACATTTACGTGATTAAAGTGAATGTTTTGTTTATGAAATAAAAGTATTTTATATAAAAAAGCCCTACAGTTTTGTCTTTTCTTATAAACAAGATACATTTGATTGAGAAGTATCGCTACAACAAAATTAAATATTAAGACTTGTTTTCAGAGAAAGTACATTTAATAATTAAAGTTTATTTTTTCTTACTGCATATTTATTGGATAAATGACGAATTGCTGATCTGTTTCACACTTTTTAAAACTTTATAATTTTTTTATTTTAATCTGCACTGTTCTGACCGTGCAGATAAAAATAAAAATAAATTGCTTTCATAGATTGTTTTGAATATGAATGTATTTTGTCTCTTTGCCCTCGTTTTTAACATGTTTATGATTTAAATGTGAAAAAATCTGCCAGAGCAGTGAAACAAAATACACTCAAGATACATGATCTAAAAACAAGTCAGTGTCACTTCTCAAATAAATCTTTTCTCAAGGCTTTTTTTTACTTTTTATGATTTTTTTTACATATTTTTAACTTAAAGAAAATATTAAAAAGATTCATTAAAAATAACATAGTGCTGTCAAACGATTAATCGTGATTAATCGCATCCAAAATAAAAGTTTTCGTTTACATAATATATGTGTGTACTGTATATATTTATTATGTATATGTAAATACACACACATACAGTATATATTTAGAAAAAAAATTACCTGTATTTACATTTATATATTTATATTCATATAATTTATAATATATATAAATATATTTAATATATAAATATAACATATTTTTCTTCAATATATACATGCATGTGTGTGTATTTATATATACATAATAAATATACACAGCACATACACACATATATTATGTGAACAAAAACTTTTATTTTGGATGCGATTAATCACGATTAATTGTTTGACAGCACTAAAAATAAGACTTCTTCAGTGCAAAAATTTAGTGATAGATTTGGCATTTTTTAGTGACATTTAACATGAATTGAGGGAAATACTTGTGTGCAAACAAGCCTTCATTAGGCAGTATCACTTACTGCATGATATACTGTATTTGGCATTTTAAACTGTCTTTTTGAGGCCATTAGTAACCACAGAGGTTTTAACTGTCCTCAGACCAGTGGAAAGCACATTATTCACTTAACTGAATTTTTGATAAATCACTTTTTGTTGACAAGAAGACTTTTGCACCTTTCATTCTTTCCAAACAGCTTTGGCCATGCAAGACTTGACCACAGAATCTAAAAAATGTCTTTTAGTCACAAACAACTGCTAGTATGTCATTGTGGCATTGAAACGGGATTTTCCCAAGGCTGAGGGAAAGTAATAATGTATATTTTAGTGTAACACATACGTTTCATCTGCTCTACTAACTACTAACGCCAGATGTAGAACAAATAGTTTCGCAAGTAACCAATACAACACGCTAACCTGTTCTGAGAATAATGTAGGGCTTGGTGACACATTATTCCACTTTTAGCTTTCGGCTTAACAGCACTATCCTGCTTTTAAACCTCCAATCATCTTTTCACAAAGCACAATGTTATCAAACTAACATCTGAATGCTCTTAACTTTTAATTAATATACCACGGTGCAGTTAGGTCATGTTGTACACTTAGCATCTGACAGCCATTATTTAGGACAAGAATAGAAAAGTATGTTTTCTCTGAGGTAAGTTCACAAACGAGTGAGTTTTCTGGAAGATTAATTTGATTTAATTGGTCCTCTCTTAATTAGGACACCTTCCTGGTGCTCCAGGTACTTCATGCTTGAATAAACAGACATTATTCCATCTGAACACACACAATAACAGAGAAAATTCTCAACAATTTTAATCGCTTAAAAGATTTTTAAAACATTAACTTACCATTTACAACATTTTAAGAAGGCCATATACTTCATACATCAACAGCAACATATTAGGCTGACGACCTTGTAATTTTCAGGATGCAGGATGATTTTTTTTTTTTACAATTAGTTATTTATAATTAATATGCTCACAAAGAGCCAACTGAATATTCTAGTGTCAAGTATAGCAAGTAAATAGCAAATATTTACTTAATAATTTTCTATGATTTTCTTCCTTATTTTTTAAATAAATAAATAAAATAGTTATGCTCAAAACCAGCACTTTCTAGCCCACTTAAATAACGTATAGTCAAAAATCAAATAGCATACAGAAATATTCACTATAAAAGTTTTGTTACATGACTTTTTTCTACCCAAATAAATACCTTGCAGAGTCAAGCATAGTCATATAGAATATAGAAATATTAACTTTAGAAATGTTCATGTTTTCCTCAACTTTTTTTTAACAAATAAAATTATTCTGCTCACAAAGAACAAATTCTAGGCAATTTGTTGAAGCTGGAGTCAAGTGTAAAATAGAATGTAGAAATATTTGCTTTTTGTTCCATTACTTTTTAAATAATTGAACAAATAAATCAAATAAAGTGTACAAAATTGAATATAGCAATATTCACTTTAGGAATTTCAATTACATTTTAAAATGAATAAATTAACAATTCCTAGCCAATCAAATACCTTACAGTCGAGAAATAAATAGAATGTAGAAATATTCACTCTAGAAGTTTCCATGATTTTGTTCCATGACTTTTCAGAGTAAATAATGCTCACAAAGGGCACTTTCTAGCTAATTAGATAACATAGAGTCAAGCTTAAAAATAAATAGTATTTAGAAGTATTCACTATAGGGATTCCCATGATTTTTTGATCATTTCCGTGACTTTTCCAGGCCTATAAATCCTTATATTTCCAATTTTTCCATGGGCTGCTTTTTATTCCAGTGCAATCTGTTGGTGATGAGAAAACTACAGGAAATGAGACCATTTCAGAGGAATGAGTAAGTAAAAGTCATACATGAGCTTTCTTGATGTCTTACACTGAGCTCAGGTCGATTTCTACAGTTCTGCAGCCTAAAATCATTACTATCCCATCTGCTGCTGGTGTGACCCCTAAACACACGGGGGTCACCGTGTCGGACCAGGAACGAAAACACTCATCCCGCGGGGGGCCACTTCTCTCATCTGACATTTATTTAACACTGGAGCTAACAGAAGCATGGGTCAAGAAAACAAAATGCAATGACTCGCACACAGGTGGCCATGAAAGCTGGACAAACAACTTTAAAAGATCACGAAAGCAGTAAATCTTGACAGAAGAAAAGAAAAACTAGGCCTAATAAATATCTTCTTCAAACATCTTACCTCCTTCGCCCATCTGCTGTCTATCCTCCACAGCAGCCACATGCGCACTTATAAAGTCACTTCAAGATTTATAAAATCATATTTGAGTCAGCAAAAACACAAGCGGCCAGTTCAATCTCATCTTGCTCTAGTTTCTGCTTTGCTTTCAGTTTTGAGCGTCCCAAATCTTCTCTCTCTCTTCCTCCAGCTGTTTTGGCCAGCTCAAGTGTGCTTGGCACACTCCCACTTCAGATTTGGCCAACTAAACAGCTGCGTTTGAAAGCACTGGCTATCGTTCACTCGCGTTACACAAACTGAACTACTTTGAGGAACGATCGCTACGTTGCTATGGAGACAGACGTGACCACAGTTGAGAAAAACTGACCTGTGAGACGTTGCTATTGCTGGAGCGGCCCGTGTAGCTCCGCCCCTGAGTGGGAGGGGCGTAATTCTATACTAGAATTTGGGTGGAAAATTGATGGAAGAATTCTTAAATGCAGAGGAGAGGAAGTTCACATATTCCAGCTGCCGAGGAATTTCCTTTGTTAATTCGTGCGCGTCTTTGTGTTTATTAATCTATTTAACGCCACGTTGTGAGAGCTTTTGGCGTCTGGTTTGGTTTTTTTACTCAGAGAAGTCACTTAGATTTCATACGGGGTTATTTTTCTTGACTCCCTGATCTGAGGCCAGTTCTGAAGCAAAGCCAGCTGTAATAGAGAGCACTGGGCTGGGTCTTGAACTTCATGCACAGTTGGGTCCAAGGACGCATAAACTGCAGGACACAAAATGAATAGGCCGCCTTCTTTGTGCATTCTTCTGACACAGACACGGACACAGACCCAGCCCTGCCTGCAGCGAGGAGGAGGCCTGTAATATGAGCAGATACGCTCGCAATCGCTGCTGCTGCTCGAAGCAAAAGTCATTATGTGAGTTTTGAAACGTCCTGTCACAGTCACACTCTCCTTGTAAATACGCTACATTTAAATCAAACAGCTGCAGAGAGGCGGAGGGATGCTGAAGAGAGAGAGATCTATCTATCTATCAATCTATCTATCTATCTATCTATCTATCATCTATTTATTTAATTACATTTTGAAATTTAAATGTAAACAATTATTTTAAATGTAAAAAATATATAATGTAATATCGTGTATATAAAATAAATAATAAATAGTTTTATGTGCATGACTCACATTTAAATTGTTTAAAATGATTTAAAATAAATATTATATAATTATATATTATAAATATATTAAATATTACATGAATTTAAAATCATATATAATATATTATATAATATATTACCAAGTACTATATTATAAACAGTATTTTATATATATATATATATATATATGTGTGTGTGTGTGTGTGTATGTATGTGAGTGTGTGTATGTATATATATATATATATTAAATTATATTATTTTATACCATTTTAATCATAATATAATATAATATAATTTTTTAAATCTTTTTTATGTAGGTTTATATCCGATTAACAACTATTACAAACTCTACATTTTGCAGATCTACAGAATACTGTACAAACAAAAACTCACTTAACAGCACAAGCACTAATGTAAACTTCAATGACACTTACCTGTCAGTCACTGATGTCATATGCATAGCTGACCATCATAGTATCCAGAAAAAAAAACATTTTATTATACTTCCTCCAGAGCAATATATTCTCGTCTAGATGAAGTTTGCAGGGACTCTGTTTTGAGTTCACAAGTTCTCCCCACACATTAGTCCCGTGGAGGCACACAATTGGTTCGGTCGGTTAATCTGCCCAAAGATTAAGACAAAACAAAATCCGCAACAGCCAACCACTGGCGAGACATTGTTGCGTAAATCACTTCAATCTGGCCCCCACGAGCCTCCCCAGTATGAGTGAATGAGGCTCGGATGAGATTATTTCCACCAGCACTGGAACAAGCTCAGCTGTGCCAACCGACCTGCTCTGATCCCAGCTGTGGAAGTGGACACTGTCTACAGGTTACAGTACAGGATTACATCCGGCTATCTGTTCTCAGAGCAGTCCATTTAAAGAAGTGTCACTGTAGTTGCACCATATTACCCTAACCTTGAGCCTCTGAATGTTAAACTGGATCTCAAAGTGGTTTGTGATTCAGTTTGCTAGTGTGAAGGGATCTAATGCAATTCTGCTCCATAAGCTTCATAAATTAGGGGTTTATGGTTTGATAATCCAGTATGATTTGGTTTTGACCCTCATTCACTAAGCTGTCAGTGAGAAAGGTCACTGGGAAAACACTGAGCTGGATAAGGCTTAGGCAAATGCAGTGTGATGGAGGAACACGATGACTGCAGATGCAAACGCAGAACTTCATATGAAGGTTGCTGGTTACTTTTCATTGAAAAGGCAAACTATACATGGGTTTGTGCAAAAATTTTACAATAATGCACGTTTTCCTTTGCAGGAACTTTAAAGCAGCACTATGTAACTTTTTCTGTGTTCAAAATGTGCAAAATGTATATAATGAGCGAGTACATCATGAATTCATCTTCCAAACCGCGTTTTTGTCTTATTCTGAATCACTACGGTACACTTATAATAAGTACTTATATTTGGACTATTGTAGCCTGGTCGGGTCGTCGCCGCTGCGGAGTAACACATACCTGCGTGAATCGCCATAGACATAAACTTAGAGAAGTAGCTCCGGTTGGAATGTTCTTCCGCGGTATGTGTGCAGTTCTGTTTATTAACCGCTAGAGCGCCAAAAGTTACACAGTGCTGCTTTAAATGCACCCCATTCCCAGTGAAACTGCGCCATCTAGTGGTGAGAGCAATAAAATGTTGTAACTGTTTTCAGTGTTTACATGTATGAACATGACATTTTTATAAAGATCGCAAAGTACACAAAGAGTTTTCTTAATGACTTACATGTAAAATTCTATTTGATGCATACAGAAAAATAATGAATATTTTTAAAGGAAAATTATGAAATGTTATTATATATTATATAGTGGAAATATATATTATTTCCTTAATTAAAATGTAAATGCTAGTCATACGAATATAGTCAACAGTAAAGCAATACTTTTCTTAATAACTTCCATATAAAATTGTATTTGTCACTAAAATATATGTACAGAAAAAAAGTGTAATTTATGTGAAAGAAAAAAAACGTAATTGATTTATTAAGAAAAAAATATGAAATGTTATACAGTATTATAATTTAAGTATAATATAATATAATGTCATATAATTTAAATATAATATATGATAAAAATTTAATTTTATATATATATATATATAATTTTATTTTTATCATATATTATATTTAAATTATTTTATATTATACTTAAATTATAATATAACATTTCATAACATTTCACATTTTTATTAAATGTTTTCACATTTATATAATGTGTGTGTTGAGTGGTTGGGTGTAATAATTGTGATATTAAAGAAAAAGGTAAAGGAAAGAAATAAAAAAAATTAAAAGAACTTGATAAAAAAATATGAAAGAATATATTATAATATTTCATATAATGCACCATAAGATTTATAATATAAATGAATATACTGAAAAAGTTGTGAAATGTATTGAAAAAGAAAAATACATTTAAATTAATATGTTAAGAAAAATGTTACAAATATATTAAAAAGTAATAAAAAGAAAAAATATATTATTATGTATAAAACAAGGAGTTACAGTAATCCAGACACAACGTAATAAACGCATGAACAACAGTTTCAGCATCTTTGAAATCTAAAGATGTTTTTAAAAATTTAAAAATTGACATGTTGATATCACACAAGCAGTCTTTCAGAATGCTCTCAGATGCAAACTGTATGCATTAGTGAGTGTGGTGGTGCTTATGGGGTGTCGCTCTGGGACGGGTGAGTATGAGGCTGGGTGGAAAAAATCACAGTATACTCACTACAAAAAACTAGACAACACCACTGGGTGTAAGGTTCAGAAATTTATAAACGAAAATATTCAGTGTTTAAGACCTTTTTCACTCTTATGGGAAAATGTACTCTTTGGCTTTACTGACTATTCTGAGCAAGAGGAACACTACTTTTAATTGATTAATTTACTTTATTTCACATTCATAAGTGTACATTTACCAATAAGAAACCCAATTTGATGGTTTTGTTGACTGAAATATGTATATATATTGACAATATCAGAGACTCTTTGAATAAGAAAGCTGTAAAAACTTGTGAACTTTATAATATTTGTTTGATTTATATATATATATTTATTATATATATATATGTGTGTGTGTGTGTGTGTGTGTGTGAAATTATTTCATATTCTAAAATATTCTATTTTATGTAAACAATATATACATAGTTAAATATTATGCTATAGTTTATTGTTAGGCTATATAAAATCTCCGTCTCATTATATTAATATCATTATAACATCATCATATTATCTATAATATAACAATATTTTATAATATATTACACCTGTAACTTTTTAAAACCTTATTTAGTTTGTTAACACTCTGAAATCAGTAAAAAGCACCTACAAGAAGAATGAAGTTTCATTTCACTGGAATATTCTCGAATGTCTTTTCATTCCGCCTGCTTTGATCCCTACATGTTAAATATATTAATTATTTGTCCTAAAAACGCTCTGTACTATAGTATCTCATCAAAACAAACCGTGTAAAGTCTATAAGAGTCGTGTTGGTCATCTGATGCGGTGACAGAAGGCATCAGCTGAGAGGATGCTGCTCGTGCCGCTCTGCTAGCCGCACACGCTTCGAACGTCAACACAACAAAGAGGGTAGATTTACTCATTTAACCCATTGAATATTGCATAAATATGACAAGTATAGTGTTTCGACATGTTTTTAGTTGTTTTGGGATATCTCTGGATGTTTATTTCGTCGGTTTGTCGTCGTTTTTTGCACAACGGCGCCGTGAGCGCAAGCTAACTCTGAAACTGATAGGCGGAGAAGTTCAACAGCTAACGTTAAACTATATTTACTGTCTAAGATAAGCAATGTATGCATGTACATGGACTCAGCTTAATATTCTATACATTAAAAGGCTTTAAGTGAATTGTTTTTGTATGTTTAGGTAGTGAGTTTATTGGAGGATGGCGTTTGTGAAGAGCGGATGGCTGCACAGACAAAGTGAGTGTTTATTGCACCACATTTATGTCCTTAAAATCATTCGTTTTAGTTGTTTTGCTGTCTAATTTAGCATTTTAGCATGTTTTGTAATTCATATGAACCCCTTTCTGGGAACTCATGAAATATAAATAATTTAAGGTTATGCGAAATGTTTAGCCTTGAGGTTGAACTGAAAAGCTTTTCAGTTTTGCTTTTAGTTTTTGCTTTTAGTCCTGTCCTCTTCTTGATATCTTGGCACGAGTTTTTAGACGGAAGTTGAAAAACAGCTGAACTTTGTGTCTCAAAACCTAGTAAGCTGAATATCTAGGCTGTATCTTGTTTGTCTTGTAAGTCTAAGCTCTATTTAGATGATGAATTCATTATTTCTGTTTGCTTAAACTTGCTTGAACAATCGAGGTCAGATTACATTAACAAGTCCTTTTTTATTTAATATTTTAATTATTTTATACTACATTCATAATATGAAATATATATATGCAGATACAGTTTATAATTTAATTATTTTATAATGTAATTTTTATTTTTTTATTATAAAAAGGTAATTAAAACATGGCTGATATTAAAGTTATTTTGTCTAAATAAATTATAATTAAAATTATTATATATTTTGTAATTTTAATACATTTATAATACATTTATAACATGTAAATATAAATTTAATACAACTTGTTTAAAATGTAATTTAAATAATAATAATTTAATAACATTTTAGAATTGTAAAAAGTTATTAAAATGTATTTATAAAATCTATCAGGCACCATCTTGCGGCGCTGGAAGAGGAACTGGTTTGACCTCTGGTCAGATGGACGTCTGGTCTTCTACGATGACCAGCAGCGGCGGGACATGGAAGACGAGATCCACATGAAGGTGGACTGCATTAACATCCGCAATGCCAGCGCATGTAGAGGTGGGTGTGATCCGCACTTCAGTCTTCATCTGTCATCTTTCCTTCTGCTTTTGAACCGCGGAAGATGCGAAAACCTCAAAAGTGCCTTCTTATTAGGGCTGTCAAAAAAAAAATCGAATTTCAAATATTAGTGGAATAAAAAAAAAAAAATCCACATTCGAATGCAAAAACGTTGCATTCGAATTTTAGGTCTGCGTCAGCCGT
Organism: Sinocyclocheilus anshuiensis; assembly: GCF_001515605.1. Taxonomy (NCBI): domain Eukaryota; kingdom Metazoa; phylum Chordata; class Actinopteri; order Cypriniformes; family Cyprinidae; genus Sinocyclocheilus; species Sinocyclocheilus anshuiensis. The sequence continues at coordinate 351,016 of NW_015554116.1, read as the reverse complement.
CAGGCAGTGTGTCAGTGGCGCACGAAATGCGACGACGATGTAAGTGTCATTGCATTTGAATGCTTTTGTTAGCCTATCCAGTTGAACCCACTAGAAGCGGCGCTGCTACGTTGTTCATTCATATATTGCGGAAAACGAGAGCATCAGTGTGGAGAAGATGTTGTTTACGTCAAAACTGAAACCAAGTCGTTCACATAGAACGCATATTTATCATATTTTCTAGACGGACATCTATCAGTGTTGCACTCGCGTCTCGCAGAGAGCGGCATGTTTAGATCAAAGATAGTCGTGTTATTTTATTACGCTTTGAAGAAACGTGCATAATATTTTGCTCGATGCGCCCTCTTGTGGCCTCAGGAGAGAAGCCAAAAGCTTTTTTCCCCCTAACTGAAATTATGCCTTTTAAATTCGAATATAATTCGAATTTTGATCATATTTATGTAGAAAATTCGAATTTAGTTTTTCAGTCATTTTGACAGCCCTACTTCTTATGTAGTACTTGACAGGTTTTTGCAAGTTGTTAGACCAACAGAGGATGGAAAAAGTAAAGAACAAGTAACTTGAAGGTTGTTGTTGTTGTTGTTCTTCATCTTCCATTATTCATTTCCAGAGCTCACACCTCCTGAAGGCAAAAGCAAAGACTCCCTCCTGCAGATCGTCTGCCGGGACGGTCGGGTCATCAGCATCTGCGCAGACAGTGCAGACGATGCTTTGTGAGTCAAATTCTCTATTATTATTATTATTTACAATGTGTTCTTCAAAATTCGATTTTTTTGACACTAACTTGTATGTATGATGTATTTTGTCGCAGGGCTTGGACCATTGCACTTCAGGACGCCAGACTCAACACTGTGAGTTACACAAACGCAGTCTGAGTGGGACAATACTTTCACATTTAACATTTCCAGTAGCGCAGCTTCTGGAGCTGATTTCAGAAGCATTACAGACGCATTTGCTGACATGACTTGGTGTGTTTTGTAGATTGTGCCGCCTCCTCAGGTCGGTTTTGCCGAGGACGTCGTAGCATCAGCTCCTCCACCCTATACTGAATTAAACACAACTCCACAGGTAATACATTTCAAGGAAAATGACTGTGACAAATGTTGATTACTACAAAAAATAATATTTAATTTGTACTCTGATATCCAGCTTATGTTGTTGCATGTGTTTTAAAGCTCGTATTAGATGTTGCCTTTGTAATTTCTGTTTGATTCTAAACTTGTTTGACCAGGAAGAACAATTGAGGTCGGATTACGTTTAGAAGCAATGCTTGAAAGTATATTGGCTGCTATAAAAAGGCTGTTATCATTCCCAATAAAACACTGCTTTCAGTTTTAACTACTTCATCTGATGAAAACAGGACACTAATGTAGATAATATAATTTGTACATTACAATTAATATTTCCATTTTAGAATAATTAAAATAATTAAAATATAATTAAACATAACTCCATATTTATATATATATATATATATATAATCTATATATATATATATATATATATATATATATATATATAGATATAGAGAGAGAGAGAGAGAGAGAATAAATGAAAAAAAAAAATTTATATGTAAAATGAGCTTGTACAGTTAAAATTTTAAATATTACAGAGCCAATAATAAAGAATTCTTGGTAAAATAATGAAATAATTTAATCATGTTATAATGTAATAAAAAATAAAAAAAACTTTTATAATGATTAAAAAATAATGTAATTAAATATAACGAAAAACTAAAGAAAATGTATAATAAATAAAAGTGAAAAATAGTTGTTTTATGATAGAATTATAAATAATTGAATAAAATGTTATAATAATTTTTTTTTTAAGTCATTAAATGTAACAAAAATCGCTACAAATAAAAACAAATAATTTGAATATAAAAATAGGAGAAAGGAGCATGCATGATTAAAAAGTAAAAAATATAAATTTAATAATGAAATAATTTTTACATAAATTATAATGCAACAGTACAGATAATTTAAAAATGTAATTAAATATGAGAAAAAAAAGTAATAGAAATATTCTATATCTAAATGTAATGAGCATCCATCAAGCAATTATAAACGATATATTTAAAAAAAAAAAAAAAAAAAGGTACTGCTAAATCATGCATCCCTGATTTTTTCCCCCGATTTTCATCTAGGTTTTCTATCCTGATGGATATGGCGGTTATGTTCCTCATCCTCCGCCTTATGCCACACAGATGGTCTATTCCGCAGATGGCCAGCAGTATGCAGTTGCCTACCCGTATCATTATCAAGGTAACAGGAAGTTTGTTGACTTTTGACATATAACCTGTATGTCATGTAGTTTGATTGACGTTTGTTTATTTGTCTCCATCAGGCGGATACGCACCCGGCGTCAACCAGGTCATAGTTCAGGAGCGTCGGCGTGACGACACAGGTGACGTTGCTCTGGGGATGCTGGCCGGTGCTGCGACGGGATTGGCCCTCGGCTCCCTGTTTTCCGTGTTCTAATGTGTTTTTGTGAACCCAGCCCAACCCCACCTGACCTACAGCACGGGAAACCCTTCCCATGTTGTTTTAACTTTGCCTTTACGCCTCGTAATGCGCAGGTCCGATAATGTAGCCGGGCTGGGTGAATATTCGCTTACTTTTCTGTATTTGTCTTTTTACCAAAGCTTATGTACTTTTGATTAGGCACCAACAAATTCGTTTGCTTTGCAAATGTAATCTTTAGCATACAAAGATATACACTAAAATATTGGCGGCTGGCCTTAAGATAAGGATAATCAGTGAGGTTTATAGATCAGCCACTGTTTGAGTCTAAAAATGGGTCGATTTTATACTAACGATGCCCTGTGAAGAAATGACACAGGCCTTGATGAAAAGAATGATAGGCAAGCAGTTTTTTTCCTGTTATTTCTAATTAGAAATGAAACGGTTTTTAGTGTCGTTTTCAGCTGCAAAGCCAAAATTGTGCTGAAGTAAATATTTTGTGACGGTCTCGGTTAAAAGGAATAGTTCTCTCAAAAATAAAAATTCAGTTGTAATTTTTTTTTATCTGTAAAAATCTGTTTGTTTGTTTTTTGGCATAAAATATTCATTTTATTGTAGGGGAAACAGGACACGGAAAATTTTATTGAACATCTTTAAAATATATATATATATATATATATATATATATATATATATAACAAAACAGACACACATATACACACACACACACAGATACATACATATCATCATACATGCGTGTCTGTTTCATCAATTAAAAAAACAAAACAGACATATGAATATATATGAATATTCATGTCTATTTTGTTTTTATTTTTAATAAATGAAAATATAAAACAATTCTTGAAAATAAAATATCAGTTGTTATTGTATGGCAAACAGCAGCCTGAACATTTTGTTAAATGTCTTTAAAAATCATGTGATTTCAAGAAATTTGAGGGTGAGTAAATGACAGAATTTTCATTTTTGTGCGAAATATTCACTTAAATCTAATTTGACAGGAAAACTCATAATAATACTGATGATGATACATGATTAATACTGTGACGGTGATTGTGATGTAATTCAGGAAAGAGTAAAAAGTGCGTCCTTAAATCTACCGCACCTTTTCTAATAGTTTTTTCCTTTCTTTGCCTTTGTTTTTTTTTTGTGGCGGCCTTCATTTAACTCATTTTATTGTGTTTATTTATACTCAATGTTATCAAGTGTGTATTTTTTCCCTTTTTTGTGGAGACTTTACACTTACTTTGAGATTTATTTACTTTGAAAAATGTGATTGATTTTGTCTTGATCTTTAATTTTGTGTGTTTTTTCTCTTCAGAGTTAATACAAAGTGTAAAACATTATTCACAATGTTTGTGATGGGATGCGATAAGGGAAACTTCAGGGAAAAGTCAGATCGACATGATCGGTTAGATTTACACAATTATGTAATGATTTATTCTTTACTGTACTTTGACTTTGTTGTGTTTACATAACAGGTATAATCATGAGTATATAAGTGATAATAATCATAATTGTTTAATGCATACCAGATGTATCAGTGGATTTCAGGTCATGGTTTAGTTTAACTCAGGTCCTTTGTTTTTAAATGTTTTTGACACAGTGTAATGGACCAGTGATTCAGAAAAATGACATTTTTCACCTGACACCATACTTGACGTTTATATCTGGTTTTCTTAATTGCTTTGCTGTTTGAACCTCAAAAAACAATTTACATGTTAATATATACCTACAAAACCATCAGTGTGTTATTTAGAAAATATTAAAATAAGATGTCTTGTGATTCTTTGGGTCAGTTCATTCATTACGTTTCAGTTTGCAATTGTTTATAATAAACACTGCAACATTACATAAAGAAAATATAGCGTTTTTATAGGCTATGATGTCAGAAAACGGAAGAGTAATTCGCCGCGGGTTCCTTTCAGATTGTCCTATGGGGTTTTATAATGGGGTTTATCAATTTATGAGTAAAATAAAGCCTGTGGTAAACATAACTTGACGATACTTCTACCTTTTGTATCGTCAAGTTACTTCTACCTTTTGTTCTACTATGTAAATTACACACTCACAGCCCAAACGTTCTTATCTAGTTACTTAGTAAAAACATCAAAAATGAACATTAACTGCTTCAATATTTTTGTTTTGGTACGGATGTGTGTAATTTACGTTGTAGAAGAAAACGTAGAAGTATCGTCAAGTTATGTTTACCACAGGTAAACATAACTCACGCAAGTTATGTTAGTGAATTTCGCTGCGCCACCTGCTGTTTCGTGTTATTATTTGCTTGAGATTACTTTCAAGTAGCCTAGGCATTAGATGACAGTAAAAACGGAACAAGACATGAAACCACAAAGAGGCGATTAGAGGTAGTTTAAACATTTCATTTACAGACGAAAGTAGAAAAATAATAAACACTTCAAAGGCGACAAAGAAAGAGGTCTGCACACCCAAAACATGTATTCACATATTTGTAAACACTTTCACAGCTCACTGATTGTCTTTGATTTTAGTCTTGTTATTTATTCACTTTACAGTTAGTGGTTTTAAGACTAGTCGTTTTTAAGTCTTATTTGGCAATAAGGTACAAAAGTAACCAGATATTAAGGCACAAGTGACCAACTTAAATACAAATGATCTTTTTTTTTTTTTAATCTCTCAAAAGTCCAAGTAAAAATATCATGACCCATTTGCAACAAACCATTTAAAATTAAGAGGACTTTTAGTAATAATGAATGTATATCTGATCTGAATGGTTATGTTCAGGATAATATTAAGGCTCACAAAATTGTTACACCCCCCAAAAAATCTCAGGGTTAAAGACTGATCAAAGATTTTGAAAAATAAAATATGGAGAGGGAGCTTTGTAAACATGATGGAAAAAAAAAAAATGCCACGTGAATCCTGCAAAAATTCATCCCTCCTGGCCAAAGTCCTCAGTGAACTTCTTCAGCTTCTCCAGATCCTCCTCGTTCACAGTGGGCTTGGTTTTCTCGAGCGACCTCAACATGTCCTCCTGAGACACACAGACTAGAAGGTCAAAACAAGCTCTGGGAATTCAGCTTTTTTCCTCCACTAGTTGCAAGCTTACCAAGCTGACTATCGGCTCCAGGAGTTTATCGCTCGCTACATCCACCTAGGTCATCTGGATTGTGCCTGGGTCATTTGGAGAGCAGGGCGTTAAGAGGTCATCCACCACAACATCTGGGTTGTTCCATGCCTTTCCTCTGACCTGTTAAAACAGACATGAGAGGACAGATTCAGCTCGATTAGACGCTTTACTAGGCGCGCAAACCAATGCAAGCTTGCTTCCACCATAGGATAAAAAAAAAAGTAATTTTGACTTTTTAATCTCACAACTGAGACTTTATATACATATATATATATATATATATATATATATTGTGTGTGTAATCCATTACTGATCACATTATGAAAACTGTAGTTAGTAATGTAATCTAGGTTACTCATTTTAGGCAATGTATTCTGACTGTTTTAGATTACTTTTAAAATACTTTTTAACTAACTTGTTTTAAACTTACCATTAAAAATACCATTTTGATATAAATAAAGAGAAAGAAATATATATTATATTTTTTGATATCAACATAAAATGCATTAAACATTACATTAAATTAGAGTTTCCCAAACTGGAGTGTGTTTGTGAGTTGATAAAAAAGCTAATAATTAATTAAATCATAAAAATGTTAAATAATTTACACATTAACACTAAAAATAGAAATATTGTATTTGTTTACATATAAACATATTTGTTTTATTTCATTGTGACCATTAAGCGACATCGACATAAACATGCGAATGTGTTGTTAAATTATAGAACTATTCCTCAGAAATATTTCAAGTAAATATTTCATGTCAGTACTTGATTTTTGGAACCTGATTACGTAATCCAGATTACATGTAATCAGTTACTACCCAGCTCTGTGTGCGTGTATATACACATATATATGTATGTACAGTATGTATATATATAATTTTTAACAGAGGCAAATTTCAGAGCTTAATTTCATCTGTATTTCATAGACAGAAAAAATATCAATAAATAATATGTAATAATATATTCATTAGCATTTTTAGAGTGATTTTTAATTTTACATTTTATTTATTTTTTTATTTATTGAGGGAGATTTGTTTTTCATTGAGAAAAATTTAGACCATAATTCTCACCAAGTGCTGGAAGAGCAGAGGTTTCCTGTGATATAAAGTTGCAATTAGTATTTATTTTTTATCCCATGGCAGAAAAAATAACAGAATATGGTAGCTTGCTTCCGCCATGGGATAAAAAATAGAAATAAATAAATAAAAATAGAAAATAAAACTTTTTATCTCACAATTCTAACTTTTTTACGCAATTTTGAAAAAAAAAAGTAATAATTGCAAGATGTAAACTCAGAATTCAGAGGGAAAAAAAGTCAAAATTTTAAGATATAAACTTTTTTTTCTCTCACTCAATCTCGCATTATATCTTACAAATCTGACTTTTTTTATAATTTCGGAATTGCGAGAAATAAACTCAGAACTGCAAGATATGAAGTCTGAATTGTGAGATATAAACTCACAATCCTCAGAAGAAATGGAATTGTGAGAGGGAAAAAAAAGAGAATTATGAGATGAAAATGCGCAACATTTTATTTTATTTTATTTATTTATTTTTATTCTGTGGCGGAAAAAAGAACAGAATTTGGAAGCCTATTTCTGCCATGGGATAAAAAAAAAAGTAATTGTGAAGGTAATTTTAAATGTAATTGAACAGCAATTTTATCTTACAGTTTAGACTTTTTTTCTCAGAATCACAAGATATAAACCCATAATTGTGAGATAAAAATGTCAGAATTTCAAGGTTTAAACTATCTCGTAAATCTGACTTTTTTCGAGAAAACCTCAGAAATCCAAGATAAAAAGTCTGAATTATGAGACAAAGTCGCAATTATCTGATATTATATTTTTTAAATCCCGTGGCGGAAACAAGCTTCCATACAAATGTCATTCCGTACCTTTTTGAAGTGGGTCGCGCACTGAACTTTGCGGATGGGCTGCATGAGGGCGTCACGAACAACGATGCTGATGTCAGCACCCGAGTAGCCGTCAGTCTTCTTCCCAAGAGTTATGAAATCAGCTTCGTTGAGGCTATTGGGAGTGGTGCCGAGGTGCAGCTTAAGCATGGAGGAGCGAGCGTGCTGCTCGGGAAGAGGGATGTAGATGCGCTTTTCAAACCTATAACCATGAGACAATAATAAACCAATGCCTATATAGACATTTCAAGACATGAAAATTTGTGTGGATTTGCATGACGCATCTTCTTCTGATGGCAGAATCCAGCGTCCAGGGGATGTTCGTCGCTCCAAGGACCAGAATTCCTTCGTTGTCGTTTCCTACGCCTGCGAGAATGAGAAAATTAAAGGGGTCATATGATGCGATTTCAAGTTTTCCTTTCTCTTTGGAGTGTTACAAGCTGTTTGTGAATAGATAAGATCCCTAAAGTTGCAAAGACTAAAGTCAAACTCAAACCCAAAGAGATATTCTTTATAAAAGTTAAGACTGGTCCACGCCCTCCTAAAACGCCTCGTTCAAACACGCCCCCATGGAGATTTACTGCTGATCACAGAACCGTGCTTCACTGAAAGATACGCATGACAATCGCAGCTTCTGTCGAATCGTGATTTCGATTCCATTTCGATTTATCGTGCAGCCCTAATAAATAATGAAAACTATTATGAAAACAAAAGCAGCAAAGAAAACAACTGCTAACAAAAATATTAAATAAAAATAAAGGACTTCAATATAATTGAAAAAAATATATTGATATTAAATATTGAAAACTATTATGAACACAAAAAAACAGAAATGTTTTTTTAACAAAAATATAACTAAAATGTTTACTTTAATGTGATCAAATATTATAATATACATCATAATACAATTTAATAATACATTATCACATTATGACACATACATAAATATAACAAATAAACAAATATAACAAAAAAAGGTAATTGTGAATTTATATCATGCAATTCTGACTTTACAGCACACAATAAAGATATAAACTCGGAATTCTGAGAAAATATCAGTATTTTTCCCCTCAGAATTGGACATTATAACTTATAATATATATCTCACAATTTTGAAAAAAAAAGTCAGAATTGCGAGATATAAACTTCAAATTGCGAAAAAAGTCAGAATGAAAGGATTGTTAGGCTGCATTAATTAGGTCAACCGGAACTGGGAACACTTCCAATAACATACAATGTACTTGTTACATCGTAAGAAGAATGTCATCTACGCTAATATTAGTCTGTTTCTTTCTTATTCTGAGGTCACTGTAGCCACCAGATCCAGTCCGTATCCAGCCCAGATGGTGGATCAGCACCTAAAGACGACCTGTACATCCCTGAATTTCAGCGGATACCAGGACAACTAGATGAGCCCCAGAGACAGATCCCCAGTGAAGACCTTGTCTCCTAGACGGCCATCGGGACAAGACCACGGAACCAGATGAGTCCTCTGCACAATCTAACTTTTCCACGAGTGCCATCTATAATTGCCTTGTTTCTCTAAAAGTGCACTTTTCCTTATTTTAAATCTAGCCAAAAAGCCATGTGTTGACTGTGAAACAGTAGACTTTAATTATATGCATTTATGGTGTAATTACTACATTTCCGTGTCAATCCATGTTAATTTTTACCGTGAACAATGCGCTGTCACTTTAATTCAGCACGTGCAACACAGCAGAAATAGACTCTGTGCAGAAACGATCGCTGCATGACTGCTGCAGACGCACCGCTCCTGGAATGCACTGCCGGACCGCAATCGTATGCAGTGTGAATGCTCTGATCCGTTAACATGGGCGCAGAAAAAATACGCACCGCATACACACCACAGACAGAGTGTGTGAACCTGGCGTTACGTCTGTATGCCCATTCTGTTCTCGCACTCCATTTAGGCGCGCTGCATTCTGATTGGTTCGGATAGCATACTGCGGGAGGTCGGGGTGCGGAAAATCGTGCTGTAAAGCGATTTAGAAATCGTGCACCCTCAAATCGTGATTTTATGACGATTTCGATTAATCGCACAGCCCTAGTATTGAACCTACATAAGAAAATAAACAAAAAAAATTATATTATATTTATATATTATATTATATTATATACAAAATTATAACAACCCTGTCAAATGAGACTCAGACAGCGCCAAATTTGCTCTTGCGACAAAGCTATCGCTAGCTTTGCATTTACCTTGCATCTGGACCAGAAACTCAGTCTTGATCCTGAGGGCCGCTTCGCTCTCGTTCTCATTTCTGGAGCCGCACATGGAGTCGATCTCATCGATGAAGATGATTGAAGGCTTGTGCTCCCGAGCCAAACTGAACAGATTCTTCACTAACCTAACAGACAATGACAAAATTAACAACATAAATTCTAAATGATTAAAAACAAATAATATATTCACACTTAACATTTGAGGAGCACTCACTTCTCGCTCTCTCCCAGCCACTTGGACACCAGGTCTGATGACGAGATGGAGAAGAAGGTGGAGTTGTTGGCCTCGGTAGCCACTGCTTTAGCCAGGTAGGACTTTCCTGTTCCTGGAGGACCAAAGAGCAGAATCCCTCTCCAGGGAGTGCGTTTCCCTGCGGATAGTGATGAGCTTCAGAACACTTCAGAAGACATTTTCAGACATATTAATTCATGTAACCTGTC
>NW_015554116.1:337836-339269 GCF_001515605.1 Sinocyclocheilus anshuiensis | reverse complement strand
GGACCGCAATCGTATGCAGTGTGAATGCTCTGATCCGTTAACATGGGCGCAGAAAAAATACGCACCGCATACACACCACAGACAGAGTGTGTGAACCTGGCGTTACGTCTGTATGCCCATTCTGTTCTCGCACTCCATTTAGGCGCGCTGCATTCTGATTGGTTCGGATAGCATACTGCGGGAGGTCGGGGTGCGGAAAATCGTGCTGTAAAGCGATTTAGAAATCGTGCACCCTCAAATCGTGATTTTATGACGATTTCGATTAATCGCACAGCCCTAGTATTGAACCTACATAAGAAAATAAACAAAAAAAATTATATTATATTTATATATTATATTATATTATATACAAAATTATAACAACCCTGTCAAATGAGACTCAGACAGCGCCAAATTTGCTCTTGCGACAAAGCTATCGCATTTACCTTGTTTACCTTGCATCTGGACCAGAAACTCAGTCTTGATCCTGAGGGCCGCTTCGCTCTCGTTGGAGCCGCACGAGCCGCACATGGAGTCGATCTCATCGATGAAGATGATGTTTACCTTGCATCTGGACCAGAAACTCTGTCTTGATCCTGCGGGCCGCTTCGCTCTCGTTCTCGTTTCTGGAGCCGCACATGGAGTCGATCTCATCAATGAAGATGATTGAAGGCTTGTGCTCCCGAGCCAAACTGAACAGATTCTTCACTAACCTAACAGACAATGACACAACATAAAACATAAATTCTAAATGATTAAAAACAAATAATATATTCACACTTAACATTTGAGGAGCACTCGCTCTCTCCTCTCTCCCAGCCACTTGGACACCAGGTCTGATGACGAGATGGAGAAGAAGGTGGAGTTGTTGGCCTCGGTAGCCACTGCTTTAGCCAGGTAGGACTTTCCTGTTCCTGGAGGACCAAAGAGCAGAATCCCTCTCCTTCTTTAAGGGCCTCTTTGGCTCCTTCCAAACCAGCAACATCGTCCCACTTAATGTTGGGTTTCTCCATGACAATAGCACCTGGGAAGTATGAAAATCCAAGTTTTTTTCTCCTGTTGTGGCTTCTTTAATAAAGTATGTTGGACACAAAATGTTGTACCTTGGAGTTGACTTTGGAATTTCTTTTTCTCTGCATCGCCGTCATCACTGTCAGTCCTGTATAAGATGAAATTTGGCATTGTGTTTACTCCGTGTAACAGGAAGTGTATTAGTCGATTGAGCAGGAAGTAGATCCTCTCACCCTTAATCGTCAGACTGGGGAACTCTGACTGATATGGAGGGCGGCGCGCTCAAAACATATTCCATCATCAGGTTCTGGATTTTTTGCTCAATGAACTGCATTGAATACATTTAAGATATAAAAGACAATTTATAGTATACAAATAATTTAAATAAATAAATATATAAATACAATTTAACTATATTAAATAATTAATTTATAATAATAATT
>NW_015554116.1:332538-336627 GCF_001515605.1 Sinocyclocheilus anshuiensis | reverse complement strand
TGTGGCATTATACTCACATCTCACATTTTAACATGATTTCTTCAAAAACAATTATATATATATATATATATATGGATCTTTATATGAAATGTTATAATTAATAATTAATATTATAAATAAACAAGTAATGTTTTATTAATATCTATTAATCATATTTTATGTTATTAATATTTTATAATATATTAATATACTACTAATTTAAACAGTTTTAAATGAATATAGCCTGTTTAAATATAAATAAACATAAAAATAAAATATAAATATATTTAAAAAATTGCACGTGAAATCTAAGTGAAGTTTATAAATAGTGGCTTTTGGCTTCTTACATTTTACCACATGAAGAAAATACTGGATTGCATGCTGATAGAGGCGCAGAGCTTCCTCGTAGTTTTTGGCCTTGTCCTCCTCAGAAGCTCTGCTGGCCAAATCAATGGCTTTCTATTGTGCACAAGTAAATATACAAGAGATATTCAAAAAGGAAAAAAAAATAGTGTTTTTCTTGCTAAGGCTATCATTTTATTGTATGTGTCATAAATGCAAGCAATTACATACAATATTTCACACTTTGGAAATAAATTAAATTAAATTAAATAACAAATAAAAATAATTGGAAATAAAATTATTCTGCACACAAGCGATATAAATGAAATAATAAGATCTAAAACTGTCTGTAGTTACACAAACACCCATATATAGATGACTTGGTCAGGTTGTAAAGCAATGACAGGCCTGTTTAAATGTTTCAAATCTTGAATTCAAATGAAATCTGTGTTGGACTGTCTGTGTTAAATAAGATGATGTTATAGTGTGGTGTAATGTACGGATAACTGGTTAGACCAGTTTAAGGACAGGCTAATGAATACATACAGGAGATTTAAAAAAAACATACAAGACAGGAGCTTTACAATGTAACAAATAAGTTAAGAAGCTCTTTCTTATATGTATGTATGTATCAAAATAATAAACAAGCGAATATAACGAACACATAAAAAATACATATATCCTAAACAACAACATAATTATATTTTCGACTGTATGTTGTCGAAGCATACGTTTAAAGAGAACAGAAAAATGACAAGAAGTATAACAATAATACATATATTATATATAATAGCATGAAAAGGTCCACTATTATGGCTGTTATATCGCTCTTACCTGTAAATTGGCATTTGTCATTGTTGACGGTGAACTTATAATATGTTACTGCGGGAACGGTTCAAATATATACATTTTTTTAAATGAATGTATCGCGGAATCTCGGTAAATCTGTGCGTCTCGCGCACTTCCGCGTCGAGTGTTTACGGAGGAGGACGAGCGTCGAGCCACACCTTTCCCGCGCATCGGACACGCCTTCTTTGCGACGCGCCAAAAAGTACTAGTTTACTGATACAAATAATATAAAATATACTTTAAATAATTAAAATAATAAAAGAAAATACATAATAAAATAAAAATTCTCGTTTTGAGCAAATAAATGGATTTTTAAATATTTCATTCCCTCTTAAAATACGCTAAAAAGCAGCATTTTCGTTTACATTTATTATTTTGACAAATAAACAGTTCACCACACTTCTTGCACAGACAAAAAGCTAAATAGAATAAGAAACGCATATTTAAGAACCAAGATTTTGACATTTCTCGAAGATAATATGAAGTTCAAAATGTATTTCAGTGGAGAATAAATATGGCAAGAAAAAAAATACACCTCAAAGACCCAAGAATTACAGTTTACAAACAAATAAAAATTAAATACTGTAGCAATGTTTAAAATAAAATGGATTTTTTTAATCATGTTTTTGTGTATGCAATCAAATAAATATTTTTTAAATAGTCAAAAGACGTTAAAAGCAGCATTTTCATGTATTCTTTTGACAAATATACATTTTAGCACACTTCTCACACAGACAAAATGCTACATAAAATGTTGAGAAAACAAATATTTACGCACCAAGATTTAAACTTTTCTAAAGAAAACAAAGTCTGAATTCCATTTCAGCAGAAAATAAATATGGCAAGACAAACTACTCATCAAAAAGCCAAGAATACGTTTTTTAATCTTTTTATTTTTTACAAATATTGAGCTTTTTTTATTATTATTGTGTTGTGACTAGCTATTTGTTTGTGAAGTTTCCCTTTCTTTGTTTTAGTAGTCCTATGACATAAACACTGATTCATGAGCTCTTTTAAAGAAAACATGCTATTAATTCAAATATATTTGCAAGCTACAAGACACTACTAAAATAATGATACCAAAATAATTGTTTAAACGTTTTATTTTTTCAACAAAAAAACATAAGCTGCTTCTTACAAAATATACAAATTTGGTAAATGTTTTAGACTTAAAAAAAAAAAAAAGTACATTATGTCATAACATTTCCGAGATGAAGAATAAGCAATTCTGCTTTTCAGTGCATTGTTGCAAGCAAGCAACATTATAAGATGGGCTGTTTGAGACAGGAAAGCTGTTCCGGGCAGCGGCTCCTCTCTCAGGAGGATGCAGTGCATTAATTTTTCATCAGTCTAAAAACAAGGACAGCAGAGACAGCTAAGAGCAAACCCAGCAGTCATCAGCTCCCTCCATTCAAAATATTTCATTCCCTCTTAAAATACGCTAAAAAGCAGCATTTTCGTTTACATTTATTATTTTGACAAATAAACAGTTCACCACACTTCTTGCACAGACAAAAAGCTAAATAGAATGTTAAGAAACGCATATTTAAGAACCAAGATGTTGACATTTCTCGAAGATAATATGAAGTTCAAAATGCATTTCAGTGGAGAATAAATATGGCAAGAAAAAAATACACCTCAAAGACCCAAGAATTAGTTTACAAACAAATAAAAATTTAATACTGTAGCAATGTTTAAAATAAAATGTTTTTTTTTAATCATGTTTTTGTGTATGCAATCAAATAAATATTTTTTAAATAGTCAAAAGACGTTAAAAGCAGCATTTTCATGTATTCTTTTGACAAATATACATTTTAGCACACTTCTCACACAGACAAAATGCTACATAAAATGTTAAGAAAACAAATATTTACGCACCAAGATTTAAACTTTTCTAAAGAAAACAAAGTCTGAATTCCATTTCAGCAGAAAATAAATATGGCAAGACAAACTACTCATCAAAAAGCCAAGAATACGTTTTTTAATCTTTTTATTTTTTACAAATATTGAGCTTTTTTTATTATTATTGTGTTGTGACTAGCTATTTGTTTGTGAAGTTTCCCTTTCTTTGTTTTAGTAGTCCTATGACATAAACACTGATTCATGAGCTCTTTTAAAGAAAACATGCTATTAATTCAAATATATTTGCAAGCTACAAGACACTACTAAAATAATGATACCAAAATAATTGTTTAAACATTTTATTTTTTCAACAAAAAAACATAAGCTGCTTCTTACAAAATATACAAATTTGGTAAATGTTTTAGACTTAAAAAAAAAAAAAAGTACATTATGTCATAACATTTCCGAGATGAAGAATAAGCAATTCTGCTTTTCAGTGCATTGTTGCAAGCAAGCAACATTATAAGATGGGCTGTTTGAGACAGGAAAGCTGTTCCGGGCAGCGGCTCCTCTCTCAGGAGGATGCAGTGCATTAATTTTTCATCAATCTAAAAACAAGGACAGCAGAGAGCGCTAAGAGCAAACCCAGCAGTCATCAGCTCCCTCCATTCAGCAGCGGCAGGCGCAGGACTCTCAGGATGCGCTCGTTCTTCGTCAGATCCTCCGGCAGTTCATTATTCTGTGGAGAGAACGTGCCATTAAAACACCAGATAAAACCAGATTATCATTCATCTGTGCTTTTATGATCTACTATGAAGTGAATTAGATTACTGCAGCATTTATCACATTTTTAGCCATTGACTGCAGCACATTCATTACTTAAACGCTCACACTGACCAGTAGATGTCAGCACTATTTTTTCAACTAGCAACTATTTTTGTTAACCTTTAAACTACATACAACCTTTTAACTATTTTTTGACAGAACACCTTTACCTATGATTTTACCTACACACACACACACACACACACACACACACACACACATACATATATATATACACACACACATTTATTT
>NW_015554116.1:321539-332520 GCF_001515605.1 Sinocyclocheilus anshuiensis | reverse complement strand
ATATATATATATTAAAATAATATTTGTGTAATTTATTGATGTAAATCAATGTGTGAATTAATATGTTATAATCTGCATGTCTCAAACTCACCTTGTTGGGTAAAGCTGGATCAGCATTTGCCTTCAGCAAAAGTTTGACAGTTTTTGGATTCCCGCTCATGACGGCAGCATGAAGAGCTGTAGAACCATTCTAAATTGCAGGACAAAACACACACAGTCACAACTGAACCACTTTCTGGACTTTTTGGACGTCAGATGATGCTGCCGTACCTTCAGAAGGCCGAGTGAAGGAGAGAACTTGAGGAGCTCCTCAATGACGTTACAGTGGCCTTTATGTGCAGCCTTGAACAGAGCCGTGGAGCCGTCCTTCAGCCAGAAACACCAGAGACAGCAGAACAAACCATTTCATGCACTTTTAATAAGCTTCTTTTCCACCTGCCAAAACAATAACTAAAAATAAAATAAAATAAATGTTTTTTTAACATACTTTTCTATCTGCGTCACGGTCTGCACCTCGTAGCAGCAGAACTTTGACCACCTCACTGTGTCCCCTCTGGGCTGCCATCCAGAGCGGAGCTGTGCCATCCTGACCCAAAAAACACAATCAACATGGAGAACACAATGAAATACATAATAGCAAACCAAACACTGCTAATCAAAACCAAACTGCGCATAAGCCATGAGTATAAATCAGACCTCTCGCGGTTGATTGACTTTAGCCCCGGATGACAAAAGCTGCCGTATTACGGTCACATGACCCTCTTGGGACACCAAAAATAAGGCAGTCGCACCATCCTGAAACAGAGATGATGTGTATGATGAAAATGGTATTTAGAGAATATGACAATAGACAAGATGTACAAGAATATGATCTTTCATACATAAAATAGCACTACATTAAATGACAAATGAATTAAAAATTATTAAATTAAAATATATGAATAATAAATATAATATTAATTCTGAATCAATTAACAAATGTGACCCTGGACCACAAAACCAGTCATAAGGGTCAATTTTTTGAAATTGAGATTTATACATAATCTGAAAGCTGAATAAATAAGATTTCCACTGATGTATTTTTTTTAGGATATGACCATATTTGGCCGAGATAGGCTACAACTATTTGAAAATCTGGACCAATGCTCAGACAGACAGGAACTAATATGGGGTGAATAATTAGAGGCAGACAGGTGAGCACAATGACGGTGATTAACTAATGATTAGACGGGCTAAACCAACACAAAGGGAAGAAACCACAACAAACAGTCCACAGGGGCATTACACCAAGTGACTTAAGACTGGTTTTGTATATATATATAAGATCATAAAACCCTAATTAAATAAAATAGGAATAGGACAAAATAAAAAACAAACAAATAAATAAATATTTCACTACACTGAAATAACATTACATAACATAACAAAATAAATTAATAAATATAATTAAAAAAACATCAATTTAAATACAAAAAAAAATAAATAAAATAAAACATAAAAAAATCACAATATTAAAATAACATTAAATAAAACAATAATCTATTCAAAATAAATTAAGAAATAATGAATATAATAGTATAGAAAAATGAATTAAAAATTAAATGAATGAATAAATAATACATTTAAATAAATATTAGATTAGATTAAAATAACATTACACTAAATGAAAAACAAAATTAGACATTAAAGGCACAATATGTAAGATTTTTTTATTAAAATATCCAAAAACCACTAGAACAGTGTTATATATTTTGCTGACTTGTGTACTTATATTATCCCAAATGTTTCGAAGAATATTTAAATCCAGAGAAATAAGCAATTTTAACTAGTGACACGGACCGTTTCCATAGTGTCATTGTGTCGCCTGAAAAAGACGTCATAACCTCTCGATTTCTGTTTTTTTGTTTTGTAGAAAACATGGGAACACCAAAGACGCTTTAATATGTTGTGCGTTTTAATAGACCGGTGATGACCGCACAGAGTAGCATTATAACAGAACTTTCAAACGTATCTAGTATGATAAAACAGCGCTGTTTTTTCCCCCACATACGCACGACCGGAAGGAGCGGAAGCGGTCGACTGTGGCATAATAAAAGCTCTGCTGCTTTCGAGCCGTGTGTCACGCTCGTTCAGTGGCCTTGTTTCGCTTTGACGGCTTTCAGCCTCACCCTGCTTCATTCTCCTACGTTAACAAATCATTAGCTCATCCATGAACATGATTTCTGCCCGAGTCCCGCTGGATTGCATCGGCTGTGAGGATGAAGACCACAACTCCCATGATTCCACACTGTCACGGTGTCATCAAACTACGCCTTTGTCTCTTTGTTTATTTTGAATACGCGCACTCTAGCAGCGAAAATGACATATTGTGCCTTTAAATAAAAATAAATTTTAAATAAATGCAATGAAATTCTTGGCAAGATGTGCTAAAACTACTAAAATATTTCCACCAAATTATTTGAAAATATTTGCTGTCTCCCAAGGATATGTTTTCATTTAACCTGTGTCTTAAGAGCAGAGTCTAAACACTGAAACCTTAGAGGAGCTGGCACAAACATGCATCAGGCGTTTAGGCCTCATGGGAGGAATAGAGCTGACTAACATTGAGCTGGTCGTGGACGCTGGCGCCGTTCTTCAGAAGGGTCTCCACCACTCTGGAGTGAGCGCACTGACAGGCCGCGGAGAGAGCCGTGCCGCCATCCTGCAGATCACAAACCAGTCCATTTATTCACAGTCACAGCATACCTCAGTCTCGTTTAGATCTCAATCACAGCGCACCTCTGTCCGAAACTCTGTGGACGCTCCAAATTCAAACAGGAGCTTGACAATGTCATTGTGGCCCTGCTGTGAAGCGAAGAAGAGAGCGGTGGAACCTGTCTGAGGAACAGAGACATCATCAGCAGCCGCACACTAATGTACACACACACACACACACACACACCTCTGAGGAGTCATCTTAACAACCTGACACTCCAGCTCAGACAGAAATAACTTTCACTGCTGCTTATTGCTAGGGAGACGTCAACAGAAATGCTGCTGAGGAATATAAAGAAACAAAACAAACAAACAGATTACATTAGATCAAAATAATGCAATAAATTAAAAAGTAAAAGAAAACATAAATATTCAAATAATACATAACATTTAATAAAAACAATTTTTTATATATAATTTTTTTTATTTATAAAGGTTTTTATTAAATATTTCGCTAATTATTACAAAAGGGTCTGGCTATTTAATAGCAGCAGTTTTGTTTAAAACAAAACTAAGTATTGTTAAAATTCTTGATATATTATACAAACTGTATATTTAATCATTTTGATTTGTATTATATATATATATATATGCTATAAAAAGGCTATTCACTAAAGAAAAATAATCTACAGAAAAAATAGGCTATAAAAATAAAAATAACATTCACTTAAAATTTAATTAAAATAAAAAATGTATGAATTAAAAGAGTTTGTTAATATGAGTCTGTTAAACAAAATGACAAATCATTAAAAAAAAAAAGAATAGTACAAAATTATTTATTATAAATAATAGTACAAAATAAAAAATAAACTAAACATGAATTTATATTCGATTAAAACAACATTAAATAAATATAAATACATTAACAAATATAAAAAACATCTAATTAAATTAAAATGAAACAATATAAATCAATAAACAACAAATAAAATAAAATCATTTAATTAGATTAAAATAATGTTACATAAATAAAAACAAAGAAATTAAAAATTAATTAAAAATAAATGCATAAATATCATATGGATGTGTACATAAAAATCCAAGTAAATATAATAAATAATATCATTTTATCATAAATATAATAATTAAAAATAAATGCATAAATATAAATTTCTAAATTAAAAAAATCTAATTAAATATAATAAATATTTTATTATAAATATAATAAAAAAATCGAATTGAATAAAATAAAAATACAACAAAATGAAGGAAAACATAAACAATAAATTTAATAAAATAAATATATTAGATTAAAATAACATTACATTAAATGAAAAATTAAAATGAATAAATATAATATTGAAATATCCAAATAAAATATAATAACAATTAAATTCAATTAATTAATTACTGCATTAGATTAAAATAACATTATATTAAATATAATGCCATTTAAATACATCAATAAATACAATAATAACAAAATCAAATTAAATACAATCAAAACAAACATAATAAACTAAATTACAACTAAATAGAATAAAAATATTGCATCCAAATAAATAAAATCTTATAGTTAGGCTGAAATGTTTAGATGGATATTTTCCTGTAGTTTAAGAAGTGAAGATGTGTAAGTTTAATAATATGAGACCAATTTATTACAAACACTCTAGAAATAGTCCATTATAACAGCAATCTAAGCGCATCAGTACCTCTCTCTGCAGATTAATATCTGCACCTTGCATGATGAGTTCCCGGACACACTCATAATGACCGCTGTATGAAGCCACCATTAACGCTGTGGTGCCGTACTGACAGAAACACACAGAAAGCATTATCATATGCCATACAATCACTGGAACAGTGAACTATAAAAATAAAAATAACATTCACTTAAAATTTAATTAAAATAAAAAATGTATGAATTAAAAGAGTTTGTTAATATGAGTCTGTTAAACAAAATGACAAATCATTAAAAAAAAAAAGAATAGTACAAAATTATTTATTATAAATAATAGTACAAAATAAAAAATAAACTAAACATGAATTTATATTCGATTAAAACAACATTAAATAAATATAAATACATTAACAAATATAAAAAACATCTAATTAAATTAAAATGAAACAATATAAATCAATAAACAACAAATAAAATAAAATCATTTAATTAGATTAAAATAATGTTACATAAATAAAAACAAAGAAATTAAAAATTAATTAAAAATAAATGCATAAATATCATATGGATGTGTACATAAAAATCCAAGTAAATATAATAAATAATATCATTTTATCATAAATATAATAATTAAAAATAAATGCATAAATATAAATTTCTAAATTAAAAAAATCTAATTAAATATAATAAATATTTTATTATAAATATAATAAAAAAATCGAATTGAATAAAATAAAAATACAACAAAATGAAGGAAAACATAAACAATAAATTTAATAAAATAAATATATTAGATTAAAATAACATTACATTAAATGAAAAATTAAAATGAATAAATATAATATTGAAATATCCAAATAAAATATAATAACAATTAAATTCAATTAATTAATTACTGCATTAGATTAAAATAACATTATATTAAATATAATGCCATTTAAATACATCAATAAATACAATAATAACAAAATCAAATTAAATACAATCAAAACAAACATAATAAACTAAATTACAACTAAATAGAATAAAAATATTGCATCCAAATAAATAAAATCTTATAGTTAGGCTGAAATGTTTAGATGGATATTTTCCTGTAGTTTAAGAAGTGAAGATGTGTAAGTTTAATAATATGAGACCAATTTATTACAAACACTCTAGAAATAGTCCATTATAACAGCAATCTAAGCGCATCAGTACCTCTCTCTGCAGATTAATATCTGCACCTTGCATGATGAGTTCCCGGACACACTCATAATGACCGCTGTATGAAGCCACCATTAACGCTGTGGTGCCGTACTGACAGAAACACACAGAAAGCATTATCATATGCCATACAATCACTGGAACAGTGAAGCATGAAGGAAGGAAGAAGCTCGTACTCCATCTTTGCAGTCGACATCCACTCGGCCGCTGTTCAACAACAGCTGAAGCAAAGCCAAGTTTCCTTTCCTCGCTGCCCAAAACACAGCGTTAGCCAGTGGCGTCTCCTTCTGTCAGACACACAAACACAGAAACACATGAACACAGACAGATCACAATATTACCTCATGTGGACATTAACATGGTTAAATACAGTTTATATTACAATGTTAGCTAAGGATATCAGCATAAATCTTCTTATGCAACAGGGTCAAAATGAGCAAAGAAGTGTTGCTGAATAAAATATCATTAGGGGTTTGTTAAAGAAAAAAATTATTAATAAGTAATTGAATTGAATAACACCCAAATTAACAATTAGTTTCTACGACGTCAGCAGGTTTTATTATTTTTTAAATAAATGTATTATTATTTATACATTTTAAGCAGTAATGATTTTAATAAGTAATTACGAAATATAGAAAACCTTTTTGGTTGTAGCATAAAAATATAATATATAAAAATAACATTAATTTAAATGTAATTAACAATTTTAATTTAAATAAACAATTTAAAATAAAATAATATATTACATCAAAACAAATACACATTAAATCGAAAGTGTAGGATATGCATTATGTTAAACAAAATGACAGTAAAAAATGTTTTTATATTTATTATTTTAATTTTGTAAGGAAAATAAGACAATTCATAGAAAAAAATTTAAGAAAAAATAGTAATAGTTTATAGTCTATAATAGTTATAGCTTACAATATAATATAATATAATATATAAAATAGCATTAATTTCAAATGAAAAATTATTATTATAAGATATTTTAGCAACTACGGTTACCATGGTGACTTTTAAAACTGTGGGGGTGGGCGGACACTCGTCATAAGGCCATACAGACTTGCGTGACTGAGAGAAAAACTCTCCTAAATCGTTATTCGGACACACATTTATTAGTGTTCGTCTTAATGCATTTTTAGATTACACAGTTAATGTTTTACCAAAGCAAATGTTCATGTTTACCTTAAATGACATGCTGTGAATCTCATTCGTGCCTCATCTTGCAGGTTCGCGCGGTGCTCTCTATAATGTCCGTCCGCAGCGCGCGTTCATCCCGGTGCAGGTCTGACCGAGCGCTGTTTACCGCAGCGACTGCTTCACGGAAAACAGCACCAACAGGAGCGAGAGACGAATTCCCTGGTGTGTATCTCTCTCTCTCTCTCTCTCTCTCTCTTCATTCGTCAATGAATCGTTCGTATGAGTCGAATCTTTCCTATGAATCAGTTCAACCAGTTCACAAAACCGACCTGAATGATTAGTTAACTAATCGATTATAATTATAATTGAACGGATAGTAAGGTAAGTGAGTCAAGTGTTTTATTTTGATTGTTTTTGATTCAAAGTAATTTATTTGACATGTTTATGACTACATTAATAATGTTTATTCACAAACCCACTGCAGTTCTTTGGGTAATGTAATGTTTAATGTACTTCATGAAGTTGATTACAAATAATTGAATATATTTTCTTTCTCTTAGCTTTTTTAATATCAATATGGTAGCTACATTTAATGGTAAGTTTAAAATAAGTTAGGTAAAAATGTAATCTAGGTAAAAAAGTAACTACAATTTTTATCATGTAATCTGTAATCAGTAATGGAATACAATTTGTAATTAAACTACCCAACATACATTATATATATATATATATATATATATGTATGTGTGTGTGTGTGTGTGTGTGTGTTATGAGTTATTTTACTATACAAAAAGGCCACAACATTTATTTATTTTACTTAAAGGGTTCTATTATATATTTTGATAATTCTTACAAAAGGCTTTGACTGTTTACCAAACAAAGTGTTGTTGATCATATTGAAACATAACTAAATATTGTTACATTTTCTGTGGGGTCTGTATCACTTTTGATATAATATGTAGACTGTGTATATTTAATACAATGATGCATAATTTTCAGATTTTAAAGTTAATTTTGTAAGGAAAATTGTAAGGCTATTCGTTATAGTATAAAAATATAGTCTTTTTTATCTTTATTTAATACGACAAAATAATTTGGTAAGGAAAATAGTGAATATATATATATATATATATATATATATGTATATATATGTATACTGTGTATATATATATATATATTAAATAGGCTATAGTAAAAAAATGTAGTTATATTTATTATTTATATTTCATACAGCTAAGTGAAAATCAAAAGGCTATTCACTATAGTTTACAAATATAGGCTATAGTCTATAGTATAAACATACAATAAAATATATACATACAATAAACATATATTATGGGCTATAGTGTAAAAAATAATATAAATGCATAATATAAAAACAGTCTATATATAAATAAAGGCTACAGCACAAAACAAACTAATCTTTTTGTTTAATAAGCCAAAGTAATTTTTATAAGGCAAATTGCAAGGCTATTGACTTGTTCCAGACTGTGCATAATGAAAAGCCCCAAAATATGAGCTGCAGAGGCAATCATGGGATGAAGTGTAATAACAGGGGTAAATTATGACAGCATTATGACAGCACTGAAGAGCACACGGCTAAGTGAGATGAAGAAAGACAGATGACTCAGCAGTCACCCCCGTAATAAAGGCCTTGCTCTGGTTGGACTATACTTTGTGGATATAATGTCTGTAGTAGTACGTTCATTATATTCCAAACAAGAATCAAGTCAGACAAAACACGTCAGGCATCCAAACACTGCTGACTCAGTCCTCATTTAAATATTCAATAACGAACGAAAAGATGTCACATGAAGCATCACATTCGATTTCTTAGGACGACGTTTCGGAAAGCTTGATGTGCTGCAGTGTCGGTGATTTCGGTGAAGTTGTTGGTTAGGGTTAAATGTTTTAAGTCTTGTTAATTAGTGGCTTCCTCCTGCAGGATGACATAGTATGTATAGCAAGTTCTAACAGTATGGACACACCTTCAGCCTGATGGTATATAACACAGAAGACATGCTTCAGTTTCATCCACACGGCACTCCAAACACTCAGACACACACTTCCTGCAGAGCAACATGTTCGGTAAGTCTGGAAAGAAACACACATTTGTTTTGGACCTCGTGTTAACATTAGAAACAAGTTCAGTTGTTTGAATATTTATGTGCAATATTTAGTTATTTAAATTCAATTGCTGGACCAAAAATAAAACCTAATACTTTTGACAAAAAAAAAAAAAAACATACTGTTTTAAATATTATAAACAAGTTCAGTGGTTTAAATATTTGTGTAAATATTCAGTTATAAATATAATAGCATATATAAACATTTATTTAAATTGAATTGCTGAATCAAAAATCTTTCCTATATTGGGCTCTATTTATTTATTTTGAAAAACTGAATTAGTCTAAAAATAAGAACTTAAAAAAAACACAAACTTTCAAGTTAAACAAAGTAATAAAGTGCTCATTCTAGACCCGGTGTAAATATTATAAACAACCTCAGTTGTTTAAATATTTATGTTAAGTATTTATTTGAATTGCTGAAACAAAAATGTAATCTACATTGGGCTTTTTTTTTTTTTTTTAAATAATTATTTTCCAATTTTATTTGAATTATTTATTTTGTAAAAGAATCAGTCTAAAAGTGAATCATTCTAAGAATAAGAACTTTACACACACACACACCAAACTTTAAAGTTATTTAAAGTGATAAAGACAACATTTTTTCAACACTACCGGCAGGGATTGTAGGTGGGGGGAGTGAATGTACAGCGCTCTCTCCTACCTTCAGTACCATGACTGAGGTGCCCTTGAGCAAGGCACCGAGCCCCCAACTGCTCCCCGGGCGCTGCAGCATAAATGGCTGCCCACTGCTCCGGGTGTGTGTTCACGGTGTGTGTGTGTTCACTGCTGTGTGTGTGCACTTTGGATGGGATAAATGCAGAGCACTAATTCTGAGTATGGGTCACTATACTTGGCCACATGTCACATCACATTTTTAAATATTATAAACAAGTTTAGTTGTTTAAATATTTATTAAATATTTATTTAAATTGAATTGCTGAAACAAAAATGTAACCTAAATTGGGCTAATGTTTAAAATTAATTTTATTTTATTTATTTAAGAGAAGTGAATCAGTCTAACAAATAAGAGAGGGGGGGGGACTCAAACTTTCAGGTTATTCAAAGTGATAAAATAAAAAACCACAAGTTACCTAAACCTAAATTGTGCTCATTATTTTTATTTATTTTTGTGAAAGTTAAACAGCCTACGAAAAAAAAAATCTTTCAAAGTTTCGTTTTTCTTTTCAACCCTTTCCAACTATGTCTTTCTAAATTTTGCTTTATTTATTTATTTAGTGCTCTCTATTTTTATTTATATATTTGTTCACTTATTTATTTTTGTAAAAGTGAATCAGTCTCAGAATAAGAACTAAAATAAATAAATTAATTAAAACTCTACTTTCAGGTTATCCAAAGTGATATAGCAAATAATCATATGTTTGTTTTAGACCTGTGTAAATATTATAACAGGATTCAGAAAAATAAAGATGTAGTTATTAAAAATGACTACATTTTTAGTTATGTTAATTTAGTTCTTTTATTTTTTTTTTCAAACTTGAAAAGGAACCTTAATTGTGCTCACTATTCTTATTTGTTTGTTTGTTTGTCAACCAACCACAAAAAAAAAGCTTTTAGGTCATCCAAAGTGATAAAGCTAATGTTTGTTTAAAGGGGTCATATGATGCTGCTAAAAAGAACATTATTTAAACAAAGTAGTTTCGCTTTCACAACGAAAAACACAGCGGCCTAGCATGAGCGGAAGCCCCGGCTTAGCGTGCGCTGAGGCCGGGATAGAGTGAGCTGAGGTCGGGCTAGAGTGAGCTGAGGCGGTGGGGTCGAGAACAGCGCGCCCGGCGGATCCGGCGAATGAGCGGCAACCACATGTAATGACCCCGGGCTGGATTCCGCTTCGTCCACGGTGAAAGTTGATGTATTCCGTCAGCGACCAGCACAGATCCGCTCTAGGCATGACGAAGCGGATATCGTCCTCTTTTGGAAGACCAAACAAAGTAGTTTCGCTTTCACAACGAAGCACACAGCGTCTTCACGACATGGCTGCAGCGTCAACAAAACTACAGTGAGACTAAAAGTTACGCCTTCTTTCTTTGCGTGAACATTTGGGCGGCGTTATGCAAATCTTCCCACATAGTGAGGTAGATATGTGGGGGCGTGTTAGAACGAGCCGTTTTAG
>NW_015554116.1:313419-320122 GCF_001515605.1 Sinocyclocheilus anshuiensis | reverse complement strand
GCACCAAGAGCTTGTAACACTCCAAAGAGAAAGGAAAAATTGAAATCGCATCATATGACCCCTTTAAATGTAATGTGTGTTTTGTATAGATACGTATCAAGCACACTGGGTGGCGCTGTTTGCTCTCCTGATGTGGGCACCTCTGCAGGTGGCAGCAGATTCAGAAGAGGAAGCCCCCTCAGACTGGGCATTGTGGAAAAGGCTTCATCAAATATCCTATGATGAGGAGGTCGGTTAGAATTATTTAGGTGTCTTTTTTTTTACTCATATTCTTGCTAAGTGAAACACAACAGGAAAAATTTCTAATACACACTGAAAAAAAACAAAAACATTTTAAAATTAAAAGTTTTACTTGCCACTTACCACTTTTTATAGTGCAAAAAAGAGAGTAAAACAGTAATTTTGGCGTCAGTTGTTCCTTTAAAAATAAAAAGGTTTGAAACACTGTTGACACATTTAATCCTGTATAAACATGTAGTTTAAGTCCGTTTGTGGTTGTGGATTATATGTTATATGTATGTTATGCACTGTGTTTGACTTTATATTAAAGATGACTTTATGACTGTAGAGTGACGACATTCAGAGACAAATCATCTGGGAGACCAATCTGCGAATGATTGAGAAAAACAACGATAATTTCCGCTTCGGATTGTCGACGTTTAACATGGCAATGAACAAATACGGTGACCTCGTAAGTAAAACGATTGAAAATTTCAGAAACTGCTGTATTATCTTTGTTAAAGGGTCAGTTCACCCAAAAATTAAAATTCTGTCATTAATTACTCACCCTCGTGTCGTTTCAAACCCGTAAAACCTTTGTTCATCTTTGGAACACAAATTAAGATAGTTTTGATTAAATCCAAGAGCTCTCTGAACTTCCGTAGACAGCGACGCAACTGAAATGTTCCCAGACTCAGAAATGTAGCAAGGACATCGATAAAAGAATACTACGAGAATACTTTCTGTGCGCAAAAAGAACAAAAATAACATAATTTATTCAACTATTCTTCTCCCAGAGTTCTTATATAAGTCTATTTATATAAGTAGAATACGCTTTCTCCTGAACGTAAACAATGCTGATTACGTTGATTACATTCTGGGGAAAGCGTGTGCATGCATTGGGTTACTCTCCAAATTGGTGGAAGATGGTAACTCGGGGAAAAGAACAGTTAAATAAATTATGTTATTTTTGTTCTTTTTGCACACAAAAAGTATTCTCGTAGCTTCGCAAAATTGAAGTTGAGCCACTGATGTCACATGGACTGTTTTACTAATGTCCTTACGACATTTCTGGGTCTGGGAACATTTCAGTTGTGTTACTATCTATGGGAGGTTCAGAAAGCTCTCAGATTTCATCAAAAATATCTTAATTTGTGTTCTGAAGATGAACGAAGGTCTTACGGGTTTGGAACGACATGAGTGTGAGTAATTAATGACAGAATTTTCATTTTTGGGCAGACTAACCCTTTAAATGTGGATTTATACTGACATCTAGTGGTGTGGATGTAACATCCTGCAAAAAAAATATTTTCTGGTCGATTTTGTGTTGTCTAAAATTGTTTTATCTAATTTTTCTCATCTTCAGACCAAGATGGAGTACAAACTTTTGCTGGGCGCCACAATTAATGGACCGATAAACAGGAGAGGAAAGGTTGCATCCGCTCAGTCGCTCCGTGTCAATGCTAACAGACTGGGATTGACCAATGTGGATTATCGAGCACAAGGATATGTGACTGAAGTCAAAGATCAGGTGGATTTCTCTTTTAATTGATCCTTGATATGCGTATGTTTATTCACACATGTAGGCCTTCTGTTGAAAATGATTATACAGTATGTTAGATGCTAAAATGATTGATTTGACGTGATTTTTTCAGGGATACTGTGGGTCTTGCTGGGCCTTTAGCACTACAGGTGCCATTGAAGGGCAGATGTTCAAGAGGACGGGGCGGTTGGTGTCCCTCAGCGAGCAGCAGCTGGTGGACTGTTCCAGGTCGTATGGCACATATGGCTGCAGTGGAGCCTGGATGGCAAACGCCTATGATTACGTGATCCATAAAGGGCTGGAGAGCTCTGACACTTACCCCTATACTTCAGCGGTGAGTGCTCTTGGTCATTTGAGTCAGTTTTGAGATGTTTTCGTGTGATTCGGCCAATCTGAATGTGTGTTTTTCGGATCTGGTTTCATCAGGATACTCAGCCCTGTTTCTACGACAGAAGTTCAGTTGTCACCAGGATCAGTGATTACAGATTCATCCCGGCCGGAGATGAACAGGCGCTGGCTGACGCCGTGGCAACCATCGGTCCAATCACTGTCGCCATAGATGCCGATCATCCAAGCTTCCTCTTCTACAGCTCAGGTAAGATTTTCACTTCCTTAGATTCAATTTCCAACCTGAAAAGAAAAAAGAAAGAAAAAAGATATGTAACTGATATACATAGTAAGTCTATTTTGTAAATATTTTTACACAAGTCAGTGATTTTATAAGTTATTAATATATTGTTAAAATAATAATTTAATAGTAATTTATATTAACTACTAATTTTAATATACTGTTATTTTTATATTCACTTTTAACTTTATTTATTAACGATTTTATTTTTTTCTATTATATTAGTATGACTTTTTTATTTGTATATATAATATAAATATATGCACACATATATGTATTTATATAAGTATATAAATGCAATACAAATTTTATATACACAATCTATAATATATTGTATAAGTAGAACAGTTTATGTATACTGTACTTCACTGTCTAACTCTATAAAATGTTAAGATGTTAAATGTTAATATTAGTTTGAATTTTTTATTTATTTGTATATATAAAATCTGTTTTATATATATAAAATATGTACAATACATTGATAAAACTATTAAATTATATCAATAAAATTATTAAATGAATTACACTTTATAGAGTTACACAGTTAAGTAAAGTAGGACAGTAGTATATATATAATATAATTCACTTACATATGTAAATATAGATATGAACACACTAATAACTATTTATTTACATGTACAATACATGCTTATTACATTTTTTATAACAAATTACTTAAAACAATAATATATATAAATAAATATCTTAATAAAAAAATAATGTAATTATATTACATTTATTTATAAGTATTATATTACTTTTTAACATGTATAAATAAACATAAATAATAAATTTGAATATATAAGTATTTATATATAAATATCTATTTAATGATTTGTACAATATTATATATATAGACTAAAATAATAATTTAATGATAAATGATATGAATTGTTTCAACAGGAATCTACAAGGAATCTAACTGTAACCCTAACAACCTCAACCATGCTGTGCTTGTGGTTGGTTATGGCTCAGAAGGGGGCAAAGATTACTGGATAATCAAAAACAGGTAAGAGAACGCCCATCATTTAGGTTTATGAGTACATTAACACCCTATATACACTGATAGAAAATCCACACAACGAACTACAACTTCTACTGTAGACAACTTCATTACCTTTACAGAAAAGTATTGTACTGTGGTGGCATCATGTTACAGTGATGGAATCAGACAGTAAAACACATGGTACTTCATAGAATACCATGCTTTTACCAGAGTATATGTCCAAAAAACATGGTAATTACATTTTAATGGTCTGACCCTTTCTTTTTCTTTCTTTTCTCAGTTGGGGAACAGGATGGGGTGATGGAGGCTACATGCGAATGATCCGCAATGGCAAAAACACTTGTGGGATCGCCAGCTATGCTCTTTATCCCATTGTGTAAGAAGAACCAGACATTTCCAAATAAAGACTTATGAAGTCTGAAGTTTGTGTCAGAATCAGTTAATTTAGTCAGTGGGTTTGTAAAAGAACAGCTATTACACTATGGAGCTTTACTTCAGTCCTGCAATAGAAAATGAGTGTTTGCAGTTTTTGCAGTCCATTTTAAGGCGTGCTTTATCAGATTTTTTTCACATAACCTCTCCCCCTGTGCAAACTTGCATGCGTTTTTTCACTGTATACCCAGGTGTGTTTGAGACTACAAGACTTTTGTTCTCACAATAGGCTACTAATGGAGACAAGGTCATGTGCTTAAATGTTGTGTCTAGATAAGTGTGTTGCTGCAACGACACGTTTGGTGCTATTGTTGTGCAGTGTTGCGGAAACATTAATCAGTGCATTTCATATATCAACGGTGAACATAAAAGGTTAAAAAATGTGAGGATGTTTTATATATACACACACACACACACACATATATATATATATATATGTGTGTGTGTCTATATATATATATATATATATATATATATGTGTATATATATACACACTGTGTGTGTACAAATATAAATAAATAAATAAAACTAAAAACAAATATAAATAACTAAATGCACATAATAAATTTGACATTGTTAGAGCTGAGACATTAAAAGTTAATTATTTATGAAGTTCCTATTGGTGGTGCCAGCATGTGTGTAAAAATTATTGCCCTACCTCTCCTCTGTACACACTGCTATCACACACCTGGAGAGAGAAACAGGAAGAAAAGGGCTTTTTGAACTTTGTCAGGGGTGAAGATCAGATCACACGTAGGTTGTTGTTGTAGGAGCATGGAGTTGCAGTAAATGCATATATGGCATGTACATTTATAAATGGCTAGGTTCTTATTCCTGGGAGTCCAAATGATGTGGACTGGAGTACTGCTGCTGTTCTGTCTGGATCTATGGGTATCTGCAGATGAGTTGGGACGTCCAACGACTTTCTGGTGGGACAATGATATTCAAGTCAAAAAACACAGCGATCAACAGTCATGGGGGCATATTTTCAGAAAGTATTGTGATTCAGCACACATTAAGGTAAGATTGTTGTTGTAAAAATGCCCTTCTGCAAAGAAATAAAGAAAAAAGTCTTAAACCAGCCTGTTTCATTTTTGTTAAAGCAGTTAAAACCACCTTAAATCAGCTAAGATCAGTAAAATAATGTTTGTTTCAGCGGTGATATTTTGTTTCTTTTTTTTTTTTTTTTTAATTAAAAGTACAACTGAACTAGATTACTCGGGTCTGATGCATCAACTACTACTATTCTATTTAAATTGTTCAAGTTAGAGCTTTCCAGTGAATCCTGAGCCAGTTCACAAAAACGATTCATTTGAATCAATCCGAACAGTGACACAAATTCACTGATTCACCGAAATGACAGTCTCCTTCAAACGTAATAAACCCAATTAACAACTCGCCGACTTATCGTCTCTTTTGAATATCTAAAAAAAAAAAAAAACATTTTCGACAGAATTTTTCAATAAAACTATTAACAGAAATATATGTCACGCAATGACGTAAGAGAACCACTGAATCATTTCTGAACAGAAAAGACTCGGATTGCGAATCTAGATCAACTCGCTGACGGAACGTTCCAAAGTAAACCATTCGTGTATGCAATTTTAGGACCCCCAGGCCAAACAAGTTCAAACATGTTTTTCTTAAGGTATGTCAGATAAAAGATTTAGCTTGAACGCACTGGCACGCTGCCAGCATAAACCGCAGAAAGTGAAGAAACTAACCCTCATTTTCTGTTTGAATATGAAAAGCATTCAAGTTGTTGCAGTGGCCTGTCTTTTTATGTCAATTTTGTGAAGTAATATTGTACCTTCAGGGTTAAAGTCCGGGTTCCCAGCTTGTAGGTGTTTTCAATGAGCCGTACAAACCATAGCCCCTATGCAGAAACTATGAAACAACTCCATAATGATTCTTTAAAAGCTTTCAGTTTCTTCATTTCCTCTTTTTGTCATTTGGAATGTGTAAATGGTCATTAACTGTGGCAAAAACATTGTGTTTTAGCCAAAAGTATACCATTGTAAGATGATACCATCTGCACATGTTTGTATCTCATATGATGATTTTGTCTGCATTTGCACCATTGCAGGACTGTGATCGTGGTTATTACAGGGAGCGAAGTGGACCACATAAGGGACGGTGTGTGCCGTGCAACTGCAATGGCCTGTCCAATGACTGTGACCCACATACTGGAAAATGTTTGGTAAATTTTTTAAAAATTTAATCTTGAATAACTTTCTTTTGAGAAAGTTCACTGTAAAAAAAAAAAAAAAAAAAAAAAATCCATAAAATTTAAAAACCTGCAGCTGTGGTTGCCAGAATTTTACCGTAAAAAATGTGGTAGCAACATTTTAGGTTTTACGGATTTAACTTAAATTTACATTTAAATACCATAATTTTATTATCTGATATTATGTTAATATACCAACCTATGGAAGCACTGAAATCCGTTTTGTACTTTTGTAATACACTGATAACCACCAAAAGCAGGTGGTGATGAGAAAGTCACATGATGAACCAAAGCCCATCACAAGCAGCTTTTAAATAATAACATACAGTATATAGAAGGTGCACAGTGTCATTCACACAAACACTAAACACCATCATGGTAACACACATGAAACTGAAATAATGCAATAAACATTAATTTAACAACATTAGATGTAACATACAACCCAAATGAGGTTGATAAGAACCGATAAGAAAAAACTAAGAAGAAACAGTTATTTCAACAAAAAACATCAAATGTGAAATGTAACGCAGGGAATTCTGGGAATGTCAATTTACGGTTATTCACTGTAAATTATATGTTCTTTTTCACTTCCAAAAATTGTATACTACCGTAAAATTACATGTAATGTCCAATACAGTTTTTCAC
>NW_015554116.1:286795-312393 GCF_001515605.1 Sinocyclocheilus anshuiensis | reverse complement strand
GGTGAGTAATTAATGACAAAATTTTCATTTTTGGGTGAACTAACCCTTTAACCAATTAATAGGTTTTTACTGTAGCATTTTTACAGGCTTTTACCGTTAAAATCACAGTCATTTTAATCTTTGTTATTATATGCCCTTCATTTTTTGTTACTATATGTGCCTTGTACGTGAAAAGATGTTTCACAGATTATGGATGTGAATGTCAGATAAAAGGAATTTCATCCAGGCTTGTAGTGCAGTTTTCATCCAGCCATTTATACAACATTTTATTGTATATTTATTTATTTTTATATATATATTTATTTTTTCGATATTATTATATATTTTATATATTATTTGTAGGTTGTTAATCTGTTGTGATAACAGTGATATTTTACATCCATTTACAATAACATGTCATTAAGACCAAATTTGTGATCATATGAATTTAATCATAACATCAGTAATGTCAACTTTTATGAGTAATGCATCTCCACTTTTATTGTTTTGTGCTCAGTTCATTTTTTGTGTTGTCACACTGAAATGATGCTGTATTTGCAGAACTGCCAGTTTAATACAGCCGGCGACCACTGTGAGCGATGTATGGAGGGTTATTACGGCAGTGCTGTTATGAGAACCTGTTGTATGTGTCCGTGTCCCTTAGCAGACCCATCCAACAGGTACGATGTCATCTAATCAATAAAAAAATACATACATGACAGATTCGCTTTTGTTAAAGCAGAAAAACATAACTTAATTCATGTACAATTAATAAAATTTTTATTGTTTAAATATTTTATTGAGTATTGTTTTTATTGTTTAATTATTTTATTGCTTATTTAATTTTTTTAAATTAATTAAAATATTGTTTATTAATATTTTATGCAGTTTTGCAGTGGGATGTCTCAGGGTTGGAGATGAGTTTGAGTGTTTGTGCAAACCTGGTTACGCTGGAGTTCGATGTGAAAGGTGTCTTTAAAAAATATATAAATATATATACACACATTTATATGTGATTGAAATAATTTCATTAAAACACACAAAAGTTTGCATGAATGTTTTTAAGAAATTCACTCATTTTAGGTGTGCGCTTGGATACTATGGCAATCCTTTAGTGAAAAGAGGAAGTTGTCAGCCGTGTGACTGTGACCACGGTTATGTATGTGACCCGCTAACAGGTGGTAAGTGTCACAGACGTAGTGCAGAGATCTCCGAGATCACTCAATGAAGAAGATGCAAAAATCCAAGGTCCTTTATTTAAATTCACCAACATAAACGCAGTAAATCACAGGAGAAATACTTCTACACTACTATTAGATAATGACCTTCAATACCAGACCCCGACTAACGAGAAACTAAAGACTTAGAGCAACCAAACAAGAACTAAACAAGCAGCACCTTAACAGAGTACTCAATCAATTAGTAGCTATAGAAACTAAACAGGCAATGAACAAATGGAAGCATGAACTAATTACCAAACTAGAAAACTGCTCACAGTACTAAAATTGCTAACAGTGCAGGGAGCCAAGTTGGTGCCAGTAGCTCAGGGAGACAGGGAGGTGCTGGAATAGGTGTCTCGGAGATGGCCTCTTTGGCTGTGCCTGGAAGAGCGGGAGGCTCTGGAACAATCCCCATGACTGTATCGCAGAAGACGGGGGCATCATAACAGGGAACGGTCCCCTAAATGTAATGAGGAGGCTAGTGATAACCATAGTGACCGCAAAGAGTGAGCAGGGTGAGCTTGAGATCCAATCAGCCTCCGTGGCTGAGACGAGGGACTTAGAAGCACAGGAGATACTGATGGCCTCCTTGGCTGAGATGCAGAAGACTGGAATACAGGGAATCAGGACAGCCACGTCAGCCGTCAGGGTATAGCCCCACCCTAAAAAATTTTTTGTGGAAATTGCGGGTATGTGTGCAGTCCAAACACACATTATAGCCACTGCTGTTATAGTCAGAGCCAAGGTAATTTCGTTTTCAACGATTGCAGGTTCCGCAAGCACAATGACCACTGAGCCAGCTCGGAACTGAGCTCTGGGGATGAAGCAAACTTGGGACTCTGATCAGGGGCTGGAGCCTGTACTGGACTCTGGTCAGGGGCTGGAGCCGATGTGTGAGTGGCCCAGACACACACAAATGCTAGTGCCATTATGGACAGTCTAATGCTCTCCTGGCCGAGTTCTGGGGCTGGAGCGAACTCTGGAGTACTTTCTGGAGCGGACTCAGGGGCTGGAGTCATGGAGGACCGTCTCCTTTTCCTGCTTCTCCTCCTTTGGGCTGAGGTTTTAACAGTCTCAGGACTGGGCTGACACTCTGGAGTAAATTTGTGGGCTGGAGTGGACTCTGGAGTGGACTTACGGGCTGGAGTGGACTCAGGCCTTGGGATATTTGCTGATCGTGCTGACATCAGCAGTGGATCCACCACACAGGATGCTAGTCCCTTCCACCCCAAGATGGATCTGGTGGCAGGCATGATGGCTGAAGTCTCTAGTTTGTTCGCCATGATGTGACAAGGCATGATGTACACTGTGGAATTGCAGGGTTCCTCGTCAGCAATTCCCACTGTAAATGGGGAGCCACTCAACAATAGGGCATATTCCAAGTATTGAGCTAGGGTCCAGGTTGAGTCACCCCCTGGCATCAGCCAGCTAAAATTAAGAGTCCAGGACACTCCAAAAACAAACCATAAGTTGAACGTCATCCCATGTAGACATATGGAGTCTACATAAGACTCCACTGGACATCCATCTTGATAAACGGAGCATAGTTTCTCCTCTACACTGCTCACTTCTATTAGGTAATCCATACCTTACAATTCCTTGATGGTCTGGTATTCTGTC
The DNA here is from genome assembly GCF_001515605.1 of Sinocyclocheilus anshuiensis. Classification (NCBI taxonomy): domain Eukaryota; kingdom Metazoa; phylum Chordata; class Actinopteri; order Cypriniformes; family Cyprinidae; genus Sinocyclocheilus; species Sinocyclocheilus anshuiensis. The sequence continues at coordinate 309,574 of NW_015554116.1, read as the reverse complement.
ACAGATGTAGTGCAGAGATAAGCACTCAATGAAGAAGATGCAAAAATCCAAGGTCCTTTATTTAAATTCACCAACATAAACGCAGTAGATTACAGGAGAAATACTTCTACAATACTATTCGAAAATGACCTTCAATACCAGACCCCGACTAAGGAGAAACTGAAGACATAAACAGAGCAAACAAACAAGAACTAAACAAGCAGTACCTTAACAGAGTACTCAATCAATTAGTAGCTATAGAAACTAAACAGGCAATGGGAGCATGAACTAAATACCAAACTAGAAAACTGCTCACAGTACTAAAATAAACAAGACAAGACAAGAAAACAGATCAAAAACAGAGCCAAACAAGCACACACAAACTCAGAATGTGACAGTAAGCAAGCTCTCCTGATTTACATAATAATAATAATCATATAAAATTTAGACTGGTTAAAAAATAAATAAAAAAATAAAAATATTTTAATTAATGTTTTGAAGACGCTGAAATTCACATTTCTTTGTTCTTATAGATTGTTTTGAGGCCGATGACCCGGATACTGGCAACTGCCTCGGTTTGTTCCTCAAAAAATTCTTAAAAATTGTGTGAAAAATATTTCATAATATTGTTGGCCTATATATTCCTGCATGGGGCCTCAGGGCTGTTTGTATATTTCAGTAATCATGTGATATTTATTCATAGGCATTGTGACAATGAATGACAGGGTTGATTAGGTTTGACTTACTCCGGTCTTTTTCCTGTTAGAGTGCGATACCTGCGTCATTAAGTTAATGGATGATCTTGATGCGATGGATGATGAGTTCTCCAAACTGAAGACTCAACTCGAGTTTTATAGTCGAAATGCTACTTCACACACAGGACTGGAAAAACTTGAAGATGCAATTGCTGGTACAAAGGTCTCTACAAGAATCTTCCACACCAACACTTTGGAATGACATTGAAACACCAAGTATTTCAACACATCGGGGTTTTTTTGACAATCATTTTCGCTTCTTTAGGTTTTGGTCCATAAGTACTCTAAATCTGTCTTCGCATTGAAACCAAAGGTTTTGGAGCTTGAATCTGATCTTGAAAGTATCATAGATGACCTCACTGTTCTCAATGACAAGGTACCGTTACTGTTTATGGTAGTTTATCTTCATGTAGTACATAAAATGGAGCATGAAATCCATTGTCGTCATTACCTGACCTAGAATTACAAGAACAACTTGTGTTTGTTTCAACAGGCAATTGAGATGTTCTGTACTGCAGGTCAGTTGTTAAAGACTCTGGACCAAACCTATCAAAGAGGGGACAACCTGCGATCTGAGAGTGTGAAACTCTTACGAAAGATACAAGGTGAACCCACTAGATCCGGCTGAGATTTTAAAGCCAATTTCTTCTTGAAATGTCTTTCTCCATCTTGCTCACCAGTTGCACTTTTCCATCTTGACCCACATAGAGTTCTTGGAAGAGTTGAAGCGATCCAACCACACAGGTGGGAACACAGAGGAGGCCACCAGGATGATAAAAGAAGCCCAATGGATGCTGGTGAAGATGCGAAGACAAAGCTGTAGGGTTCAGAGAGAACTGGCTAACGAGGAGCTCAGAAAAGCACGAACACGTGGGTCAATTGCTTCTGAATCAGATCAATTAAAACATGGTTGCATAATCTTGGAGGGCCAACGTCCTGCAGAGTTTATCTCTAACTTGTCCCAACCCAGCTGCATGTTTCCAGTGGAAGACCTTGAGTAGCTGAGTAGCTTGCACCAGTGCAAAACCTCATTTGGCGTTAAAAAACCAGTGTCAGGATTTACTAAAGACACGCAGTGGGAAATCAGCGATGAAAAGGCGTGGACACATTTATTTTTGCGACTCACCTTATTGAATATGCATTTGTAGGAGTTTCCCTTTCGATCTGTAAATTTATGGGAGGAGAGTTTTAAAATAAATCACGCAATGCAATTTACTAAGATTTGCACTCGTCAATTCACTGATATTTGTGGCATTATATAACACCCCCCATAAAAAGCATGTCTGTAAGCAGGCGGTAATTTGTGCTGCTCTTAGTAGATTGTGCTGGTCATTATGGAAATGAGATGTTACATCTGTGTTCTTTTATGTGCACCGTGTCAGTAAATCACCCACAGAATTTTCCACTCCCATTGGCGCTTTAATGGAATTGCACTCTAACGCTAATTTGCCCTGTTTAGTGAATCTGGCACTTAGATGGGTTTTATTTGGGCTGGAGCTAAACTCTGCTGGACATTCATCCTCCAGGAGCCAGAATGGACAACCCTAAATTAGGACTTTGTTTTAGGATCCTTAGTAGTAACCAAGCTCCTTCACGGTTTCAAGCGTGCTTGTTTCTCTTACAGTACTTAACCTCATCTTGAATGACCTGATGGTTCCTCTGAATGGCTCCTTGGTAGTGACTGATCATATTAGACAAAAACTCATGGATCAGGCAGAAGATCTTAAAGATATACAAGAGGCGCTTATAGATGCACAGCTTGATGTGATCAAGGCCAATGCTGTGAATAAACTCAACGAGGAACTGCTGAGAAATATTTTGGTAATCAAATAATAATACTTGGCGACTGTCCTCAGTGCTGTAAAACAGTGGTTTTCAAACTTTTTTGACCAACTTTGAGAACCACTCTTGTATAAGATTCTTTATTTGTTCACACCTTCATTGATTGTTTGTTCAACAGAAACAGTTAAAGGTATTGAGGAAAAATCAGGGAAATATCATGGCCAATGTGAACATGACCAGAGAGACACTAAAAGAGACTTCGGATTTCCAGAAAATGATGGCTGACCTAACAAAGGTGACAAATAATGATATTCTTTTGTAAAACGTTCACTAGTTTGGATACTTACCTTTTGTTCTCTGCCAGGAAATGACTCATCTAGCAGCTTTGATTGACGGAGCAAAAAACGAACTAGAAGCAAAACTTGAGCTGCTCGCCAATGCAACCGCTAAGGCGGGAATTGTGAGACAGGCTGAGGAGCATGCGCAGGAACTTATGAAGCTGGCTATGGACTTTCAAATGTAAGTCCTCTAAAGATCCTGAAACTATATTTTTTGTTTTTCATGACATTTTAATGACTGAATGTGTCTTGTAGGTTCATACGGAGCATCACCAATTCAACCGCTGTTCAGAAAGCAATCGAAGCCATCAAAGCATTTACAGATGTCATTGATGCCATAAAGGAGGCGGAAGCTGCCGCCAAACACGCTAAAGAAGTGGCAGACCAGGCTTTTGAGGTATAAGTGATGATAAATGGTCGATATTAAAATATTATAATATTTTGTCAAAATTAAACTCAAAAATCAATTTTAAATGCTACAATTGAATTTAGTCATCATGACATTATAATGTACAGTATGAAAAAAGTATATTGATTTTTTTAAAATTACATTTTAAAGTTTTAATAAATTATTACAAATCTAGTTTTTCTTCCTAAATCAAACTTACTCTGTTTCTTTGAATTTCATGTCCCAGGATGTGCAAGGACAAGATCTACAAAATAAAGCCAATGATTTGAAAAACTTTGCAAATACTCTGCTGGTGAAGGCCAAGGAAGCAGAGATACAGCTAGAAGGTTGCCATTGTCACATTTAATGCAACTGCAGCAAACCGTAAAATAGCATCCAGAGCAATAGAGCACAGTCGCAGGACTTCAACGTCACCACCATTTATCTTTTTAAATCGTTTATTTATAAAAAGATTAGAATAGTTTGGAAGAGCGCAATCACAATGAGGCTGTAAAAGCAGACTAGTGAGTAGATGAGCTTACTGACTTCAGGACAATGGAACCCGAAGTGCTAAAATACGAACTCGTTTCCAGGGTGTAGCCTGGAACCAAACAAAATCAACTAGAAATCATATGAATTCATGGGTTTTTCACAGGCATGTTGTGCTGTTTAGTAACAAAATTCTCATCTACAGATGTCACGCAAAAATGTGAAGCTTACAAGAACCTGATCCAGCAGGCCAAAGACAAACAGAACACCCTGAAGCAAGTCTTGCAAGATGTATTGGAGAGGATGAACAACATCAAAAGGGGTGAGAAGCTCATTTCGCTCAAACATTTTTCCACAATAAATATCATCATGGTCTTGTCAGATGAACACTTGAGTGGTTTGGTTTTTTAGATGATATTCGTGTCCTCATCAACCAAGCCAAGGAAGGTGCTGCAGATGTGAACGCCACAGCAGGCGATGCAATAACCAGAATTCAAAACATCAGTGAAGAACTTGCCAAAATCAAGATTTCCTCTCAAGATTCAAACCTGAACAACTTACTTGATGGTGTCAACAAAACATGTCAGTCTCCTCAATTCTTCTTTCCAGAGACCTTGAGTTGATATAATGCACATTATTCAGAGTTCAGAGATATCTGTCAAACATAGTATGAGCATACAAGTCTCTATCCTGGTTTCTTTAATTCGGGGGAACATCACTGAATGCTAAATCCTCATAATCTTTTACAGTGACAGAACTGGATCAGTCTTTCCCTTCACTGATTGACAAACTAAACGAAGTGGAGAACCAAAGCGAGCACATGCCTAGTCCAGCCAACATCTCCAACAGCATCCAGAAAATCAAAGACTTGATCGAACAGACCAGAGACGCGGCCAACAGGGTGAGTTCTCATGCAAGCAGAGGAGATGTTTCTCCAGCCGCCTCCAGATGTTTATCTCCTTGCTTCTCTCTTACGTTTCTAGATCAGGGGGCCGATCTTGTTTTCTGGTGATGCTCACATTGAACTTCGACCTCCTAAAGACCTAGAAGACTTCCGAACCTTTACTGCTCTCAATCTTACTCTGCACCAACCAAAAGCTCGAGGCGATGGAAGACGTAGACGCCAACTGGGTGTTGAAGACAACCAGTTTGTTTTTTATCTTGGAAATAAGCATGTGAGGAGGACTTTGATTACTTCATTTATTAGGGATGCATCAATGTATATGTAGTGCATTGTTTTACTTGTAGCTCTCATAATCAACAGACAGTCAGGGGTTTCATTGGCCTGGTTGTGAAGAATGGTGTCCTGTTTTGTGTCTACAAAGTGGGTGGCCGTTTTTATGAGATAAAGACCAGCGAAATCACCAAGTCCAACAATGACAAAGCTTTTATGGATAGGGTGGATTTCCGCAGGTAAACTCCATTTGTCATTGTAGATCTCCACAGATTACATACACTTGCATTTCTGAAAACCATTTGTGCCTTTTTTAATTCCCAAATCAGAGTTTATCAAGATGCGCAGGTCATGTACACAGAGACTTTCACTTCAACTGAACCCAAAGTGCTGCCGCCCATGATTAATAAGCCTAGCGACATGAATGGATTGCTTGATCTGGATCCCAATGAGGTTGTCTTATATGTAGGTGGATACCCAGAAGATTTTGAGGTAAATAAGTCAACAAAAGAGTTGAAAAATAACTATTTCAACTATACCTTCTTCCCAGTTCTCAGGCTTTTTTCCTGTTTTTTTTTTTTGTCAAACTATGCATTTACGATTTAAAAAAATTGTTTTCCCCTCTCTATATATTCTGAATTTGGCCTTCTAGCCACCTGAAGAGCTTCGGTACCCAGGATACAAGGGTTGTATTGAATTTTCTACGTTAAATGATCGTATCCTTGGCTTGTACAACTTTCAGCGTGCCATCAACATCACAAAAACTGACATGTGTCAGAGGTACTTGATAATGTTATCGTAAGCCATCAGACATTGGTTTTCTTACAGATGAGGTCTTGATCTCTACTTCAAAGTTTGGAGTCATTGTTCCTATATTCCATCCCTAGGGGAAAAGTCCACATGTTGGGGGATTATTTCGATGGCACAGGTTACGGAAAGGTTGCTGTATCACGTGGGAACTCTCTTATTAAGTTCTTTGTTAGGAGTCATCAAATGGATGCAGTGCTTTTTTATGTGGGAAGCGAGGTAAAGACTTACGAAAGATTTGATTCACATTACCAAGTTTAACACATCATACACCAAAATCTAGCATTTCAATCCAGCTATTAAAAAATGACACAATAGTTTCTTGATGCTTCATGTCAGAAGATTTGAATTTAAGTGTTTTTTTACAGACCTCGCACTTCTTAGTTACATTTGAAGGAGGCTATATTGTTTTGAAAGGAAAAAACAATTACACAAACATTTTTGAAAAGTCAAAATTAAAAGTATTTCCCCTAGTAAGTAACTATTTCCATAACTATTTTCTTAATTTTTTTAATATTAATATATTATTGCTTATTATATTCCTATGTCAATACATCATATCCCATTTCTTCCTATAGACAAACTTGATCCATATCAGAATGATTCTGAATGAAGATAGACCAGCAACAATAACTGTCACAGACAACATCAACATTTTTTTTGGAAACGTCAAAGGGTTTTTTGAGGAGGCCTACATCGGGGGTGTTCCAGCTGCAGTCCGGGAAAAGTACTTTTATCATCTTTTATATTTGTTTGTGCACTTCTTCAGCTTTGCATGATTATGGTTAAGGAGGACAGAGGAAAAAGTGACCCAGACATGTTTTCATAATATTATATTTTTCTGCCTCCAGATATAATATTGTTCTTCCACCACTTAGAGGATGTGTCAATAACGTCCATGTAGATGTCACTGCTTCTTTTACAGAGGAAGTTGGAATCGTCCGAGGTTGTCCAAATCCTTTACTGGTAAGACAGTTTCGGTGTATTACTTGGCGATATTTGTGTATCAGGAGAAAATTAATCTGAACTGTTTCTGGTTGCTTGTTTTCAGGGTTCCCGAGAGGCTACTTTTAAATTTGGGAGTTCTCTCTCTCTGTCACCTCCTGTTAACGATACAGACTCAGGGACAATGGTTTCACTTGGATTTAAGATATCCCAGGAGAATGTTTCATCCTTAATACTGACTGGTGGAATGGTTAGTTGATCAAGAACAATTTTTTTTCCATATAAAGGGTTCTGAGTTGGCTATATTGGTTTTGATGCTTCTAATTTTAACCTCTATTATAATAGTTATATATTTATTTAATGTTACTTATGTTATATATTTATTTAATAATTATATAGGCCCTATTAATATATTTTTATATTTAGATATTTAATTTCAAGAAAATAGAGAAAAAAATTAAGAGATTTTTTTATGTTTTCCTTTGGTTTTCAGAATAATGAGTTTTTGCTGTCTTTGAATGACGGCTATGTTGAAATGAGTGACAATAAGAAAAAATTAACATCCACAAACCAATGCGAAACTGGAAAATGGCATTACATAACAGCCTACAGAAGTGGAGCGGGGTAAGATGAACATTTTATATGAAAATAACGTGCAAAGATGCATTTCAACACTTCATGCTGAACTTTTCCCATCAGGATGCAGCTAAACGTTGACAACACAGATATTGGAAATCCACCACCACCATCATCATCAACCACATTCACTGAACTTGGGGAAAATGTGATTTTAGGGGATGGTTTATTTGAAGGCTGTTTGAGGAACCTGTATATACGGAGGTTTGATGTTATGATTTGCTTTATTGTGTTATCATAACTTATAACAGGATTAAGCCACTCATAATAGCCTTATGGTTCAGTCTACAGACCGAATACATTCCGGCCGACTTGAGCAGATTCAATCAGACTGGAAATGTATCTCTGGGATTTTGTAAAGCAGAGCGCCCCCCTCTGGACTCTACTAAGAAGCGTGCCAGACATGCTGGAATTACATTCAACAGCGATTCGGTATTTCACATTATCAAACTCTGTATTAAAGGTGCAGTTTGGATGCACTAAACAAATGATTAGTGACATTATCAGGAAAGGAGATGATGAGAAAAGCACTCAAAATGGAAGATGTGAGGCAAATGTACATTTTTATGGAGGTTTCACTAGTGCATTTACTGTAAATCGGCTTTTATAGCTACACTAGTGTTTTTTTTCTGCATAAAGCAGGACCATCTTATGGTGGCCGCCATGTTGTGATCACATGACTAGCAGAACTATACTCATTTTACTGTAGCACCCCCTATTATTTCAGTTGCAAAATAAGTTAAGGTAGACTTGCCTATGAATAGAGTATTTTTTACAATGCCAACTGAAAAGTTTTGTTCTTGCATAAAACGGCCTCCACACCACTAGATGTCAGTATTGAGTACAAGACTGTGTCAGTGAAACGTTAAGAGAAAAATATAGTGCACCTTTTAGTGATGGGAAGTTCGGTTCTTTTCCGCGAACCGGTTCTTTCGGACAGTTCGAGAACGAGAACCGCTCCAGCAGTGGGCATGTACGTTCGTTATCCGGCTGCTCTGCTCGTGTTCATCTTCAGTTCTCTCTTCACAGCAGTTCAGTCAGTGTACTGTTTGAGTAAATAAATTACTCCGGGATATTGGTTTATTTCGACTCAGAGGGAGTGTCAGCCATGTTAAAAAAGTGAATAACTTAAGTAATTTGTGGATTAATGCTTACTGGAGACGCGAACCGTTTCAAACGATTCAGTCCGATTTGGTGAACTGGTTCAACCGGTTCACTAAGAAGAACCGGTTAAATCGAACGATTCGTTCGCGAACCGGACATCACTAGCACCTTTAAACATTGTGCACTTAAATTATTAAACAAATACATATTTTAAGTGTAAATAGTTAAATAGTTCGCCCAAAAATGAAATTTCTGTCAGTAATTACTCACCCTCGTGTCGTTCCAAAGCTGTAAAACCTTGGTTCATCTTCGAAACACAAATTAAGATATTTTTGATGAAATCCGAGAGCTTTCTGACCCTACATAGACAGCAACGCAACTGACATGTTCAAGGCCCAGAAAGTTAGTTAGGACATCGTTAAAATATTCCATGTGACATCAATGGTTCAACCGTAATTTTATGCAGCTTCGAGAATACTTTTTTGTGCACAAAGAAAACAAAAATAATGACTTTTCAAAAATTCTCTTTTGTGTCACGCTGTACATAAAACAGTCTTCGTAAACATGTCTGAGAATTTTTTGCCCAGCCTTACTTACTCGAACCAAAATATATAGACCAGGGGTGGCAAACTCCGGTCCTGGAGAGCCGAGTTCAGCTCCAACCCTAATTAAAACCTAATTAAAACTCGCTTCCTAGTAACCGTTCAGACCTTGATTAGTTCGTTCAGATGTGTTTGATTAGGGTTGAAGCAAAACTCTGCAGGGCTGCAGCTCTCCAGGACCGACGTTCGCCACCCCTGATATAGACCATGAACTAAGAGAGATGTACCGTCTCTTCTATGCCAGCTCCTGCATTAGCAGCACCACACGGATGTGTCATGGTACTCTCGTGAACGTGCGTCGAAGACTGACACAGAAGAGAAGATACTGTTGAATAAAGTCTTTTTTTTCTTTGAGCACAAAAAGTATTCTCATAGCTTTAACATTAAGGTTGAACCACTGATGTTGCATGGACTATTTTATTTTACATGGGCCTAGAATGTGGTTGAAATAATCTACATCGTCAAATTCCTGAGAATGAGAGCTTTCTTGTGATATATGACTTGACTTTTTTGTGAAAAATATATAAAATACACATTCTTCATAAAAATAATTCGCAACGGTTAGGCGGAAATTTGTGTGTGGGACGAATACATTTCTAAGCTTAATTTTACTGCTTTATGAATATAAAAACCAAAAGGAATGGTATTCTTTGTAAAGAAGACACTCCAAGCTTTCAAATGAACCCATATATGGGCTGATACCATATAAGGAAGGCTATGTAAATGAAGCATAAACATTTTTAACGCCATTTTGGACCCGTATCCGGGTCCGCAGAGTTTAACTGGTTTTAAGTGAACTAACCCTTTAACATGTTGACATTTCTTGCTAACAATCACTAAGATTATTTTCTAAATGTTGCCATAGAAGAAGACAGTGGGTCTCATTCACTAAGCTTATTTGAAATCTGCATACAAACATATTTTCGAACAAATCATGATTCATTGGTAATTTTGTACTAAAATTTAAAATTGAATATGTCATTTGTTATACTCTTATGTTTTGCTGTTTTTAAAAGGGAAGATCTAAACAAGGCTGTAGAAACCCAAAGTCCGTCAAAAACACCTACCACCTTGGTTCCAACAGCCAAATGCAGTTTAAAATAGATCCAGAGAAGCTCAATAACAGGTAAATGGTGTCAATTACATATTAATACTTCATTTTGTAGCACATTTACGAGATCTTCCTTTTCCTACAGGCTGCATTTCTCCCTAGATGTCCGTACCAAATCATCTGAAGGACTTTTACTCCATGTCTCAGGGAAATATGGCGTTCCTCTTGTGATCTTGTATTTGGATAAAGGAAAAGTCAAACTCTCTGTTGGGGCAGATGAATTAATCTCCTCTCAGAAGATAAATGATGGTGACTGGCACAATGTATGTAGCAAAAGTAAAATGTTGTGTTTCCGTAACTGTGTTTCCAAAATCCCAAGTTTTAATTTATGTTGTGCATACAGATCAAGTCCAGCATGAAGCAACACAACTTTCATCTAGTGGTGGATGGCGTTCAAACACCCGATGGACATTCGTTGAAAGGATTCACACATGATCTGCAGTCTCCTGTCTATGTGGGACACGGAAAATTTCAGATGCTTCACAAAACACAAGTATGAACGTGTAACTTCCCTATTTCAGCATGTTGCTGAACCACAAGTCTTCTGTTCTGTTAAAGTTGCATAACACTTTTTTTCTCAGGAAAAAGTGCCTCAGAAGAGTATAATCGGATGCATTCAAGACATCAGGGTTTCTAAGGTTCTCCTTGTGGATCCAGCTGTCAGTCGTGGGGTTACACCCTGCTTCAAAGGCGTGACAGAGAAGGGGGCCTATTTTGCTGGAAATGGCGCACATTTGGTCTTAGGTTTAGCCTTTTATGTTTTTACATGTGTTTAGTGACAGAAAAAGACATTCAGAAAATTAATTCAATGTTTTTGTTTGGCAGAAAAGCACCTTATCTTTGGTTCTACATACAACCTGGCTTTTGAATTTCGACCCAGGAACCTCACCGGCCTAGTCTTCCACAAAATTGATAACCGTGGACGGACACTCACTCTGTTTCTCAAGAAAGGAAAGGTGAATGAAAATATGGTTTAAGAATATTTTTAGCATTCTTTGAGATATAACACTGTATTTTGGCTATATATTATTGGTAAAAACGGGATTTGAAAGGAAGATAAGACCAAAAAGAAGCTATGCAAGTATGCAGAATGCTAATGCTTAGCAAGCATACAATTGTGTTGTACATACTAAACATGCTGTTGTGCTTTTTCACTTTATCCTTCTCGCACACTCTCAGGAAATAGCGTACTTTTGCGTTGAAAAATCAAGTGGATTAAAGGGATAGTTCACCCAAAAATTTAAATTCTGTCATAAATTACTCGCCCTCATGTTGTTCCAAACTGGTAAGACCTTTGTTGATCTTCAGAACACAAATTAAGATATTTTTTTGAAATCCGAAAGTTTTCTGACCCTCCATAGACAGCAACACGACTACCATTTTCAAGACCCAGAAAGGCAGGAAGGTAGGTAAGGACATCTTTAAAATAGTCCATGTGACATCAATGGTTCAATTTTATGAAGCTACGAGAATACTTTTTGTGCGCAAAGAAAACAAAAATAACAACATTATTCAACAATTTCTTCTCTTCCATGGGTGCGTTTCCTGTACAACGACGTAACTCACTGATTAACCACCACAGTACGATGCATTGTTGTGGAAACTAACAAGCCAGTCACGACTGTTTCCCGAACACGGTCACATCTCCGTCGTTTGAACCACATTAGTTCAACAATTTAGCCTTTGTTAATGACGTCACACGCATGTGGTGGAGTAATAACTTCTGCTAATTAATTGATTTGAGATTTCTGAGATGCTGCTGTGTTCAACATGGCACCTGATGACTAATTTACTATGTTTTGTTCCCTGTCATTTTGCTTTATTTGATGTTTGATTCATCGTGGGTTCCCTCTTACGTCATACTTCAGGGTTCCCTTAGGCATTTATGCGTATGCGCATTCTTCAAAAACGGCGCTTATTGAGGACGCGCTAAAATATATAGATTAAAATGATATATATTTAAATAGAATGGAAGATATAGATTGTACTGCATGTTAGCTTGCTTATTGTGCCCAAAAGCATAATTTATTTAAGTCCATATGTCTTACTAACAAGAAACTATGCTTCTAAACACAGGCCGAGAGCTGTAGTTCCTACCACGTAAGTTTGCGACGCTGTTTGCAAATGTTCGGTTGAACTATGGTTTCGGGAAACACCGAATCGTTGGTACTATGTTGGTAACGACGGAACTTGTGACCATAGTTGGCTAACGATGCTTTTGGGAAACGCACCCATGTCGATTTTTGACACGTGTTCATGAGAGTACCACGACACATGCATGTGGTGCTGCTGACACAGGAGCCGGCCTTCTGTGCTGCGCCTTGTTTTTAATCAGAGGAATGCACACGCATAAAATTATAGTTGAACCACTGATGTCACATGGACTGTTTTAACGATGTCCTTACTGCCTTTCTGGGCTTTGAACATATCAGTTGCGTTGCTATCTATGGAGGGTCAGAAAGCTCTTGGATTTCATACAAATATCTTAATTTGTGTTCCGAAGATGAACAAAGGTCTTACGGGTTTGGAACGACATGAGGCTGAATAATTAATGACAGAATTTTCATTTTTGGGTGAACTGTCCCTTTAACGCTTTGACATTTCTTGCTAACAATCACTAAGATTCTTTTCTAAATGTTGCCATAGAAGAAGACAGTGGGTCTCATTCACTAAGCGTACTTGAATTTTAGTACGAAATTACCAATGAATCATGATTTGTTCGTAAATATGTTTGCATGCAGATTTAAATTTATTGTAACTTATTGTAACAAAAAATATAGGAACTAGGGTTGGGCCGATAGACAATGCCATCATCCTGACAGACGTCAGGATGTTGATCCGGCATCGTGATTCCATCGTGATTCACCCCCTCTCCAGCAATCCGCCGCATCCCAATACCATGTTCGGAAAGGAAATGACGTGTACTACGGAACCACTAAAGGGAATAAATACGAGATGGGAGGGAAAAAATATATTTCAGTGCTTTCTCTCACAATTATATCGTTGGGTAATTATACTATATATAAATTGCAGGCATCATGGAGCCGTTATTAATATGCAGGGCACTGAAACCGCTTTTGAATGCGCTCTCTCTTTTTACTTTCACTTTCGAGATTCGCGATCACACGTACTATATACTACGGAGCGGCAGTACTTACCACACATTGTACAAGATTAGTTTGTCAGTGGTGCTCAGGATCTGCAAATCATTCGCCCATCATCCTTTCATTCACGCTTCGGGCAAAAAGTTATCTTGTGTGTATAAATATAATTATTCACAATATTATTAGTGAACAAGACCTAGTCTGTGCTAATGCATGCTAGCGCCCCTTGTGGCAACACTGAGATTGCACACACTTCGTGTTTGCATTAATATACTTGCATTAAGTACATTTCAGTCCTGTTACTGGACGTTAATTTTATAATTATGTTCAGTATCACATACAGTATGCAATCTGTGTGGATTATGCTTATTAGGTGGTGTTAACAGCGTACAATGGACAGCGCCGCTATGGCACCGCATTGACCCCAACAAGACCCCTCTGTGATGCATTTCACTATGTGACAGGTACTATTTTACTGCTTTTTTCTAATTAAAGTAGATTATAAATGATAATTATTACAACAAATGTGAGGTTTCATTCATTTCAGTGTCCATACGGAGGAAAACTATCGAGCTAAGAGTGGATGAAGTGTCCTCACGGGTGAGACAAAAGTCTGTATACCTTCCTCCATCGCATGAAACGATCTACATCGGTGGCATTTCAGGTAAAGCCAGCTTTGATGTAACAAAAATGCCTCTTTTCTTTCAAGAAAGGCATAATAATTTACATTTCTGTCTCTGTTAATGCAGAGAATCGAAGCGAAGAAGTGGAAATGCAGGCATCTTATGTGGGGTGTTTGAGAAACGTGCGGCTTAATCAAAATCCTATCACATTTGATGGCATAACAAGCATATTTGGCCCCATAAACTCCAAGTGCCCAGCGGAATAATGGAAACAAAAATCAAGCACAGCTCAGCAGACTAATTTTGGAGTTAAACAGTTTGCAAAATACTAATTATGATTGCTTTGGGTAATTGTATTGGAAAGTGACATTAAAAATAGACTTGCACAAATATACATAATGAAAGCACATTTCCTCAATAGTTAGAATTAATGTTAATGAAGCCTCAAATGTAAAAATGTGTATGGAAATAAAAATATATTTTAAATTATTTCATTGTCTGTGCTTCTCCTTGTGGCTCATAGATGTATTTACATAGCTGGTACGTCTGTGCTGTTTGATAAAGACTGAGACTTCTGCCTGCACTTTCATTATTTATTCATAACATGTGCATTAATGTGTGAATAACATGTAGGCTACTTCCTTGTTCAGGCCATGCAGAAAGCTTTCTTCCTAATTTCTTTCCGTCTCTTGTGCTTTCTGCCTTGTGTTATACGCATGAATGCAGTGAAAATGAAACTATTGTACTTATTGGAAACCTCATGACCATCATTCTGATTAATAGAATTGGGTTGAATTTAGGTAAAAGGTTAAATAAATGAAAAAATAAATAATGTAAAAACAAGAAACAGAAAAATATAAATGTTTTTATAGTTCCACACAGTGGAAAATCACTAAGAATTACTAAAAATTGCTCTCGATAAAGTGTTTTATGTTTTTAAATTTTCTTTAAATATTCATGTAAAAGTAACATGGTATCCTAATTTTTGCAAGCAAATCAATTTTTTGAATGAATCATTTGTTTTCTTTCATACACTTACTAACATAATATTTTAACAATTTATGCTATAAACTTCAGTTCAGAAATAGCAGTTTTTAATAAGACTTTTAATAAGAGATAAGACTTAATATTAAGATTTTTTGACTATGAGAACCTGTTTCCGCTACAGAATATAAAAAATCGAAAAAGTAACTATGACTTTTTATCTCGTAATTCTCTCACAATTCAGACTTTTTGAGAAGTGCGAGTATATATACATATATATATATATATATATATATACTCCCAATTGTGAGAAGAAACGTTTGAATTGTAAGATTCAACATGAAAAGTCGTAGCCTAATTAACTTTTAGAATTTTTGTTGCGAAATAAATATTGTGGGATATAAACTCAGAATTTTGAGGGAAAAAAGACTGAACTGTGAGATAAAAAAGTCGCAATGACCTTTTTTTTTACATTTCGTTAATTCCGTGACTTGTGAGTAACTCGTTCAAAAGGTACTCACTTCGCCATCTACTGGCATAGCTAACCAATCGATGAACGAATCTTTTTTGTGAATCGATTCAAAATATTCGACTCACGATGAATCCAAATCCCTACTGCTAAGGCCAGAGAAGCTGCACTGCAGCCTGCAAGGGTTAATGCTGGTAACTTAGTCGATGCCTATTTGGAGGCAAAGCGCATGTTACAGTCAAGAGGAAGCTGTCAAGCTTGTGTTTGAAAGCAGAATCGGCACTGCACCTCAGTGAATGACGAGCGGACACGGGACAATAACGCCACTGCTCTGTTGCTCCTTTAACATTGCGTAACGCGCGATGCTGACATGCAAACAGCCAGCTGATATTTCATAGCTCACGGCGGCCTGATGGAGGGGACGACTGCGGATCTGAAAACATCTTAGCACCGCAGATCGGACACGGAAGGGATCAAACTATATCCGGACGATTTTCTCCAGTGGTCTGCTGTGCGTTGGTGAGGGAAAGATCATTTTATTTCGACGCCGCGCCGGTGGTTGTTTATTCAGCGCGTTTCGCTCGCTCAAAACAGCCCGACTGTTTTCCTGCGGTTTGTTTACAGAAAGGAGTAAACCGAGAGGATGGCAGGCCCTGATTCCCCGCAGCAGCAGGTTGAAGAGAAAGCCGAGCAGATAGATGACACCGAGCTGGCGTTTCAAGGCATCAATATGTTGCTCAATAATGGCTTCAGAGAAAGCGACGAGCTCTTCAGGAGATACCGGTAAAATCAACGTGCATCTATGATTTTAGAGTAATATTATAAAATGGGATTTTTTGTTTGCATAAACGGGAGCCACATAATTCGACCTCGCTGCTTTTATTTCTATGCATTTTCTATAGGCTATGACCACTAAATGGGACATGCCTCAATACAATTTGAACTATAGGCCTATATAACGTTATATATTCTCGTTTTTCTCGGATATAGTTAGTATAAGTGTGTGTTGTCTTTAATTGCCTAACATAAAGTCAAATATTCCTTTATTTACTGCTTATTTTCTGTTTCTGTTGCCATAATTTGGAATGTGTCTCAGTACATTAAAATAGTAACTTTAATATTTTATTATTTATTTGTGACCCTGGACCACAAAACCAGTCATAAGGGTCCATTTTTTTAAATTGAGATTGCTTTCCATTGATGTATGGTTTGTTAGGATAGGACAATATTTGGCCGAAATACAACTATTTGAAAATCTGGAATCTGAGGGTGCAAAAAAATCAAAATATTGAGAAAATTGCATTTAAAGTTGTCCAAATGAAGTTCTTAGCAATGCATGTTAGCCTACTAATCAAAAATTAAATTTAGATTTATTTACGGTAGGAAATTTACAAATTATCTTAATGGAACATTATTTTTAATATCCTAATGATTTTTGGCGACAGTTTTGACCCAGACAATGTATTGTTGGCTATTGCTACAAATATACCCCAGAGACTTAAGACTGGTTTTGTGCTCCAGGGTCTCACACATTTATTTATTTGTTTGTTTGTTTGTAATGAAAAGCATCAGAATGGGTAACTGTTTTACCTCAAATTAGGATTACTTGAGTGCTAGCTATTTTGGGACAAAATGTTGGTTTGAGGGACTAACATATAACTAATTGTTTGATCATTTTTTCTGACAATAACTAAGGTAAGAGGGTTGAATGCATGTGACTGTTAAATGCTTGTTGAATTCATCAATTAAACCGTAAAGCTGAATAAATAAGCTTTCCATTGATGTATGGTTTGTTAGGATAGGACAATATTTGGCCGAAATACAACTATTTGAAAATCTGGAATCTGAGGGTGCAAAAAAATCAAAATATTGAGAAAATCGCATTTAAAGTTGTCCAAATGAAGTTCTTAGCAATGCATGTTAGCCTACTAATCAAAAATTAAATTTAGATTTATTTACGGTAGGAAATTTACAAATTATCTTAATGGAACATTATTTTTAATATCCTAATGATTTTTGGCGACAGTTTTGACCCAGACAATGTATTGTTGGCTATTGCTACAAATATACCCCAGAGACTTAAGACTGGTTTTGTGCTCCAGGGTCTCACACATTTATTTATTTGTTTGTTTGTTTGTAATGAAAAGCATCAGAATGGGTAACTGTTTTACCTCAAATTAGGATTACTTCAGTGCTAGCTATTTTGGGACAAAATGTTGGTTTGAGGGACTAACATATAACTAATTGTTTGATCATTTTTTCTTACAGTAACTAAGGTAAGAGGGTTGAATGCATGTGACTGTTAAATGCTTGTTGAATTAATCAATTAAACCGTAAATACCAGGCTTATTAGTTAAGTAAAAGCAAAAAAATGTTTCTTAAAATAAATATTAGCTGAAATAAAGTATAAGAAAAATTATATAAATATATATAAAAAAAAAAATTACTAAAACTTTAACTAAAATGAAAATGAAAATGGGAATATATAAAAAAAAAATGCACAAACACAAAATATTAATAAAAACTATAATGGTGACTGAATGATACTAAAATAAGGCTGGTAAATATATAAAATAGCTTCAGTTGAATAGATGTATGATTTAAACTTTTGGATGTACTCAAGGTGGAGGAATGGCTTAAAATCCTCATTTTAAGGTTGGATACTGATTTTCTATGTTTAAAACCATGTTACATTAATTGTATGTTGCAAAATAGTTTATCAAACATTTAATTGGTCTCGCAGAGAAAATAATGGGAATTGTACCTTGAATGCTTTACAGAATAAGGACGATTCAGCCAGACCTTCTCGTGAGATCATAGACAACAAATAAGTATAATGATGGGTGCAAAGATGAATGGCTGTTTGTCTGATCATGGGTGCAAACTGTGCACAATAATCTTCATATAAACGCATGGAGATTATATTGTGCATTATATGGGATTAGAGAGATAAAAGTAAAATCCAGTGGAAAGTCTTTTTTTTGGTATCATTTTGACTTGAGTTACAGATGACTAGTAGTAATTAAAATGACATTTTGTTTTCTTTTAAAACACATGTTGCACTAAACTGAAGAAACATGTTACAAATTCATACACGAAGCCTGAGGATTTATATATCAGAAGAAACCACTACTTAAGACATTCTTAAGGATACAGATATTCATGGATATTAAGTTTAATGCTATTAGGAGCTTAGCGCTTTGGCTTTAAATGTGGATAATTCCTTGTTTAATGCGAAATATAATCTTATGAGCAGGCATGCACAGAGTTATGAATCATTCACAATATATATATAAAAAAATTCTGGAATAATTGTTTTTTCAGAGGCTAAACTTGTGTCATAGTGTCATATCCCGTGATTCCCTATTCTGTCCACAGGACCCACAGTCCACTGATGAGCTTCGGTGCCAGTTTTGTCAGTTTCTTGGTAAGTGAACTCAGTTAAATGGTTTTTAGTTCGTACCTCCAGTACGTTTGACACAGGAACAGCTTCCTGGAGAACTGAAAGTGTCTCTGCAGTTCATAAAACTCCTTTTAGGGTTTGAATTTACGTCTGTACTTGCCACTAGCCACCAAGCCAATTTTACCGCTACCCCTTAGAACTTTATTTATTGGGGTAAGTAAACTGTTGTTTAACAGAGACTGCTGGGGAAAACAACACTAATGGCTGTAGTGGTAGCATCAGCTGGGCAGCCCAAGGTGGTTTTCTTGTGTAATTAGTTTGACATCAGCCCATCATTTCTAGTCCATCTCTGTTATCTCTGTTATGTGACACAGTCAGCAAATGCTCTCATTCGCACTTCAGCCGCAGTGCTGTTTCCTGCAGCCCTGCTCTCGTTTCATCCTGGCCATTAATATAAGTGAGACGACAGGAAGTGAAAGATTGGCAAGAAAGAGACGGAATAGAGATGTTTATAATAGCAAATCATTTTCAATATTTTTGTAAGATATTTATCTTTCAAGTGATTTTGTTTTATTTTGATTTTATATTTATTTTATAGGAGAATAGCAAGTGTATTTTACAGAATAGCCATTTTTTAAATATTTTTCTACATTATAGAATATTTTGTTAATAATATTAAAGTTTTATTTATTTATTTTTTCATTTAATAGAAGAGTAGCACGTATTTTTTATTTTAGTCTACATTTTTATTATATTTAATAGAATATTTATTTCCCTAAAGTGAAATTTTATTTTGTGGTTATTTTATTTTATATGACAAAATAAAATATTTTATATTATAAATAAATAAATAAATAAACAAATACAAAAGTATAAATAAAATAAATAACAACAATTTTTATTTAACTTCTGGAAAAATATTCCATAAAAATGTAAAAAACATTTTTTACAAAATGGCTATTCTCCTATAAAATACAATTTCACAACTTGAAAAAAATCTTTAAAAAATGTAAAGATGTAAAGAATAAAATAAAAAACACTTGCTATTCTCCTATAAGATAAAATAAACCATAAAATGTCACTTCAGGGATAAATTATCATTTAAAAATGCAGAATACATTTTAAAAAATGTATTTATTTATTTATTTTTTTTACAAAATGTATTATACATGTAATGTATTATACATTTTTAAAGTATAATTTTTCCCTGAAGTAAAATTGCTTATTTTATTTTCTAGGAGAGATTTTTAACAGCGTCAAGACAAAACAGTTTTGGAGTTTTTAGCAAAAATAAATTATAAAAACATGATATAATTCAGCCATAATATTTCTTGCCATGAAAATAGCCACAGAAGCTGGACTGGAGTTAAACACAAACATTAGAATTATAGGAGAATTTTAAATTATTCTTTTTTTATAGGATTTTTTTTGCCTGAAAGAAAGTTTCATTTTATTTGTATTCATTTAGTTTATTTTATACATTTTTTTTTCATGTTAAATTTCCTTATTTTATTTTATTTTATATTATTTTATTTTATATGAGAAAATACAATATTTTATTTTATAAATAAACAAATAAATAAAAAAGTATAAATAAAATAAAACAAACAAAATAAAATTTAACTTCAGGGAAAAATTATCCTTTAAAAATGCAGAATAAAAAAAATTAAAAAAAGCAAAAAAAAATTCTTTTTATTTTTTAAAAATATGTTTTTATATTTATTCTACATTTTTAAAGGTTATTTATTCCCTGGAGTGAAATTGCTTATTTTATTTTCTAGGAGAATTATTGGAGAATTTTAAATTATTATTTTTTATAGGATTTTAAGGGAAGTTTTATTTTATTGGTATTCATTTTATTTTTTCATTTTAAATTTGCTTATATTTAAAGCATTTTTTCTCCATGAAGTGAAAATGTATTTAATTTTATTTTAGTGCCCATCATGTAATAACAGTAATGTGTGGACCAGCACATAGCACACTGTTTCTGCAGCATACAGAATGTTGACAGTGCCTAGTATGCATGGAATACCCAAAAGGCAAACTGTTTATTCTTGTGTAATAAGTACTGTTTCACATTCTATTTTAAAAAATAGTAGGAGGTGTTCGGTTTAAGCTATGCAGCATGCAGTATACTGTCCAAACGCAGCCTGAGTTTCTCATCAAAAGTTGAGGAACAGAGCTTGTCACAACCTCTTATGTCAAAGCCGGTGGCCCAGGATGTGAATTGTTGGGCACTAGTGTAGTTGCCATGGTTTATCTTTAGCTAATAATAGACACCTTATACTATAAGAATATAGTGTAATATAGAAGATATATAATTACATTGTGCAACAATGATAGCCATTGTTGAGTGTGAAAGGCTCATAGTGCCTTTAGTGCTAGGAACATCTGTTTTCCGTCTGTTCTGTATTTTGCATCTGACTGACTTCAATCATATTACCATTTTTTGCCATGTTTTATGAAGGTTTTATTGTTACGGAAAGGATATCTATTGAGGAACATGCTCATTTAGATATGTGTTTCTTCACTTTTAGTATGAATGTTGAAATGAATGTTGCTTATCTAGGTCAGTCAGTAGTGCTTTAGACTTTTAATCTTATGCTTGTGGGTTCGAATCCCGTGCTACACAGGAATTTTTTCATGTGTGAAACTGTTGGTTTAGACTAAAGCATGTGCTAAATGAATATAAGTAAATATACAGTAACTATACAGGTACAGTTGAGGTCAAAAGTTTACAGTTAGTATTGACCTGAATAAGATATTTCACATAAAAGATACATATAGTCCACAGGAGAAAATAATAGTTGAATTTATAAAAATGACTCAGTTCAAAAGTTTACATTCTTAATATTGTGTTGTTACCTGAATGATCCACAGCTGTGTTTTTTTTTGTTTAGTGATAGTTGTTCATGAGTCCCTTGTTTGTCCTGAACAGTTAAACTGCCTGCTGTTCTTCAGAAAAATCCTTCAGTGAAAACTTTTGAACAGAATTAAGATGTGTACATGTTTCTTATTTTGCCTAAATATCATATTTTTTCATTTAGTACTACCCTTCAGAAGATACAGAAGATACTTGCATGTTTCCCGAAAGACAAAATAAGTTAAATTTACCCTAAACTTCAAATTCTCTTAATGCATGGTTTTTCCATCTGGAGCATCAGTGAATGTTTGAACCTTCTTTATGTGAAATATTTTAGGTCAGTACTAAATAAACAATAACATTCATTTTGTATGATCCCTCTTATTTTTGTAAAATAATTAACATTTAGCAGATTCTGAAAGGGGGATGTAAACTTTTGACCTCAACTGTATGGGGCTGCACCATATATCGAAATAAAATTGAAATTGCAATATGGTTGCGATTTTAAATAAGCAAATATGTGCAAAACTGGTTTCAGAGTGAAGTGCAACACCTGTTCACATTATTTTTTATTAAGTATTTGATTTTTTTGATTTTTACATTACAATAAAATTAAACTTTATTTCATATTTTGTTTGTAATAATCACAATAAAATTGTAGCTTTATTATTTTATAGTCCTATTGAATTGGTCCAGAAAAATATCAAGAGTTTCAGAGTGAAGTGTGGTACTATTCATTTACACGTTATTTTTATTAAATATTTGATTTGTTAAACTTTTACAGAACAATAATATTACAGTACATTTCATTTATTCTTTTGTACTTTAAATAATAATCACAGTAAAATACTATTTTATACATATATATATGTATATAAAACTTTGTTCACCTTATGGTTACTGAAAGACATTTTAGTTGGTTCGTGTGACTGACAACACCCACATTTTTCAAGTTTTTTTCGAAATTGTTCAGCCTTAAAAGAATGGTTCAAACTCCCAAAAGTATAACAATTTTTCAGGTTTTTTGGTATTACTTTTATTTTCCATGCTGATGCATTTCCCAACAAAATCATCCCATTCATTCTAGAATGATACATTCTTTCCAAATATAGCTATTCAACTCATCTGGTTAGATGTGCTTTTCATATATATATATACACACACACACACACACACACACACACACACACATATATATATATATATATATATATATATATATA
>NW_015554116.1:280983-286763 GCF_001515605.1 Sinocyclocheilus anshuiensis | reverse complement strand
TATATATATATCTGTAAAAACAATATATTGTCAAAACAATGTAAGTTTTTTTCCAATATCGTGCAGCCCTAATATTCGTGTGATCTTAGAATGCCATGATGACATTCGAGGAGGAAAAAATGCAGGTGGCCAGCGATGACTTGAGAACTACTGAAAAGCTTTGCGAGAGCGACAACGCCGGCGTCATCGAGACCATCCGCAACAAAATCAAGAAGAGCGTGAGTTTGTTTGTACGAGTGTGTGGCAGCAGGACGCACTGAATCTTCACATTAATGTCTTGGTTTTTATCTTTGCCCCAGATGGACTCGCAGAGATCAGGAGTGGAGATTGTGGATCGTCTTCAGAGACAGATCATCGTGGCTGATTGCCAGGTTTATCTCGCCGTGCTGTCCTTCGTCAAACAGGAACTCTCAGGTGCATTCCACATGATAACGTTTTACAAACCAGACTGAACGTTTATATGCGTCATTTGCATGCCACTGTGTTGGGGGAGTAAACAAACTTGATATTATTATTATTATTAAATATTAGAGGGGAGTTAGAGGGGAGAGAAGTTCAGGTGTGATGTCATGTTTACATTTTTCCTTTTTTTCCCACAGAACATTAAGCAGTGTAATTTTTTCTTTTATTAATTTTAGATTTTCTCAATTTATTTTTAATTTTATCATTATTATTATAATATTTTATTTGATTAATTTTAATTAACTTTTTAAAAATATGATTGAATTTCTTTAATTTTATATTTGTATTTTAAATTGTTAATTAATAATAAAATAATCATAATGCATTTAGTATTAATAATATTATGAAAATTATGATTATTTATTTACTTTTTTATTACTGTAGGTATACACAAATTTGGATTATTAAAAATGATTCAGCTTCTCACCAAAACTAATAAAAGGCTTAATCATGCAGTTATTTTTATTGTTTTTATTTGTTTTTAATTTTTGTGTATAACTGAATTCCTGTAATTTAATATTTTTATTTAAAAAATAATATTAAGAAAATTATGATTTTTTTATTTTTATTAAAGTATATACAAATTTGGATTTTTTAAATGATTCCGTGTCACCAAAAATATTGAAAGACACAATCATGCATTTATTTATTTTTTGTTATTTTTATTGTATATGTGAATTTCTTAAATTTTTATTTGAAAATGAATATCAAGAAAATTAAGATTTTTTACATTTCAATTTTAAAATTATTTTTTAAGTTACTTTGAGTTTGCACAAATTTGGATTATTACATTTTTTTAACTTGTCACCAAAAATATTAAAAGGCTTAACTATGCAATTATTTAATTGTTTTTATTTGCTTTTCATTTTCATTGTATATAATATAATTTCTTTAATTTATATTAAAGAATAAATATTTGTATTTGAGAGTTAATATATTTTATATATTAATAGTAATATATTTTTTACTTACATTTTACTTTTTTATTATTTGAAGTATACACAAGTTTGAATTATTTAAAATGTTTCAGCTTGTCATTAAAAACATTAAAAGACTCAATCATGATAGTTTGAACATTTTCTTTCATTTAACGTCATTATGGCCTGTCGCACCTCAATTTATTTATTTTTTGTTATTTTTATTGTATATGTGAATTTCTTAAATTTTTATTTGAAAATGAATATCAAGAAAATTAAGATTTTTTACATTTCAATTTTAAAATTATTTTTTAAGTTACTTTGAGTTTGCACAAATTTGGATTATTACATTTTTTTAACTTGTCACCAAAAATATTAAAAGGCTTAACTATGCAATTATTTAATTGTTTTTATTTGCTTTTCATTTTCATTGTATATAATATAATTTCTTTAATTTATATTAAAGAATAAATATTTGTATTTGAGAGTTAATATATTTTATATATTAATAGTAATATATTTTTTACTTACATTTTACTTTTTATTATTTGAAGTATACACAAGTTTGAATTATTTAAAATGTTTCCGCTTGTCATTAAAAACATTAAAAGACTCAATCATGATAGTTTTAACATTTTCTTTCATTTAACGTCATTATGGCCTGTCGCCCCTCAGCATACATCAAAGGAGGCTGGATCCTCCGCAAGGCCTGGAAAATGTACAACAAATGCTACAGTGACATCAGCCAGCTGCAGGAAGCCTGTCGCCGCCGCTCCTCCGACCAGCAGGGGGCGCTGGCCTCTGATCAGGCCAACCACAACACCTCAGCCGAGAGCGGCAGCCGGGTGACAGAAGAGGTTCTGGACCGCCTGAAGGGTTCGGTCAGCTTCGGCTATGGGCTCTTTCACTTGTGTATTTCAATGGTGCCTCCACACCTGCTCAAGATCGTCAACCTGCTGGGCTTCCCTGGAGACCGTTACCAAGGTCTCGCCTCATTAGCATACGCCAGCGAGAGCAAGGATATGAAGGCGCCGCTCGCCACGTAAGCTGACGTTTTTTTGTTTCTCGCACGTCAATCCAGCATTTGACCTGATTTTCTCATTAGCTTAAGCTAAATTATTAGCATTTGCGGAAATGTTTAGCGCTCATACGTAAGAAAAAACCTCTCGCTGCTGATGTGCAAACGCACGCTGCCACTTGCCCAACTGGTTTCACTATGGGGTTACATAATTGATGGCATCTGAAACGTCACAATTAGAGATAAAGGGCATTAGATGGAAAGCTCATGTGAGCATGGGCAAGCAAATGCTAACACAGAATTTAACAAGAAAACTCTTTCATTATAGGAAAATGTGCATTTTGCGCCGCTTGCTCAGTCAGTAGAGCTTTAGGCATTTAATCACAAGGTTGTTGGATCGAATCCTGTGTTAAGTGGGAATTTTTCATATGCGAAACTGTTCAGCTGCAAGCTGGTTTAGACTAATGGCGTGTGCACACCAAAAGCTAATTGAATTATTTGCACGAGTAGATTACATACAAAGTCAATGCAAAGATGTGAATAGACGCGAATGACACGATTTAGGTGATGTGATTGCCTCGAATGAGCAATATACGGCTCAAATCGCATCTTCCGCACAAGTTGAAAAATTTCAACTCGAGTGGAAAATTCGCATGATGCATTGAGGTGCAAGCCAATCAGCGAAGAGCTTATTGACATATTCAGTTGTATCAGAAAATGAAGGAGAGCATTACGTGATGATTGTATTCACAAAAGTGACTCAAAAAACATCCAGAGTGTAATCTAGAGCGATAACGCAATGAGAATATTCGCTTTTCGTTTGATGTGCACACACCATAACCCCTGATCGTCAGACAAAAAAAAACATATACTTATGTTGAAGTTCGAATTTGCCATATTGCCATATTTGGAGAGGTCTATCATGGAGCAACCACCTAGCAACCATCGACAACACCCTAGCATTATTGACATTGAAACCATCTATAATACCTTATCAACAACCTAGCAACAGCCTAGAAACCACCTAGAACAGAACAACCACTTCTAGCAAGAGCCGAACAATCTAGCTACCACATAACAATGCCCTCGAAACAATCCACAACACAGAAACATTATTGGCATCAAGACCATCCATAACACTTTATCAACAACCTAGCAACAGCCTAGCAACCACCCAGAACCAGAGTGTAATCTAGAGCGATAACGCAATGAGAATATTCGCTTTTTGTTTGATGTGCACACACCATAACCCCTGATCGTCAGACAAAAAAAAACATACTTATGTTGAAGTTCGAATTTGCCATATTGCCATATTTGGAGAGGTCTATCATGGAGCAACCACCTAGCAACCATCGACAACACCCTAGCATTATTGACATTGAAACCATCTATAATACCTTATCAACAACCTAGCAACAGCCTAGAAACCACCTAGAACAGAACAACCACTTCTAGCAAGAGCCGAACAATCTAGCTACCACATAACAATGCCCTCGAAACAATCCACAACACAGAAACATTATTGGCATCAAGACCATCCATAACACTTTATCAACAACCTAGCAACAGCCTAGCAACCACCCAGAACATCCTAGCAACAGCTTAGCAACCACCCAAACAATGTAGCTACCACATAACAACACCCTGGAAACCATCCCTAGCATTATTGCACCATAACACTTTATCAACCACCTAGCAACCGCCAGTACACCTTAGCAACCAGCCAGAACACACTAGCAAGGGCTGAACAATGTAGTACCACAAACGCCCTGGAAAACATCCACAAGAGCCTAGCAACCACCCAGAGCATCCTAGCAACAGCTTAGCAACCACCCAAACAATGTAGCTACCACATAGCAACACCCTGGAAACCATTCCAGCATTATTGCACCATAACACCTTATCAACCACCTAGCAACTGCCAGAACACCTTAGCAACAGCCTAGCAACCAGCCAGAGCACACTAGCAAGAGCCGAACAATGTAGTACCACAAACGCCCTAGAAAACATCCACAAGAGCCTAGCAACCACCCAGAGCATCCTAGCAACAGCTTAGCAACCACCCAAACAATGTAGCTACCACATAGCAACACCCTGGAAACCATTCCAGCATTATTGCACCATAACACCTTATCAACCACCTAGCAACTGCCAGAACACCTTAGCAACAGCCTAGCAACCAGCCAGAACACACTAGCAAGAGCCGAACAATGTAGTACCACAAACGCCCTAGAAAACATCCACAAGAGCCTAGCAACCACCCAGAGCATCCTAGCAACAGCTTAGCAACCACCCAAACAATGTAGCTACCACATAGCAACACCCTGGAAACCATCCCTAGTATTATTGCACCATAACACCTTATCAACCACCTAGCAACCGCCAGAACACCTTAGCAACAGCCTAGCAACCAGCCAGAACACACTAGCAAGAGCCGAACAATGTAGTACCACAAACGCCCTGGAAACATTATGGCAAATTTAGTACTTTCAAATACTATTCATATTTTCTTCATAAAATATAAAAATCTAGTCCATTTTGATTATTTCAGAGATTTTTCTTTAACTTCATAGTTCGAAAACTGTTCTTTCAGCTCTCTTTGGACACATTGTTCTTGGCAGTTGCTTGCCAGAGGCTGACAGATTGCACAGCAGCTCTAATAATAGAAATGAATTTAAGCATACTTAATCCAGCCCGGGACAAAACGCTCCCAATTTGTTCTTCAGATGGAAAGATGCTGCTTTTTTTTAATAAGTGCTGCTGTAGCAGTTTGTACACAGCAAATATATAACCAAGCACAACTAATAAACATGCAAACTGTGTTATTATATGTATCTTTGCCTTCTTTTCTCTCGTTTCTCTCTCAGTTTGGCTCTTTTGTGGTACCACACCGTGGTGCAGCCCTTCTTTGCTCTGGAAGGCTCTGACTCGCGTGCCGGGCTCCTGGAGGCCAAAGCCGTTCTGCAGAAGAAGGCGATGGTTTACCCAAACTCCTCTCTCTTCATCTTCTTCAAGGGACGGGTGCAGAGATTAGAGGTGGGTATGTAGGGATTTTACAACACGGTATCACATTGACGGTGAAATGAAACCAGAGCAGATGCTTGGTGCTTGATAATCGACTGGCGTGATTAAATCATTGAAATAATAATGCGGTTTATGCTTCACTGATATTTAATTACTATGCAACCACCACAATGACTTTCTTCATGTAGCGAGTGTGTTAGACGCAATGGAAGGTATCCAAAGCCAACCATTAATATCAATCATCTCCAATACAAATTATACACTGACTACAATGTGTAATGTATATTACACTAGAAAAAAACAAATGTCATGCTTAGGCCTGTCGCAATAATCAATATATCGACTTATCGCGCAATATA
>NW_015554116.1:267246-280798 GCF_001515605.1 Sinocyclocheilus anshuiensis | reverse complement strand
CCTTGTTTAGGGATCTGTGCCTTTGTGCATACGGACATCTGACTGCTAAGTAGTAATTGTGTTTTTCAGCAATAGTGTGCACCCTTAATTTACAGAGAAAAGAAGGTCAGGGAAAAATCTGTAGATGGGAAAAATCCGCATACAAGTTCTTGGTGCATTTTTCTTTTTTTTTACTTGTTACTTTGCACTTTTTGTTAGAAAATGTTTATTTACTATTGACTCAAATCCGTCTACTTTAAGAATTATTGGTTTGGAAATTGTACACTGAAAAAATACAATATGTAAAAATAAACGTAAAAATAATTTCGTTTCAATAAACGTATACATATATTATATATATATATATTATACTATACATTATTCATTATAATTCATCTTTTTTTTCTTTTTCAGTGCCAAATCAACAGTGCGCTGGCGTCATTTCAGGATGCTCTGGAGTTCGCCTCAGACCAAAGAGAGATTCAACACGTGTGCCTCTATGAAATTGGTACAAATCTGTAGTTGTCTTATTTTTTAGTACAGTCATTTATTAAATATTTTGTCCAGTTTGATTGAATTTTGACCTGGCAATTAGAGAAACGTATGCAGTTAATCGTATACTTTCCAAACAATTAAAAATTCAGTGTATGATGTATGATTGAATTTGTTGTTGCATTTGTTCTGGATTTGCAGGCTGGTGCAGCATGATAGAGATGAACTTTGAAGATGCCTACAGGTCTTTTGAGCGGCTGAAGAATGAATCCCGATGGTCACAGTGTTACTATGCTTACCTCACTGGAGGTCAGATTATGTTCTCTCTCAAACTCTTTTTAACGTCTCTTTAAAATAACCGTTTTATTAAAACCTTTTACATCTCAACCCAAAGTATGTCAGGGGGCTTCTGGTGATCTAGAGGGAGCCAAAGCTGTTTTCCGAGATGTCCAGAGGCTTTTTAAACGCAAGAACAATCAGATTGAGCAGTTTGCACTGAAAAGAGTGAGTTATCTAATAATTTATTAATTACGATACATTTTTCTGCAGTTATGATTTCAAATTTTCAATTAAACTCATAATTACTATAATTTATACATATAAATTTGTAGTTATAATAATTTATAATATACAAATGCATGTATATATTTCAGAAAAATGTTGTTTATATATTAAATATAATTATTTATAATATAAATTAAATATGAATACAAATATAGACATGTAAATATTTTCAAAATATATACTGTGTGTGTCTTTATACATAAATATACATAAATATACACAGAACACACACATATATTATGCAAACAAAAACATTTATTTTGTATGCAATTTAATAGCGATTAATCATTTGACAGCACTAATATATATATTTATACAACAGTTCTGATTTGAACTGTTGGTTCTGATTGGTTGAGAACCGTGAGATATTGTACTCTGTGTTGAATCTGTGAGTTATCGTTTGAATAACAACCAAATAAATACAATAACTCATTCACTCAATAAATTGTTTGGGACGGTTCAAATTGTAAACTACTATTGTTATATTGTATTTTATGCTTGTAAGCATGTATGTATGTATGTATGTATGTATATATATATATATATATATATATATAATTTTTATATATTAAAAATATACTAAAATATATAAAACTTGTAATATATAGTTATTATAATTTTTAATTTTGTTGTATAAATAATTTATTACTTTGTTTTTTTTAATTACCTTTTCTAATAACTATAATTTATGAATATTACCTTTTATTTTATATGTACATAATAAATTATATAGAAATTTGTATTTGTAATTTTGAATGTAAAAATAATTATTTCACATTAATAATGTAAACATATTACATTTCTAAACCTGTTTATTTTATTATTTTTTACTTTTAAAGCTTTTCTTCTGCTTTGTTTGTGTCTCTAGGCAGAGAGGCTGAGGAAAGTGTCCCTCACGCGAGAGCTGTGCATTCTGGGTGTTGTGGAGGTGCTATACTTATGGAAAGCTCTTCCAAACTGCTCTTCCTCCAAACTGCAGCTTATGAACCAAGGTAAAGGGCAGTGTGATGTAATGTGTGCTATCGCTCAGCTCTGAGCGCCTCTTTTCTCACATGATAACCCTGATCTTGATGCTGTATTCAGTGCTACAGGGGCTGGATGAGCAGCCGGGCCTGGGCCTCAAACACCTGCTGCTTGGTTCTATTCAGAAATGTCTTGGGAATATTAAAGATGCTGTTCAGGTTTGTTCAATCTCATCAGGTGGTTGTAAGGTGATTTACCTATAGAAGTCTTAAAGGTACAGTAACAGTAATGCTACAAAATGCAGAATATGACACATTAAGGGTGCTTTCACACTTGGTTCGATTGCCTGGTCTGAACTCGAGTTCGCTTGCTCCCCCCTGCCCCCGCTGTGGCACAGATTTCTGTGTATCTTGTTTATCCTCTCACACACTGTGTTTAATACTGATTCTGTCTGATTGTGTTTCTAGTCGTTCCAGCTGGCAGCGCAGGATGAATTGGGCCGTCTGAATAACAGCTATGTGCAGCCCTATTCCTGCTATGAGCTGGGCTGTGTGCTACTGGCTAAACCCGAGGTAAAGCACATTCAAAATCCCTTTATTCTCAGATTTAAGGCACTGTATTTTAAATATGTATTCATTCATCAGCTTCTAGTAGACTTTATTTTATTTTAATCCCAACTCTTTACGTTCAGTTCAAACAGTCTTTTAGAAACCTTTGCATTGATGTGTATTAAAAATTACTTTGGAGCCAGTAGTAATAATAATAATAATAACTAGAATTTTAATAGAACAGTGACATTTTGTTAAATGAAATGGAGATTGATATGATACATTTGCGTTGATTATAAATATATATATTTTAAATTTCTTAGTGTCTTTAATATTTTGTATTGTAATTTCTAATATACAAATATTAAATTATTTGTATAATATTATTCATATAATGACAAATAATTAATATGAATGTTTGTAGTATTTTCTAATAATTTGTTCATTTGACATTTAATTATAGTTTACTTTTAATTCTATTTATGAGTTTGTTTTAGTTTAAATACAAAATTTAAATATATATTAAATTATTAATATATAAAGTAAATATAAACTCATAAATATCATTTATACATATATTATATCTGTGTATATATACTGTATATACAAACACAATACACATTTTTTTAAATTGTAGTTTACGTTTTAGCTTAAATATAAACAAACTCGTAATAACTAGAATTGATCAATATTATAATATATCTGTGTATACATATAATACACATAATTCACATTTTTGAAAATTGGTTATGAGTTTATATATTTATTAATATAATTATTCATATATACATACACGTGTGTATGTATGCATATATATATATATATTTATGTGTGTATATATATATGTGTGTGTGTGCACAATTATATATAATTATAATTAATATTTATAATTACTAGTGGTTCAACGGATCACAAATCTCACGGTTCGGATCACATTACGGTTTTTGACCCACGGATCGGATCATTTTTCGGATTAGCAAGAAAAGAAAAATATTTCAATTTAATTTGCTTTCCATTTATTACTTAAAGCGAAGTACTTCTTTGATACCACAGCAAATACTACTAGATTAACTAAGAAAGTTTAAACATGATTAAAGAGACAAGAGAACAGGCAGTAAAAATAAGAACAAATACACATAGATAAATACAACAGAATATGTTACAAATAAAATAAGGTTGGTAGTATTCGAATGCAGAAATGTAATAATTAGGGAAAATAACACTGCATAGTGTTCACTGTATAAATTAAATATAGATTTTTATCACAGCTGTTTTGTTGTTTGATGATAATTAATGACAGCAGCAGTATTTATAGGCCGCTGTCCCTTTAAGACCTGCTGCACGGATACACATCACATCCGATTTCTTTCTCAGCTGTTTTCATTCACTTGAGACATAACTGACTGCGTTTACCTGAATGATTGTCAAGATGGGTATTTAGTCATCATTTTATGTGTATGTGTCTGTTCAGAGGATTCAGAAGCGGATTCAGTTCGGTGTTCGCGTGTAGAGAACAGCGCGCGAGTAACGAATCGAGTTTCGCCTTTTCTCTCTGGGATTGTTTAAAATTCGCTTGCGTGTGTAAATACGAACAAATGATAAACTTATACTCTATCATGGTTAAATTTAGCAATTAATCCGCGGATCACATGCGTGCCGAACCGTGGAGCTTGGTCCGTACGGATCACGGATCAACTACGATCCATTTAACCACTAATAATGACTTAATTTATGCTTATATATATACAGTGAATTTATAAACCATATTATTTACTATACAGTATTTTAAATAATTTATTAATTTGTGATAATCTTTTAAATAAAAATTATTTCCAATTATAGTTATTAGGAGTTAAGCTTTTAGTTTATACATTTATTTATACAAAAATTTTAATAAAATATAGTACAATTATATTAAAATAAATAGAGACTGATATTGTGCATTGTGTTTATTAAATGTTTATTGGATTTTTTTTAAATGATCATTTCTTAACTAAGCTAATTTTTTATACTTGAATGTTTTCAATGAATTTCAACTCTTTCCCTCCTAAGACCCTGAGTAAAGGAAGATCATTGCTGCTTCAGGCCAAGGTAAGACTGTAATACATCAGTGATTTAGTATCTTGGATGCATCAGTAAGTTCAGTTGAGATGGTGACTACCTCTGCTTGCAGGAGAACTACTCCGGGTACGACTTCGAGAACAGGCTGCACGTCCGCATCCATTCCGCCCTGGCCTCCATAAAGGAAGTGGTCCCTCACTGACCCGTCCGTCCCACCTCAGAAGAGCTCCTGTCCAGCACTTTTTGAAGCGAAAGCCATGTGAAGTAATCCTGCTTTTCTGGAGGGAGAAACTGAGAGTCAGTGGATTTCAGGTGACCGAGGACATGTTTGCCAGTATTTTTCCGTCTAGTATCGAAAAGGTTCACTCTTCATGTAGCTGTTGGTTATCGCTAATTTTCACGTTCACATTTACATCCAGTTTGTGTGTTCAGGATTGATCTACAGAAGCAACTCTCACGAAGAAACACGGGTGTAGACCAGCTGGTTAGATCCTTTCCCAGAGCTTGCGCTATCATACCAAACACATTAGCATGAGATAGAACTCTACATTAGATAACATGAATACATCAGAATGAAATATATATTGTGTAACCCTTTATCTCAAAGAAATAATAGTATCCAAACTTACCTGTAACTACCTGTATGTCAAATCAAGATTGTTTGCATCTGGCGCAGTGGCTGATCGATATGAGACCAAAATGGCGATGCTATGATTTCAAAAATAGTTTAATGAGAATTATTTTCGAGTCTAATTTGCATCAGATGTGTTCAGTTAATGATACTAAAGCTGATTTATTTATGATTTGGTAACACGTTATTTTACAGCATCCTTGTTACTTTCTATTGTAATTACAGTAAATTCTGCATAATTACACGCAACTAGACCTAAACCAAACCTTGACTTGAAGTGTTAATTAATATTACGCATTACTTAATTACACTGTAACAAGGACACTTTAAAATAAAGTGTGGCTATATCATTTTTTTAAATTATTATTATTATATGTATTTTTCTTTATTATTCACATATATCATTTTCAGTAAAAATATTAAATTGGTGTTTTAAATGATAAAATTATAAATTATGTACTAAAATTCAAAACTTAACTTGAATTTGGAGGCAGTTGTATGAATAATATATATTTCAAGTAAACAATAAATTAATATTTTTAAAGAAAATTCCATATAATAAATATTTAATCATATTTATTAATTATATTATTTTAGATATAATTTTCAGTAAAATTATTACATTTTGCGTATAGATAGATAGATAGCTTCATAAATTATGTACAACAATTCAAAACTTCACCTGAATTTGGAGCCAGTGGTATTAATAGTATATTCTTTGAAATAATAAAAATAAATGTTAATATTTTTAATGATTTAATGATTTTTAATAATCATTGTTAAGTATTATTTATTAATGACATATTATTTATTTTGTATGTAATTTTAAGTAAAAAAATACTACATTTTATGTGTGTATATATGGATTTTATCTATATATACACAAAACATAACCTGAGTTTGTTTATATATATACACACACACCAACACACACTACATTATATATAAACATATATATGTAATAAACATAATATATATAAACAAACTCAGGTTAAAAGTTTGGAATTTTTGTATTTTTACATTGTTACATTTTTACTGAAATTATTATATAAAATCTAATATTTGAATTTCTTTGTTTATTTATTTATAACTGCAAAGTACCACATTTTTTATTTAAGCAAGCCAAATTGATACAAATATTGGATGTTGAATCAGTCTAATATATCGGTCTGTCACTAGTCTAGTTGAGGACACTTTTGCAGGTTAAAACGCATTGCATTCAAGGTTGGCTGTTTTTATTGTATGTATTGCAAAGTTCCATTTTAACACTAAACCATGTGTTCCCTTTGTAATACGTCAGGGGATATAGAACATATTTCATCTGGTATTCTGTGTATTATGTTTGAGAACAGCTGCATAACTTTGGTCCTCATGTCCTCTGTTGGTATTCTCAGATATTTTCTGAAGTGAAAACCATGTACAACTACCTACTGGTCTTCCTCGGGGCCAGAGGAGGTCATTTCATTTTGGACCTTGTTTTTGACGAGCCATATGTTGTATTTGTTTTTTTTGTGCCAGGTGTTCTGTGATAATATTTTTGGCCCAGGCTTATCATTTGTAGACTTTTTTGAAAAGTATCTTTTTTGCACATCAGTATCTCCTTTTGATAATGTCTTCTCTGAATAACTTTAATTGATTTAAGCTGGTGTATATATTGTGAAATTGTTGTGAAACTTGCACGTCTTATTTTCTCGGCCCATAGCTGTAACGTTTATTCACTACTGTACATGATTCCCTCTGGTCTCTCTGTCAGTAACTCCAGAGGCTAAAAAAACATGTCTTCACTGTGAAACGTGTCAATATTGGATGTTCAGGGTATTTATACCTTGTGAGGATAACAGAATTAGGACATTTCAATTAATAAAATAACGTAAACTTGCCATTAAACTTTGTACGCGAGTTCAGTGTGTTCACTGGATTATGATCGTTTGCAGAACTCCGATGGTAAGTTTGATTTTCTGAAGTAAAAGTGCGAGAAAAGAGGAGAAATATGTCAGAATTTGTTCCTCTAAACAAATTTAACAAGGTGGATAGGTGGGAATGCGTGATTTTTGCAGCATATTTTGAATATATTTTTGATTACTTTCTCTTTTTGCATAAAGGCCTAAGAAAGCATATCATTTAGTTGAAATAGGTTTTTAAAACATTTGATACCAGGGACCCCCATTTATGATGATCCCCTTGCAAAAGACTCCCTTCTTAAATTAAAGGCAGCTATAAATTTAAGAAATATTTATACTTGAAAAATGGTACATCATGTGATATAAGGACAACCTCAATTAAATAATTGCTATTTTATGTTGTCATTATACTAAAAACAAGAATTAAATGTGGAAAATATCTAATTAATTTTTTATAATTAATTTTTCCCCTGAAAATTTCCAACCCCTTTGATTTAGAGAAGACAAAAAAATAATTCATCTTTTCATATTTGAATAGAAAATAAAGGTGATAAAATAGAATAAAAAAACGATAATAATCATAATTTCATGGAAGAACCAGGGGCGTCACTAGACCTTTAGTTGTGCACCTCAGTAAAAATATTGATAAATCCTTAAGTTTCAAGTAACTAGGATTACCATATATCGAGCTGAGAATCATTTACTCTGATAATATTTCATCAGTCAAGTCATTGCGTGTTTTCTCTCAGCTGTTTAGAAGATTTTTGCAATGCCAGATTTGTGAATGAACCACACATTTGATCTAATAATGGACCAACGGGTTTGCAAAATGTTTGATTCATTAGGAAAGTTCACTCACGCACTAAATCGTTTCTCACAACGAAATAGTAATGGATATTTTTGTAAAAACGGAAAACAAAAAAAAAGCGCTGGATGAAGTGGATATTTACCTACAGTCCACTGGAGGAAACAAAACTTGCAAATGTTTGCTAACGACAAAGCGGCACTTTATTGCATGTTCAGTTTTTTTTTTTTTGAACGACTCGAGCTATTTATTTACATTTATATCTAAAACCTTTATATTCAGAAGGACAAACTTTTAATACGACAATCATGTTTTCATTATGCACTGCTGTTTTACGTACGTCTTGTTTTTGTCGTGCTGTGGTAATTCATTCATGTATGCGCACATCGACCTCTTAATAAACGCGGACTAAAACCTTCCCTGTTTGGGAAAAATGGGTGAAGGAAAAAGTCCTGAAACGCCATATTTACAGGCATAAATGAGGGCATCTTACACAATTTATAATGTTCACGTTTATATAAAAATAAATAAATAAAAACAAGATTAAAAACAAAGTGTTTCTGTCTTGTTTTTGATAAAGCATAAAATGTTCATACACCTCTTTTTTAGGTTTTTATTTTTTTTAGATGTAATCTAAATACAATCTTTAATGCCTTTTATGCACAGAATTATTCTGCTCATTATCTGTAGGCATTTTTGTTAGATAAATCTACAAAATATACACACAAAAACATGTAACACACAAAATAAATCGATATGGGGTTAAAAGTAGACTGCATCAAGTGATCAGTACAGCTTCATGTTCCTGACCAACTTTATACTTTAAAATTTTAAAAATAGACGAATAACTGACTCATGATAAATACATAATTAAAATAAGATTGTTATATTATAATATAACAAAAGACATTAGTCAATATATTAGTGACACCACAGAGGCATCTCTCTAAAAAAAAAAAAACAACAACAGAAAGAGCAGCAGAAATAGACACACTGTCCTAATACTGCATTGTATGTGGAGAATATGAACTCTGAATTTTAAAAAGTTAGATTCCAAATGTGTAACAGTCATTTTCACAACCAGTTGTTTTATACCACATTCCACACTCAACACAGTGGGAATGTTCCAACTTAAGAAATGCCAAGTTCATTTTTAAGCCAATAAACAGAAAACAAAATGGACTCAGACTTGAGCCTTGGGGGACACCCAAAATGTACCATTGTTAACAAATCTTTAAAAAAAAAATCCTTTTTCATAAGACTAAAACAGAACTATTATTGCTAATACAGTACACTGATATTACTATATCAAGCCCAACTTGTGATTATAATCTTCATGATATTTCACAATCTGTAGTTCCCAAAACCCTTGATTGTTGCATATGCATGTACATATGAAACAGTGTAAAACTAAATTCAGATCAGTGAGTTTAAAAGTTCTCTCTTGAAACAATATTATTTATGATATTTGAAATGTTCACCTGGCCAACCAGCGCAGGTTGCATAGTTTTATAGTTACGTTACGTGTAGTCTTGACTATACAATTTATTGATGTAAGATTCCTGTAGGTCAGTAGATGTCCGGTACTTGAGAATAATCACGGTCCCAGTAGCCATTGGAGAACAGCCAGTCCTGAGAGCCATTGTGTGGATTTGGACCTTGATAAAACCACCTGTTTCAGGCAACAAAAAAAAAGGTTCAGTTCGGCAAACACGTAAAACATTGATTATAACGGGATCGTTTTAGTTTTGTCACGTTGAGTTGCTTGGGGTCAGTCAAACATGCGTAAAAAAAGTTTAATTGACCCCCATTAGAATCGTCTTATTCTATGTTGAATAGATTCGGTGGAGCATTTGGCTGTAACACTTAAACCAGGTGTACAGTTTCACCCTGCTCTCGCAGTAGAAGGCCAGAGTGCTCTGTTTACATCGTCTTATTCCACATTAAAAATAGATTGTCTAAAGGGACATAAAAAAACAACTCATTCCGTTAGTGTGAAGTGCCATTTGCATATGATAAAAAGACTGTATATATGACACTATATGTATACATTTGGTGTAATACTAGTATTAAAAGTTCTCTAGTTGTTTTCCATCATAAATGATTGAATTTAAATAGTCTTTAAAAGCTCATAATGGTGAACCCCTATATACAAAAATGTTTTACTATCATTATGTATGTGACTACTGTTACACAAGTTGTTCTACCACAAACAACCCATTTTGTGCTATAATTACAGACTGTGGATAGATCCCAGTCGCTCAAGGCAAATAAATTACTGAAACAGTTGAATGCAAAAGACAGAGCAACAAAGCAAGCGTCAAACCTGGGGCCCGAGGCGACGTTTCTGCTCACCGCAGCAAAGTCACAGGACAGATGATAATGCCAGAAGAAATGAAGGGGAAAATGAGGTTAAATGCAAAGGACAGTGCCACTGAACCAGAACTAAGAGTGCTGTTAAACATCAATGAGTAGATACTGTTAAGCTATGTATGAAAATGGTCAAATAAATGACCAAATTTAGTAAACATAATAGAATTTGTTACGCAGTTAGTCACAAGCAAACCCTAATATCACAAAAAAGTGTTACATGCGCATCTTAGATACTAGTTATTTTTACTTGTATTTTCCAACATGTTCATCAAAAATGAAAACAAGTACTGTTTGAAGGAGATCCCATATTAATTTATTATGATTTTTGAGTGTTAACAATAACTGTAGTAACTTTTTGAATAAGCAAACAGCGAAATGTGAAAATATGAAATATTTCTGCACCTCGTCTTCCACTCATCATCTGACTTAGAGCGGTTCTTACGTGCCGCCCTCTGTTTCTCCTCCAATCTCTTCTTCTCTTCACTGGCCAGGTCTAAGATGTTCAAAAAGGAAGTTATTCAACCTCTGAATATTTAAACGTAGCTCATTTGTGATAAGTTCTAAGAATATAAAGTATGACTTAGATACATCATCAGCAATGGCATAAAGCGGTGCATGGAAACACACATACCGATGTCTCCGTTTTCCATGGCTCGTATGTCCGGCCTCAGTCTGCTGTCTGTTTTCGGGATGACCGCTTCAATCTCTTTGTCCAGCTCATCGAGCTGCATTGCGAATGTAGTGAAGTTGTACATCTTTTTATATGCAAATAAAACCAAAATACAGAAAATGTGAAAATTCAGATTTCAAAGGATGCTCCAAATCAACAGCATTTGTGGCATATTTTGATTACTACAAAAATAATTTCCACTCGTCCCTTGTTTTCTTAAAAAAAAAAAAAAAGTCATGGTGATGCACTTATAATGAGCCAATTTTTCCAGCATACAATTTTATAAAATTAACTAAATTTTTCATTTAAAAATATATATATTACATTAAAATTGTATAGAATTAATTCAAATTCAAATTAAATTTCTATTAATTCTTCTGCATTATTTGAGCTGTAAAGCTGTCATTTTAAGGCTTCGACATTGTCACTGTCAAGTGTACAATTAGCTAAGATTTTACACAGAAAAGCAATTTTTTTTTATCCTGTAAACACATACTGCTCACATGTCGTGGCTATACTATTGAAATTGTGATTTTTTTACGTTTACAAATTCTTCTGTTAAAACGTCTGTATTATTTGAGCTGTAAAGTTTCTTAACTTATTTTACAGTCATTTACAGTGTTATGACAAAGTTGTAAAATTGGATATAACTATACACAAAAATAGTACTTGTTTTAGTTTAAAATCATGTAAATGCTCATATTGTTCACGTCTTGTTGCTAAAAAAAAAACTGATTATTTTAACACGCCATTCACAGTAACCCAGATTTTTCTGGGAAAAGGTTTCCCAGAGCTCATATTCTGGAACCGACCTGGGCAGAGTTGACTGGTCTAGGTGCTATTCTCCAGAGCAACTGACTTCCTGGGATCACCTCCAGTGAATCTCCTCCTGGCTGAGGTGTTTCTTCTGAGTCTGACGTCTGAGATGACTGAGAAACACCAAGCAAACAGTTATAAACCTTACAGTGTATCGATCACATTTAGCCCTATCGGATTGGAATCATTATATGGGTATATAATGCTGTATAAAAACATTCATTCAGAAACACCTGTTTACTGCTTTTCTTGTCTTCTGATGCT
Source organism: Sinocyclocheilus anshuiensis (assembly GCF_001515605.1). Taxonomy (NCBI): domain Eukaryota; kingdom Metazoa; phylum Chordata; class Actinopteri; order Cypriniformes; family Cyprinidae; genus Sinocyclocheilus; species Sinocyclocheilus anshuiensis. Next base: position 268,731 of record NW_015554116.1, on the reverse strand, counting down.
TTCTTCTCGTTCTTCTTGTGAGTTTCAAATGTAGCTGTGTCGACTATGTACATGCACTCCGTCCATTTCCCATAAAGGTTGCACACTTTCTTTTTGCTTTATGGAATACACAAATAATCAATGTAAAATAGAAATGTAGTGATGGCATGAACATTTATCATGGAAATTAAACTCAAACAACTGACCTCTTGTCCAGGATGTAGCCTTCAACCTTATGTAATTCTTTGCCAAATAGGCCACACGGTTTGAAACTTAGACAGCATTTTTCACCAGTTCTGTTGGCAATTATAAGTCAAAAGAGCTGCATTAGTGAAGTTAAAGCAGAACTAGTACATTTCAGAGTCTCGTTGATACCTGTGGTTGATAACCTCCACATTGCCGTACTGTTCGATCCACAGCTGTCCCACGATGATGTTGTGCACACAACACGTGGGGTTCATCCATGTGTATGCCTCATTATGCCTGCAACGAGTTTATTATTCGACAATGGGTCTCAAACAATGGGAATAAACACAAAATCTGTGTACTAACATTTACATAAATCATGATTCACCAATGACTTTCATACTAAAATGTATTCAAAATGTACGAATTATGGACAGGAACAGCTGAAACCACACAAAACAATGTGTGGATATTAATAAAGCGTCTTCACACCCAGAGTAGACGCTTACTTGGGAAGTTCTAGAGTGATGATGCCCTTAGGTTCGGCCTCCACACTTTTGCCCCAGAACTTCAGTTTGGGGTAGATGGAGCCATGAAACACAAAGTCCTTCTGCAAACCCTCTGCGTGAAAGGCGCTGATGGGAGGATGGTGGCTCACTTGTTCTGAAATCAGCCGGAAACCAAGATCATCCCTGAAGGTTGAGGAAAAAACATGGTAACTATCCCCAAGAGCACAACACATTGATATATTGATTGAAAAATCACATTGGCAATGCTAAATGCTAACAAATTAGCATTAAAAAGGCAAAAAAGTGATATTTGCTAACAATGATGCTAACGTGAATGCTATCAAAAAAATTCACATTTGAATTGCTAATATTAACCCTCCTCTGGTGCTGTTTAATTAACTGAACGGTACGAAACTTGGTAAAGGTTTTGGCATTTGCTATGATAGACACTTGTAGTGTATATGGTCAAAAATGACCGCACTGGAAATGAATGGGAAGTGAATATCATCTAGTGGAAACGTTTGGTACTGCGCCCAAACAAAATCTTACTGAAAGCTCATTTTTTGATATATCAACCCTCAAATTTGGAACACAACTTGTTCAGATTTTTTGGTTTTGATTTTCTCGCAGTTTTAGAGTTCAACATGTTTTGTCAAATATATATTTTATATAAAACATGAATATTTTAATATTTTATATTTTCATAAACTTAAACTTCCATAAGTTTTTTTTATAACATTTTTCACTCTACAATAATCTGGCAAGTGTCTTCTTTAAAAAGAGATCAACCTTAAGTCTGTGCTCCAAAGAA
>NW_015554116.1:240450-267184 GCF_001515605.1 Sinocyclocheilus anshuiensis | reverse complement strand
TTTTTGTTTCCCGTTTACTTTTTTTTTTTTTTTTTTTTACAACCAAAACTAAGTCTGTCCTCCAAAGCATTCAAGATTTATGACAGTTTAAGTTGGAAATTTCATTTTCAGGTATATGCTCAGAAAGTGGTAACAGGCAATAAATATATCATAACTAATCCATAAATATAATTTTGTACCTTAAAATCCCCTAAAAATAAAAAAACACTATTGTTTATTGTAACACTAAACACAATAAAAAAACTATTGAACTTGGAAACAAATCATAATTTTTGACTGAGAGCAGTACCAGATGGTTAAAGATGCAGTTACATTAGCAAAATTCTGAAGGCAAATAAAGGTCCATTGTCAATAGTGTAGCGCTGTATGAAGCACAGCTCACACAGAAGTCACTTTCAAACCAAACATTTGTTCGTCAACGTGCAATTCACATGGCTGACTTGAATCCGTTGCAAAATTTGCGTGGGGAAATCTTTCGTGCCTCACATGAAAATCACAATCGGCTGAATTACTATTGAAATAACTGGATTTAGCCCACAAACATAAAAAAATAAAATAAACAAATGTGACCGCACCTTCATGCTAATGTCAATGCTAAAATATTAGCATTCAATTAGGGTTGGAATCTCTCACCTGACTAACTCATACGTCTCTCCTAGCAGGGGGTTGAAGGGTTTACCCGTCCTTTCCCACTGAGACGCCACGGCTGATACAGCAAACGCGGCCACACACTGGATAGAAAATACATGCATTTGTTTACTTAGAAAATAAATATTAGAAATCGACAGGTTAGACAGTTTTTCATCCAGGCAGCTATTAGAAGAGATTTGACAGGACTTTGAGATCCAAGAAATATCTGTTTAAAATGCATTAAACAGCCTAATGAAAAGTTAATAAAATTGGAAACTTTGGCAAATGGACATTGTAGTTATTTTTTAACTACAATAAGTAATAATTATAGCTCAGTATATATGGGTTTTTGTCAATTTTGAGAGCAATGTAGGTGATCGCCAATATAAAGTATGGTATAAATGTTGTCAAATGATCAATCGCATCCAAAATAAAAGTTTATGTTTACATAATATATGTGTGTGTACTGTGTATATTTATTATGTATATAAACACACACATACAGTATATATTTTAAAAAATATTTACATGTGTATATTTATACTATATATAAATATATTTAATATATAAACATAACATATTTTTTCTTAAATATATACATGCATGTGTGTATTTATATATACATAACAAATATATACATTACACACATATGTAAACAAAAACTTTTATATATTATGTAAACAAAACCTTTATTTTTATTTTATAGATTAATCGCAATTAATCGTTTGACAGCACTAGTTATCAAATAATTAATGATGGTATATGAATGAAAAAAAAAACTGGCAAATTTATAATACATTTATTACTAAAGGTTATTTATTTTACAAAATATTTAATAACAAAATTATTAATTAAATAAAAATAATTCAACTAATATTTCAAGTTGGGAGAGTTGGGTGATTATTTGGCCACATTTCATAGTTATTTAGCATGTTAGGCCTGTAATGGTTTTGTTGATGTTCAGATACTTCGGGGTCATGCAAATATTTGTATTTTTTTTACCTTCATTCTCTCAATAGAGTCGTCTGAAGTATTGGCCTGATGGATGAGATATGTGTGCTCCATATATTCTGTAAGTCTTTGTAGAAAGCTCAGCGGCTCATTAAAAATAACAGGCATGGTGATCTTAGACAGCTCCTGAAAGAGAGATGGAATCAGTCAAAATATGGTGCTTAATTAAAGTGTTTTGACTGAAAAAGACACATGATAGTATGATAGTAAAAAGCTCACCATCCCAATGCACTTCCTCAGTATGCTCCAGATGCTGAAGTCATTTCTGGAGAACATGGGTGCTGGTAAACTAGTCCTGTGGAATAATTAAAGGTAACTGAGCTGTGCCTTGTCAGCTTCTGAAAAATGTCTGTTTACATTAAGAAACCACTAAAAAAAGGACTAGTTAGTTGTTTCCATGGAAACCGTTTCTGCTGTTGTCATGCAGACAGAACACGTATAGACTGGCATTATTATTAGTCAGGTAACGGAAGCTTTATATCTTATTCAACAAAGCAAGGCCAGAGTCCCGATCAGTTTCAAAGTGCTCAAGACACAGAAACCTGCTCTTTTTATACTGTACCTGCTGAATGTAAACATAATAATAAAGAGATGTGGTTACTTGTTGCATTTTTTGCATTTTACAGGGGTAATATTCAATAATTATTTATAATGTTATGGCTGATATTAAAATATTATACACTTTACACAACTTAAAAACATACACAAGTTTAACTTAAAAGCATAATAAGTTTATAATAATACATACATAGTGCTATCACAACAACGTAATGTACAGTAAAAGATTTGAAAAAAAAAAGATTTGTGAAAGATGAAATGTTACAATAGTGTTATTAATTTATTTGTATTTTTAAAGATTATTTTTAAGTAAGTGTTAGATGACAGAAAGTACACTACTGTTCAAAAATTTGGGGTCAGTAATAATATTTTTGAAAGACGTCTCTTAAGCTCACATTTATTTGGTCAAAAATACAGTAAAATCAGTAATATAGTGAAATATTATTACAATTCAAAAGAACTGGTTTCTATTTAAATATATTTTAAACTGTAATTTTTCCCTGGGAAACAAAGCTACATTTTCAGCATCATTACTCCAGTCTTCAGTGTCACATGATCCTTCAGAAATCATTCTAATATGCTGATTTAATAACATTTCTTATTATTCCTGTTGAAAACAGTTGCGCTGTTTAATATTTTTGTGGAAACGACATTTTTTTCAGGATTGTTTGATGAATAGAAAGTTCAAAAGAACAGTATTTATTTGAAATACAAATCTTTAGTAAGAATAGAAATGTCTTTATTTATATATGTATATATATATATATATATATATATATATATATACATATATATATGTGTGTGCGTGTGTGTATACGTAAATATGTATGTATATATATATATATATATATATATACACACACACACATATATATGTATGTATATGTATATATATGAAACTGTTTACATGTGTGTACTGTGTATATTTATTAATTTATTATGTATATAAACACACACATACAGTATATATTTTGAAACTATTTACATGTATTTACATGTATATATTTATATTCATATAATTTATATTATAGAAAAACATATTTAATATATAAACAACATATTTTTCTTAAATATATACATGCATGTGTGTGTATTTATATATACATAATAAATATACACAGTACACACACATATATTATGTGTTGTCTCTACAAAGTTTCAAGTAGACAGTTGCGCCATTATTTTCTGCAAATAATATTAATATGAATTAATTCATATAATGTATTTATGGCATTTTAATCCATGTTATAGAAATATTTATGTATGTATTTTTTCAAACTGTTTTTAATTATCTGAAATATTCTTTAAAAATGAACAAAACATAATTTTCACTGCCAGCATTCATCTTTGTTGTCGTTTATGTAAACAATACAACCTTTTTCATCTCGTAAATAACACTGTCACATGATCCAAACAACAAAATAAAATGAATCATTTAATCTTTAATTTTAGTATTACATAGCCTCATTGTCTGTACTTGTAAAATGTTTGTAATATATATTGTAAAGTTTTCAATGTATGTTTAAAAGTTGATATATATATATATATACAGTGGGTACGGGTGCTGTGTGTACATTAATGAGGAAAAAAAATTAACTTAAATGATTTTAGCAAATGGCTGCAATATAACAAAGAGTGAAAAATTTAAGGGGGTCTGAATACTTTCTGTACCCACTGCATATACACACACACACAGTATTTTTCTCCAAACACTACAATAAAAATTACATTTTCCAATATGTATTTCTTAAATACTTATTTTTCAACTATTTTTTTTTATCTGCCAGTAAGTCATTCGTCTTTGTAATTGTTTTTTGTAAATAATACAACCTTTTTCTGCTTATAAATAATTCTGTCACATGATTAACAGCTACATAAGGAAGAAAGGATGTGCATTTATCATCAAGATGCGACTTCATCAACAAATCAAGAAGCAGATATCATTTCTCACCTGAAGTGAGTCAGAAAGCTCATGTACAGACACAACGTTGTCTTCCTCTTCCTCGCTGTCTGGGTCTTGTGAGCAGTAATGAGTGCTGAAGGCTGAATGCTCCTCTATGGCCTCCAGCCACCTCTGAACAACAACACACACATTCACACAAACGTACACAACACACTCCGGTCTGGACTACACAACAGAGCTGAAGGGAATCTCACTTTTCTGATGGCTTCGGGGTTGTTCTTCTGTGACACTTTGAAATGGTGAACACTGTTGTCAAAGCACTTGATCGTGAAATAGCTGTTATCTTTCGCTTTAATCTGACAGTTGGAAAGAAAACCTGTTAACAATCCCGCAAAACATGAATCAGCATCTTATTCATTTCTATTCATTTCATCAAATCAATCTTACCATGCACTGCGCTTGTGTTAGAGGTTTGCAAGCTTGCCGGTGTGTGTTTGAATCTGCATCTGACCTTGATGAGTTAAAAATAGTGAAAAGTTGCTAAAAAAATGACAGTTGCCAAATATTTATTTCTGCAAATTTTGAAAAATAAGTTAAGTAATTTTGATACCATTAAAAAGTATTATATATATTATGACCTTGATGAGTTACACTACAATAAAAATTAGTTTTCAAATATGTATTTTTTCAAATTTAGCAAAATAAGTCTTTAATTTTAGCAATTTGTTTATCATTAACTTTTATTTCATATTATTACCTTGATGGTTTAAAAAAAGGATGAAACTTTACAATAAAAATGACGGTTTTCACATATTTATTTCTTTGAATCTTGCTAAATAATTCTTTAATTTCAGAAATTTTACTGTGATTATATTTTATTATATATTATGAAACTGAGTTAATAAAGGATGAAATATTACAATAAGAATTAGCTTTCAAAGAAAATATGTTTTTAATTTAAGAAATTTTGCTATCATTACATTTTATTACATATTATGACTTTGATGAGTTAATATAAGGATGGAACACTACAATAAAAATTATTGTTCAAATATTTATTTTTTCAAATTTTGCTAAATTAAGTCTTTTATTGTAGCTAGTTATTTTTTATTAAATTTTATTACATGTTATGAACTTGATTATTTAAAAAAGGATGAAACTTTACAATAAAAATTACAGTTTTCACATTTATTTCTTCGAAATTTGCTAAATAACTCTTTCATTTCAGAAATTTTACTGTAATTATATTTTATTATATATTATGAAACTGATTTAAAAATAGTTTTCAAAGAAAAATAAGTTTTTAATTTAAGCATTTTTGCTATCATTACATTTTATTACATATTATGGATATAATATAAGGATGGAACACTACAATAAAAAGTACAGTTTTCAAAGATTTATTTCTTAAAATACTCAAAAATAAGACTTTAATTTCTGAAATTTTGCTATCATTAAATTATCATATATTATGACATTGAAATAAAAAAAATGATGAAAATGAATTGAAATGATTAAATGAAACATAAAAATTAGTTTGATTTCCCAAAATGAGTCTTTAAGCAATTATCCTATCATTAGACTTTATTACATATTATGACCTTGATGAGCTGAAAAATATTGTAAATTTACAATTTTACAGTATTTATTTCTTCACATATGAAACATTACAATTAAAATTGAAGATTTAAAATATTTATTTCTGTACATTTTTCTAAATAAGTCTTTCATTTCAGCAATTTTGCTATCATTAAATTCTATTATATATTATACTTTTATTTTAATCAGAGCATCACATTTTTGGAATAGAGGCAGGTACTCACTGTTTAGGGTACCATGACAAGACTCCATCCTGAAGAACTACCCAGTAGGAGCGCCAGCCGAAAAACCTTGAACTCTGCAATAAAAATAAAAAAGGAAATTGAAATACAGAATAAAAAAGAAATGAAAAAAAAAAAAAATTATTTTCAAAACATAGATTTTGATAAAACATACCTTCCAAAGAGGCCCCTCGAACATTTTAACATGTCGCGTCATGCCCTACAGAAATCAAAGTGTTGTCAAAACGAAACAAAATTCACAAAAAAAGGCACACCACTGTAAATAAGTGTAAAATGAGCAATATATCAGTGTTATGATATGATATGGTGATGGACAAGGTTTTTTTTTAAATGCATATATTTGCATATATTTGTGACATCAGAAATGTCCAGATAAATGAACCTACTTTCATAACATTTCCAGTAATGATCTGCTTCATTTCTGCATCGTTAGCCAAATCAAAAACAGTCTGATCTGAAAACAAATGAGAAACAAAATGCAAAAATTAACATCAGCATGTTTCAGACAACCACAAAAAGTCAGGTCATTCAAATATTTCATAAATTCAAAAATAAAAATCATGCACTGTTATTTTGTTTTGTTTATAACATAATGTGTCATATTCATTTCTAGTTGTACTAAAATAGTAAAAATATGACTATGACAGTAACAAACCTAAAACAACGAAAACAACACACAAGTGTACAACGAATTGAGAAAATATTGGCCTGGGGAAAAACGCAACAGTGTTGAATGCTTTAAAAAAAATGAGGCTGCAGTAAGGTGGAGCTCATTACCAATTTTGTTCTTGATGTTGGGGTTGGCCTTGTGCTGCAGGAGTTTGACGGCACACTGTTTCTGGCCTCTGTAAGCGGCGCAGTGCAGTGGTGTGTTTCCCAACAAGTCCGTGCAATTTATGTTCGGGGGTTTCTTCATGTTTAGCTACATGACGAACCAGAAGATCAGATATTACGGTTTAAAAAAGTAGTTTAGAAACAGAGTAGAACAACAAAGTTCCTCAAAGTAGTTAGCAAGGTTACCAGTCTTGTGAGGGTAGATATGGCTCCTTCTCGCGCCGCCTCCAGCAGCTGCTCCTCTAGTTTCCTCTCTTCAGTCCTCTCAGCAGCTAGAAGATCCAAATTCAATGGTAATAATTTAGGAATCATTCAGCAGACTTTATCCAAAACACATCCAGTACGTTTTCATGTACTTACCCTCCAACATGCTTTTAATCTCAGCACTCTGGGTAATGTCTTTAGGAATCTGGGCCATCCCGTTGATGACAGAAGCGCAAGCGTCGTACTGAAGAAGCAACATTACAACCTCCTACACAGCCAAATCAGCATTCAGTTAGTATTCAGAGTCCAATCAGTGTTCGGCTTTCAGTGTCCAATCAGTATTCAGCATGCAGGCGAGTAGTTATGTTTGTGAAAAATGAGGCTGTACACATTAATATGGCTCAGCTGTATAACACTTATGTTAGTGATCAGCCAAACAAAATGATAACAAATGTGCAGAACTGATTTTTAATACAATAATAATGATCATTAGACTACAAAAATATATTGTTTTTATTTATAATAATAATAATAATAATAATAGAGTATACAAATAGTATAATTAAAGTGTTTAATTAAAATGTAACAAATTTAAATGTTATTTTTTAAATTTATTTTTACATTTGTTAAAATATTATAATTATTAAACTATAATTTTAAATAATACATTATGTTATTAATATATTTTTTAAATATCTAAAATGCTTTATTAATGTAATTAAAAATGTATTCAAATAGAAACTTAAATAATTATTGAATTAAATAATATATATTTAATATATTTATTAATATATTCAATGTATTATGTATTCAGTGTATTTAAAAATAATAAAATTAAACTAAAACATGTTATTAAAAATTATTTAATTATTAAATGATAATATACATTTAATAAGAAATCTGAATATATTTTAATATTATAAAATGTCTTAAAACATTATGAATCATTTTTAAAAATGTACAGTAAAATTCGCCATATATAATTACTAAAAATCATTTAGTTAATAATAATTATCATTACAGCTACACAATATCACAATGTTTTGTGATCTCAAAGTTTGCACATTTTTTTCATCTTTATTTTAGAGCTATCCATTAGGGCTGCTACACATTTTAAAAAGAGTTATTTACTTGCTAAAAACAATTAATCTGTAAATCCAATATTTAAAAACAAAACTTTAGGTAAAAAAAATAAGTCAAACTGATTACCAGTCTGTCTCAAGCTAATATCCATAGTCTCAGTGCATGAACATATACGATACATACTTTTCTCCCAGTGAATGCTGCTTTATGGAGAGGCGTATCTCCGACATTATTTGGCAAATTGGCATCTGCTCCAGCCTGTAAGAAGCACAGAGGAGCTAAAACTAGACACTAATATACTGAGCACAAATTCTACTCATAAACATACCCATGTACACATACTCTATATGAGAATATAAAAGGCTGAGACAATCGATACCTTCAGTAAGGCCTCAACAACATCCTTGTGTCCAAAGTAGCAGGCCAGATGAAGAGGAGTCCAGCCATGATTAGATTTGCTCTTGCCTGACACAACGTAATGCTGTTAGAAGTACTCCAATATGTCTAGAAACATACGAATGGTCAAAAGAAACCTAATGACGTGTTCTACCCTTGCAGTTGATGTCGATTTCGGCCTCCTCCTTTATCTTGGACATCAAAAGCTTCTGGATCCCTTCTAGGTTCCCGTTCCTGGCGTCCCTGAGGAAGTGCTCCTCTGGATCCAGCTCCTCCATCACTTCACCAACAAAACAAAAAAGCATTACAAACCAAAAATCAGAGCCCTGAGTAACAGAGTAAGTGCAGTGTATCTAAAAGGCATTAAGTCTTCCAGGAAACATATGAAGGCGAATTCTTTGAAACATCTGCCATGTGATTTCCTTGTTTAGACTGGAGGAAAACTATGAGCGTCACATAACTCTGCTTTGATACGCATTCATTTTCATTTAAAAGCCATAAACAGAGCAGAACCAACCGTTTAGTGACATAATCAGAAATACCCTTATAATAAAGATCTTGAGAAAAAGCACCAAAGAAAACCTGACAATATAAATCCTTAACCCTATATAGCCTAGTGTATCTTTACTTTTCTTGTGAAAAAGCACCAAAGAAAACCTGACAATATAATAAATCCTTAACAGGTTAACCCTATATAGCCTAGTGTATCATATTTGATAAGTTATCAACATGATCAAAACTACATGCCTTCTGTCATGTGACTGATCGTTTATACTTTTTTTAGCAAATAAAAGACAAACATTTTTCGTTCTTTTTTCTAAAAAGATTTCTTTTTCAAAATCTTTTCTGATTTTTATATCGTAAATGTAAGAGAAACTTATATACTGTTAACAATATTTCAAGATGAACACTCGCTGGACTGAAGCAACTTAGGTTTACCTGATTATCCATACATCATTTTTTAGAAAAATCATGTTAAAATGTGAGTTTCGAATATGATACATCATGTTTTTGAGAAAGATTTCATCTCTCAGTCATCTTTGTATTGCACTGAATTATGTTTTTCCCCTCACAATAAAACCTGACAGAGCTTTGATCATAAAACTAAGCATTTAAATATCATGAAATATATACTGACAACTGATATTTATTTGTGTTTTAGTGCTGTCAAACGATTAATCGCGATTAACAGCATCCAAAATAAAAGTTTTTGTTTACATATGTGTATACTGTGTATATTTATTATGTATATATGCATGTATGTATTCAAGAAAAATATGTAATATTTGTATATTAAATTTATTTATATATAATATAAATTATATAAATATATACATCTAAATATTTTCAAAATATATACTGTATGAGTGTGTATTTATATACATAATAAATATACACAGAACACATATATTATGTAAACAAAAACTTTTATTTTGGATGCGATTAATCGTGATTAATCGTTTGACAGCACTAGATGTAAGTAGTCTGTTATAAATATCTCATTGATTTACATTAGCTATCAGAATTTCATCGTAACATTTTGGCCATTTACAGTCAATTTAATATCTTTCCTCAGAGTTTAGATGTTTTTTTCTCCCTCAAGTATGAGCTGAAAAAAAAAGAAAGATACTCAACGAAAACACATATGAAAACGATTTCTTTTTAGATTTTGTCTAAAGGTTTAATAAACTGTTCCACTTAAAAAAAACATTGATTATTATTTCATATGTCAGGCTTTACAGGGTTAATATTATGTCGGCCTCTGAAGCAACAAAGCAGGAAAAATGTCTTGGTATGCAGATTAACAACGCCACTTACGCAATAACCGTTTGGTGGAATGTAGGTCAGTAAGTTACGCTAAAAAACGTGTAATATATACGTTTAAGAGTCAAACTAGGTCTAAACCACAAGTGAACTGAATAAAAAAGGTTAGAAATCATGCGCATTAGTGTTTCCAAGACCAACTGAATGCATCAAATTCCAAAAGCTGAGCGAACTGTCAATCATTTCCCGGAAAGAACTAGTTACACTACAAACTTATGAAATTGTCTATAACGGTTGTAAATAAATAGCTTGAGGGAGCTCAGGGACGATAAACTCGTAGCGTATAGCAGTAAAGTCGACTGTGTACTGTCATGTGACTTTCTGGACTTCTTAAGACTTGATACTAACTTGTCTGAGCATATCATCACCGGGATTGTTCAACTTGATCAACCTGTCTTCATCCGATTGCTTCATAATTTTTGGAGTAACTTTATGGGAACTGACACTTAAAACGATAAAACTAGCTAACCATTCTAAAAGGTATGGAAGATAGTTTCTATACACTGAATCTTTCCGTTTATTTACATGATGCGAATATTGGAGACCTTCATCAGGATGTGGGTTTAATTACCACTTAATTAGGTGAGATGTGGTCATGAGCTGCAGTCAAAAATAAAATATGCAAACAGGAATAACAAAAATATATAAAATCCAAATAAATTATATAACTCAGTTATATATAGCCTAATATATATCATATATAAATTAGGACATATCTCTTTAACACTAATAAATACTAAAATCCAGACGCACCGCTGTAAACATAGCTTATATATTAAAAAACTAAAATGGAAATATATTTGCACAAGTTCTAACTTAAAAAAGAAGAAATATAAAGAAGACTTGCCTGTTTTTAAAAGTTAAAGCAAGACTTCGAGACACGCTACCATCCTTGATCGAGAGATACTCCGCAATAAAAACTTAAATGCATTAATTAAAAAGAAAAAAGATTTCCATAAATTGTGCTTTATCGTAGATTTGACAGAGCATGTGATGCCCGCTTCCTGTTTGTGAAACTCACACATGTGAGTCTTTGCTAATAGTGCAAAGTTCTTCACTCTTTGCTAATAGTGCAAAGTTCTTCACAAGCATCTTCAGCAAACATCTTACAATCTGTTGTGCAACTCCATACAGACTGTGCTCGTGAAGTCAACGCAAACACAAACTAACATCATACAGAAATATGTAAATAAATAAACAGCTGAGTGACAACACGCATGAGGACGATGCACTTCCGGTTTTGATGACAGTAAACAGCTACGATAAAAGTGTTCTACTACTACTACTATTACTACTACTACTACTACTAATAATAATAATAATAATAATAACAGTGTTAAGAAAAGTTAACGATTATACGGACAAACAAACAAATAAATAAATACAATTTATGCGTTATTTATTTATTTTTCTCAGCTCTCTGTTGTTTATGGCTCTTATTTTGAAATGGCTTGCGGAAGTGAGTTAGTTGCGTTATCAGTATTATTAGTATGGAGGGGTCCGTAGCAGACGGCGTGTTAGCGCCTTTACCTGGACGATGTGCTTTTTATGTAGCAAAAAAGAAACGATACTGCAAGATGATCGTTGGAAGTGGGAAAAACTTCTGCGGGGAACATGCAAATGCTGTATGTGAATGAAAATACGTTATAATGTCAATGTTGTGCTGCTCTGAATGGATGCGCGCACTACTACTTACCTTACCCCTATTAATATTAGTTTATTAATAAGTTACTGTTTGCTCAAACTTTGATGTCATTTCCATGTAGGGTGAAGAGAGTGAGAAAAAACGAATACCCTGTCCTTTGGACCCCAAACAGTAAGATGTTCACTCTTCTAATAAGAAAGTTTTCGTAGTGTTTAAAAATGAAGTAGTTCAGTCTAAACTGAATCAAAAGAAATTATTCCAGAGTTTCAGATTCATGCATATAGAAATGTTATATCTGGCTTGAATATTTCGTAATAAATGAATGAATATGATAATTGACCAATCTGGAAGTGAATTAATGAATTATGACTGGTGTCAAACAGATTTTTAGCTACATCAGTTAAATTGCCTCAGTCAGATAGAAAATGTTACTATTAACAACATAGCCATATTTTGCATTTTAAGGACTTGATATAAATATAAGTTGATATAAGTATCAACTTGATATAAATATATGTAATTATTTTACTTTAAAGACATATTCGGAACCTAAAAATGTGTATTTTAAAAATAAACTCTGTATCCTTCTGTCATATAGTCAACATGAAATATTAAGGTACAGTCTGAGGTGGTTTTAAGGGTCATGTAATTAAAAAAAAAAAAGTAATAAAGAGAAATCAAATTAATTGTACATTTGTGTTTAGAACATTAGTGATCATCTCTGGTTAAAAGTTAAATTTTGATTATTCCTAAAAGAGTTTTGTCCCATGTCTCGGTGGCAGACTTTGAACTTTTATGTTGTTATATTTAAAAATCTTCTCTCCTGTTTTAAACAGCACTGTATTTGAAGATAATTTGGCTAAACACCTGAAGAAATGTAACTCTAAGGAGAAACCAAAACCTGTATGTATAAATAACTCCATTTACCCTTATTTTTTGAGTGATGTTTTTCTACATTAGAAAAAAAAAATCCATGTGGCATAACGCAATGTTTGTTGTGTAAATGACACTGCTATGTTTGATTTGTTTATATTAGATATATTATGTGAAAGACATAAATGCTGGTTCTGCAAGTGAAGGTGAAACCATAGAGGAGGTGATCGTATTGCTTATGAGAGCATGTGTATCTAAATTTCATGGCTTTAAAGAATAGATATGTGCTTAATAATGATGCATCAATGCAGATAACCATCGCTGAACGATCTAAAGAGGAACTGGATGAGCTGATTGTAAAACTCAAAACTGCACTGACAGGTATGCAACTGTCACTTGAGTTTTATCACATGACTTAAATCTGGTTATATCATCGTTTTATGTAATTATTAATGGATTCGTACATGTTTGCCTGTTCCCTCAGGACTAAATACCAAACTTGTTGAAAACACACTCTCACATTCTGCTCTTTATGAGCCTCTAAATGACCCAAAGAATGGAGATTCTGCCTTTAAACACCTCAAGCAACAGGTAAATTACTCTAAAACTGCCAAACCACACATACTATATAAAAAGTCTTTGTTTATCCTTATTTTCAAGAAATGTTACCCGGTTTCACAGGCCTCGATTCTTGGAAACATGGAGGTTTTGGAACTGCTCAGCCCAAACAGATGCTACATAGAGTTTGGAGCAGGGAAGGGAAAACTGTCCCACTGGATTCACATCGCTCTTAAAGCAGCTGAAAATGTCCATTTTTTACTTGTGGAAAGGTCCAGTACTCGCTTTAAGGTGTGGTGTCATTCACATGAAGCTATTCTTTCCTCAAGTACAGGAAAAAATATTGTTCTTTCTACTGGAAAGTAAGGTTAAATTTCAATTTCATGTCTTTTTAAGGTAGATGGCAAGCACAAAAATGCAGGCTCAACTTTTGATAGGCTTCAGGTTGATATTCAGCACCTTGATTTACGTGAGTTAGCTTCTTAAACTAGTCCTAATGGTCTTAATCTTAAACTTGATCTTCTCATAAATAAGATTTCTTCTTTGTACCTTTCAGGGAATGTCCGTCTTCTGAGAGAAAAAGGACTTCCTGTTATTGGTGTTGGGAAGCACCTGTGCGGTGCAGCAACTGGTAGACAAGATTTCAATAAACTTCATTACGGTATCAGTACTACAAGATTGAGTTTTGTCAACTTGTCTCCACAGATCTGGCCCTTCGGTGTTTATTTGAGCACAGCTGCTCCGACGAAGATGATGAACCTCCAACCAAGCGTGTAAAGCTCCATCAGAATGAGGGTGCTTGTGATGATATTAAACCTGTTCCCTCAACCGAAGGCAGGGAAACTGGTAAAAAGCTCATAGTGTCAGGACTGGCTATCGCTCTTTGCTGCCACCACCGTTGCGACTGGAGACACTATGTGGGAAAAGAGTTCTTCAGGCAGAAAGGTCTTGGACCGGAAGAGTTTGCTGCCTTTCAGCGCATGTCGAGCTGGGCCACATGTGGGATGAGAAAATTTGGCTCCAAGATAACAGAAAAACCAAGCGAACATAAAAGAGATGAAGAGGAAGAACATGAGATGAGCGAGGAAGCTTTACCAGATACCCTCAACGGGTGAGTTTTCTGGTGATCGACCGATTCAAATTGCATTAAGATAATGATCTCATTTGTAAACGTTTTTCTTGCAGTTTGATGTCAGTTGAAGATCGGGAACAGATCGGACGGCTTTGTAAACGTCTGATTGACCACGGCAGATTGTATTACCTCCAGCAAAAAGGCTTTAAAACCAGCCTGAAATACTACACAAGCAGAGACGTTTCATTGGAGAATGTGTTACTAACTGCCATTCCCACAGCCAATTAGAATAGAAATCTCAACAGCCTTTTTAAAACAAACAAACAAGCACAAGTGTAGGACACATATGCTTCATTTTATTTCATCAGTGTTTATAGATTTTTTATTTTTTGCTCATCCACAAACATTAGTTACGACATACTAGCAGGAAGCAGCAACTCCAACAAACAGCATAAAAGACAAGACATTTAAAAGACGAGAAGTGCTCTTCATAGAACTTGGCATGATGGACCGGAAGATCAAGCCTGAAGGCGGACGAGCAGACAGAAGCCAGCATGCAAATTACAAAGACGATGCTGTTT
The DNA here is from genome assembly GCF_001515605.1 of Sinocyclocheilus anshuiensis. Lineage (NCBI taxonomy): Eukaryota > Metazoa > Chordata > Actinopteri > Cypriniformes > Cyprinidae > Sinocyclocheilus > Sinocyclocheilus anshuiensis. The sequence goes on along the minus strand of NW_015554116.1, from coordinate 252,171 downwards.
CTGACACGCCATCCAACGTCACATTTAGCACTGATGTGAAAGTTTGGGATCCTGCAAGAAACATTTAACGCAGAAGTTGGTCGTTAAGAGGCTTTCAAGGCTTTAATTTCTTGTCTGTTTTATTTATGCAACATTTTATGATAAAGTTCTGTTAACAGTTTTGCACGCAATACATATTGAGTACGACATAACCTCTTTTCCGGGCCTCTTGGATGTAGAAGTGCATGAAGTCACGACCAAACATCTCCCTGTCATTCTCTTCTTCATCTACATTCTCTTTTAAATCAGGAAGCATCACATCATATTCAAAGGATTGTCTCGGAAATTCACAAACCTGCAGAATGAGCATTTTAAGCGTAGTAATTGTAATAATTTGTCAAATGCGCAAGTATGCAGACACAAATGCTTCACTGGTGTTTTGCAACTCAGTCCAAGAAGTAATTGCATTCCCATACTTGCATGAAATAGGTTTCAGGCGTTCCTATAGAATCACTGTTTTGCTTTAATTAAGCTTTTTATTGGTCCCCAATGAAGTTCTACAAATTGAACACAGTACTTTGGTGCTTACCTGAGGTTACTCATGCCCTCCATAAGTGGAGGAATGTCTCGTAGTTTATTTTTGCTCAGAACTAGTGTGTCCAGACTTTGCATGCGACTGATATTGTCTGGCAGGTACTCTAGTTCATTTCTTGGGAGCCACAGGGTGTGAAGTTTCTCCATTCTAGATTAAATTGGGACATAAAGTTCATAGGATTTATTACAAAATCTTGGTTCTATTAGTAGTACATTGAAAGTAAAAATGATCCGAAGTTGCTTGTAGTTTATTTTTTACCTGTGAATATCTTCTGGCAAACTTTCCAACCTGTTGCTGCCCATGTCTAACCACTCTAGAGAAGGAAGGTTGACCACACATTCTGGAATGGTGGTGAATTGGTTCATGGAGAGGTCCAAGTGATACAGCTTCTTTAGATTGCTAAGCTAAGGAAATTAGATCAAAGCAAGCACAGGTGGTAGGTATATATAGAGTTTTAAAGACAAAATATGGCGTGTATATATACACGTGTTCAATGTTATTGATACCTGAGTAGGCAGCTCATCCAGATCTTCGTTCATTGCAAGTTCCAGTTTCTCCAGATTTTCGCAACAGCCAAGTTCTTCTGGTACATGGCTTACTCCGTTATAGCTCAACAACAGCTCTCGTAACCGAGTTAGTTTGCCTGTTATTTAGAAGAGCGTATCAGAGTTACTTCAGATAAAGAAAGTTTGTACAGGTGACACCCATTTTTTTACTGACCAATCTCTTTGGGAATCTCTGAGACTGAATTACGAGACAAGTCCAAGACTATGAGGCTTTCAAAGCTTGAGATGAACTGTGGGATTTTTTGAAATCCTATTCGGTGTAACTGCCATTCTTGGATCTGTGAGAGTTGGACCAAAGCTGGAGGAAGAGTCTGCAAAAAGACCAAAACACTGAATGCAAAAAAAATAAATAAAACTTATTAAAGCCGATAGACCATTCAATCTGCAAATATGTGAGCAGTTTGATAGATGTTTTTAGCCAATTAAAACTACTAATTCTTTCAGAAGTCAAGGGTATCTAATCCTGTTCCTTGAGGGCCACCTTCCTGCAGAGTTTAGCTCCAACCTCCATTAAACACACCTGAACCAGCTTAATCAAGGTCTTCAAAATAGGTCTGGTCAACTTGAAGCTGTGCTTCACAGACTGATTGGTTTATGACATCAAAGTACCACGAGAGCGATTTGAAAGCAAGGAGCCATCTGCTCTCTATAGCTCTCATGGTACTTTGATGTCCTACACTGATCGGTTTGTGTAGCGCTGCTTCAAGTCAAACACACTTTAAATACCCAGGCAGGTGTGTTGGGGTAGGTTGAAGCTAAACTTTGCAGGAACCCCAGAAGCAGGATTGGACACCTTTGCTGTAAGTCCTGCCCCAAACCATATCCTTAGCCCAAGGGGGTCCAGTCCTGTTCCTGGAGAGTCAGTTTCCTGCAGAGCTTCAACCCTAGTTAAGCACACCTGATACGACTAGTCAAGGTCTTCAGGAGGTAAATTCTGCGGGAATGTGGCCCTCCAGGAGGAGGATTTGACACCTGTGCCAAGTGTAGGTCACTTGGGCACAAGTACATTCACTGCCCCTTTAGGACAAGACCTATTTGTATTATCAAGTCAATCATGCACCTTCCTCTCTAGTTGACAGATTTTTTTTTTTTTACTTCTAATTTGAAAGTAGCAATAAATTCACAAAGTACAAGTCACAAAATGCTTTACCTTCCACTCCTCTTTTTCAATCCGCAGAATGACACGTCCTTCCTCTGTCACAACTTTTTCCTTTAGCTTGGCCAAAGTGATACGATCCTCCCAGGCACCTGTCAACCTACGCCAAAGATTTTGAACTATTCAATATCACAGGATAGACAAAAGCATAGTCTGTGCAGTGGTTCTCAACTGGTTATTCTTCAGAGTCTAGATTTTACATTTGACATCAAGTGATGACCCAATGTGGTACCAAACCACATTGCATAGTTCTTGGTTTTCAAGGGATGAGGTCATGTCAAACAACTTTCCATGTTGTCAAATTTGACTAGCTTCTACCAAGTAACTGATGAACCATAGAGTCCGTGTGGACGCTTGAACATTGATGTTGAAAAGTATTTTGTTATCCTAACTATTCATGAATTTATGGTTAGTGTGGTCACACTTTATTTTAAGGTCCAATTCTCGCTATTAACAAACCATTAACTACAACTTTTGCCTCAAACGCCTAATTTGCTGCTTATTAATAGTTAATAAGGCAGTTGTTAAGTTTAGGTATTGGGTTGGATTAGGGATGTAGAATATGGTCATGCAGAATATGTGCTTTATAAGTACTAATAAACAGCCAATATGTTAATAATAGGCATTCTAATAAGCAACTAGTTAATAGTGAGAATTGGTCCCAATATTAAAGTGTTACCTTTAGTATTTGCACTTGGAAACCTGCAACCCTTTTTAGGTCACGACCCACCAGTTGAGAACCATTGCTTTAAAATAAGTCATTATATGCTTCCCATGGTATACATGACAGTAATGGACGTACCTACCCACTGCTCTCCTGTTTCTCTGCTCTCTCTTTCTTAAGTTCATCTTTGCTTTTCTTTATCCTGGTTTCCCAGAGACTTGATAGAGTTCACTGTCCCACAGCATACCGTGACCCCCGTCATGATGATACAGAGCCCCAAATACACACACACAGTATGCTAGGGAAGCAGATAAGCCATTTTACCGGCCAAGAAAATGCATGCGCTGCTTGTTGTTTTGGTTTGATATGATAGAGCATATTTGAATTAGTACTATGTATATGATAAGCTGTGATTGACATTGAAGAAACTGTGAGAAAGTTTGAATTAGCTTGTGCTTACCACTCTCATTGGGTCATATTGTCCTTCCAGCACCATATTTTGGACCATATTTTTACATGGTTAGCTCCTATTTGATATGGAGACGATAGTCACCAATGCTGCACCAATGGTATAATTCTTCTGACAATTTCAATCTATGATCTATGTCGAAAGAATAGGCTTTGAAGTAACGATCCGCTCAGTGTTTGTTACAGGGTTTCCCTCTTGAAGCATAACTCCGGCCAGTGTCTATATTTAACCCGAGACAACACTGAATAGTGTGGTCACATGTTAAAGTTGGCACAAGAGCAGCTGTCCACTTTTGCATACTTTACCACACCAGACATGCATTTAAGAATAGAGCGACATAACCTGATTAACAATGATGCCTAGGACCATTTCAAAACATTGCTGTTAGATATATATTTGTAAATTGTGGCTTCTGCTCTAGTAGAACGTTTTTAATGTTATACACTGAAATAAAAAATGGTGTACAGACAATTTTCACTCGGAAGTTGCTAGTAAATTTGACAATTAGAAACAGAAACAGCAAGTAACACTGAATTAAACATGAAATTCTGAAGCAGAGAAAGACTGAAATAATGTTTTCATGTAAAACATACTCCAATAATCTTTAATTAAAACCTTTTTTTGACATTTAAAATTTTCACATTTTCCCGAGTATTTACTACAGCTATACATATGCATAGCTTACTTTACACTTCAATTCCAGTTGATCAGTTACGTAGTTTATCAGTTACACTACTCTTTATACACTGCAAACAAGATGCAAACAGCAAATAAGGATCTGTTTTTATAGATATATTCAGTGAACGTGTCTGAACTTGGACTCCAGATGGTTCTACTGGAGCAGTTCACCACCGAGTCCTTCAGCTGCCCGATGGCCACATAACAGACCAGTTTATATCGATCGTTCAGCAGCTTCTTTACAGCCGTCTTAATGCAGTCAGACAGTTCCTTGGAGATGTCTGAGCATGAGCGGCTGTACTCGACAGTCTCCAGTCTTTCATCAACAATGTGTTTGATTATTTCACTAGCTCGGTCAGTGGAGACGCGTCTTTCTGGGATGGTCTGGCAGTGGATGAGCTGCTCGTCTCTGTTTGATGGGAACTTCTGGCTTCTTGGTTCCTTCTTAGTTGTCCAGGTTGAGGTGCATCTCCTCGGGATGGGGTTCTGCGATGATGTCCTGCTCTTTCTTTGAGGGTCTTCCTTGGACATTTTCCATCTTATGGTGCTTTTGCTTTTCTCTTGTGGTCTCTTCCACTGTTTCTCCTCTTTCTTATGTGAATAGATAATTGAATTTGTTACAGTCATTTGACAAATTAAAAAGTCAGTATACAGTATGAATTTACTTGCTTCTCTTTCCCTCATGGTCACCATTTATTTGAGCAGGAATACAGTAAAAACAGTAATATTTTACTGTAAAAAAAAAGATGAAAAATTGTGCTTCTTAATATTTGTGTGGAAACCTTTATACATTTTTCAGGATTCTTTGATAAATAGAAAGTTAAAATGAACAGCATTTATTTGAAATAGAAATACTTTGTAACATTATATAAATGTCTTTACTGTCACTTTTGATCAATTTAATGTGTTCTGAATAAAAGTATCTTAAAAAATAAAAACTTACTGACCCCAATGCATATTAATTACAGATCTAATAGGTTTTTATTGGTTAATTTGATTGATTTTACAAAATAAAAGACTGGATGAAGTCAGATTCTGTTAATTAAAAAAAAAAAAAAAGTTAAATCATATCTGCTATCGTATCTACTAATATTGTTTGTTTAAAATCAATTAACTCAGATTAAATCATAGTTTTTCTCATTCAGTTGCACCAAATATTAGACCATACATTTATAGTTACATTTAAGTTACTTTACATTTAAATTATTTAAGTGGGCATAGTTTTATAATAAATCTATAATCCTGATGTCAGATTGTTCTGTTAATAAAAAAATAAATACATTCAAAACATTTAATTTGCCAGCGTTTATTGTCTTATATATTTTCAATCCATTTATTCAGATTAAATCAATGTTTTTCTACTTATTCATTTGCCCCAAACTTTAAACCATATATTTATGGTGTAATGTTACATTTATTTGATCACTTTTAGTCTTACAGTAAACCTCGAACACAATTAATCCGGTTTCATTCAAATATTTTTGAGGCATCTAAGAAAGTCTTACCTGCATGTTCTTTCTGTAACAGATGCTTATCTAAACCGCTTTTAGTTTGTGCCGAAGGGATGGAGGCACCAGGCTTTAAAATTGAAGCGGAGAATGAGACACAAGCTCCACCCCCCGCTGAAGCTCTGTTTGACTTGTCTAAGGATCATAAATCTTATACGATTTACCAGCTGTGCTCATTCCGGCTCCTGGAGTTCAACTGTGTTTTGAGATGGAAAAGTAACACTGCTTACTGTGGAATATTATCATTTAAAGAGCAGTCTGCAAGCGGTTCCTCAAATGTATAATTTATTAAAACGCTTTCCTTCGTATTTCACACACTCACACAACAATCCCTCAAGGAAACTCCCATTATTCATGAGTGGCAGAACATTATGCTCCAACAAGAATCATCACACCAGAGAAGATGAGAGGACGCATCAGTACAGATTCCCCACAGCCAGTTTGAATCACATATATTTCCATTGTGCTTTAAAAACGCACTGAAAAAAAAAAAAAAAAAAAATTATATTTTGCTTCAAGAAAAGTATTTTTTTAGGAATAGCAATATTTGAAAAAGTCACAGTAATAATAATAATAATAATAATAATTCTACAAAATATAATTTCTTTTTTATTATAATTTTTTCGGGTGACATTTTCATGAGATGAACCCAGACTATTTTTAAATGTTATCCACTAACAAATATCACTTTTAAAAACCCTTGTGCAACACCATTGGAGATTTTACAGTATGTGGAAAGTTAATTTACAAAAACATCACGGGTACGTTTTCATATTGCTACACTGAGTTCATATTCTCTAACATTCAACAATACACAATACGCTCTGGTAGATGTAACATCTGATGTCAGTAAGGCAACAAGAGGAAAGAATTAAGAAGAAAAACAACAAAACACCAGTTATTAGCTTCATGACGTTGTGGAAATGTTCTTCAGTCATGATGGAAACCAATGGCTCAAACAGCTCAGTGCCCCAGTAACGAAAAATCTTTAGTGTCGGGAGACGGAGTCAAACATCTAGATGTGCTTGGAGGAAGTGTGCTTTCTATTTCAGATCCAGGACCATGGAAGCGGGGTTTTCCAGGTACGATCTCCACAGGTTGGAGAAACGACACATGGTGGCTCCGTCGATGATCCTGTGGTCGGCGGACCAGCTCACGTTCATGATGTGCGCTTTCACTACCTCGCCCTTGTGGTTGAATCGGGGCAGCACCTGTGGAGAACGCAAAAAAAAAAAGATCATGTCACTTTAAAAATTGGGCTCCGTTCTCAAATCTAGTGTGCTGCCTTGGTGCCTCTGTAGGCAGCATACTAACTGAAGCATACTAACTGAAATAAAACCTAATAAGAGACTGATTTGCAAAGTTCTATACAGGCAGGCATAAAAATTACACTGTTCGTAATCGATTCCAATTGAGTTTAGCATTAGCATGTTGCTAAGCCAACTGTACAATACTGTAGCATTCGTTAAATACATAACTATAATGCAAACAAATAGTGTAAAATTAATATTGTACTAAGTAAATAATTATGTAAATTTGCCATGTTGGCTTTGTAGGCCATTTTGTATTTTTTATATGGACCTTGTTGCAATGCATTATGGGATTGGCTAAGCATACATGTGATTCTACCTTCAATCTTGGCCAAAATGAAGTGCATCTAAAACCTTTTTTTTTTTTTTTTTTAAAGCGGGTTGGAGTGTGCCTATGTTCACAAACGTCTACAAAGTACGAAAAGACGTTACGATGCTAGCATGGAAAATTGCATACTTAAGGATGTCGCAAACTAGTATGCTAGTATCGGAACATACTACATTAATGAAAAATTGTATCACTACATAGTGTAAAATGTTATCTCTGTTGCTAACAGTGGATAATTAGCAAACCTGTGGAAATTTGTTCTCCGACATATTATAATTTGCTATGCGCTAATCCTAATCTTGCACACTACATAGTGCAATTTATATGTGACCCTGGACCACAAAACCAGTCATAAGGTTAAATTTTTCAAAATTGAGATTTATACATTATCTGAAAGCTGAATAAATAAGCTTACCATTGATGTATGGTTTTACGATAGGACAATATGTGGTCGAGATACAACTATTTGAATATCTGGAATCTGAGGGTGCAAAAAATCTAAATTTTGAGGAAATCACCTTTAAAGTTGTCCAAATGAAGTTCTTAGCAATGCATATTACTAATCAAAAATTAAGTTTTGATATATTTATGGTAGGAAATTTACAAACTATCTTCATGGAACATGATCTTTACTTAATATCCTAATGATTTTTGGCATAAAAGAAAAATCTATAATTTTGACCCATACAATGTATTTTTGGCTATTGCTACAAATATACCCAAGTGACTTAAGACTGGTTTTGTGCTCCAGGGTCACATATGTAAAATGGAATTTTAGCACAAAACTTTACACACCTGGATCTTCCCAAGAGCACCGATGGCAACCTCGGGCGGCAATATGACCGGCTTTGCATAGGTTCCTCCAATCTTTCAACAAAAACAATTAACGTTAATTTTATGTCATTTCCATGCATAGCTATACAATTAGCACTACATCACGGGAGCAAGCAAATGTCAACCTGCAGTTCTCAACTTACCGATCCAATGTTTGAGAGCGTGAACGTTCCCCCCGTGAGGTCAGCGGTCCCCAACTGCCCTGCCGCTCCCAACGTCTGCAGGCGGTTGAGCTCCACTGCGAGTTCAAATACGCTGAGCATCTGTACGTTCTTGACGTTGGGTACCAGAAGACCTTGATTGGTATCCATCGCCAGTCCAATGTTATGAGCAGCCTGGAGCAGGACGACCATTTAATGTGAACCTCAATTTCATCTGAAATATCTTTATTATAGATGGAAACATTACCTTATAGGTGATATTTGTGCAGTTTTCATCCAAAGAAGAGTTGAGAATGGGAAAATGGAGGAGACCAAGAGATGCTGCCTGTTTGTGAAGAAGATAGTTATATTAAAACCAGGTTTATTTGGAGTTTTTTAACCCCACAAATCACTTTCATACCTTGATGAAGAACGGCATGTAGCTGAGCTTCACTCCTCGCGACTCTGCCAGGCCTTTTAGCTCGGAGCGCAACCGGACCAGCTGGCTCAGATCCACTTCATCTTTGAAACCAAAGTGAGGGATCTTCAGGGCTGCTGACATAGTCTTAACCATTGCCTTCTGAAAGCCTTTGTTTGGAAAAAAAAAATCAATAAAAATTGTGCTGTTCACACTTAATTTAAATGTAATGTTAGCATGTTGCTAAGCTAACTGCGCATTACTATAGTGTGCGATACAATACAAAAATATTGTGTAAAATTAACTACATTGAACTACTAAAATTAACCATGGTTTTATTATAGTAAAAATGTAGTAACCATGTTTTTTGGCATATTGATTACCATTTGTATAACCACAGTTTTACTACAAACACCATGGTTAAACTATGGTTAGTGCAGCAAAATTATGGTTCATTTGTGGTTTCTTGGTTTTATTTGTAGTAAAACCATGGTTAATTTTCGTAAGGTCAGAATGTATTATGTGATTTAGTAAGTGTGCAAGTGATTCTGCCTTAGAGCAAAATAAATACAGTTGAAAAAGTCTTAACTACTGCCCTCTTTATTTAAAAAAAAACAAAGGTCGTGCAAATTGTGATGTTCAAAACTGATTTCAATTGAGTTTAATGTTAGCATATTGCTAAGCTAAATACTGTAATATGCATTAAAATACATGACACACAAAAATTGTGTAAAATTAACTAGTTAATTTATTAATATTTTACTTTACTGAGTGAATAATTATGTAAAGTCATCATATCGGCTTTGTCGATCATTCTGGATTTTATATGCTGAACTTGTCACAATGCATTATGGGACTGGCTAAGCATACACGTGACTCTGCCTTAGAGCCAAAGTTTATCGCTTACATAGTTTTAACCACTGCCTTCTGAAAGCCTTTGTAAAAAAAATGTAAATAGCGCTGTTCACAATAGATTTCAAGTGATTTTGAGTTTATCGCTAACGTGTTGCTAAGCTAACGTTAAAATGCATAACACAAACGAAAATTGTAAATGACCTATATTTAACTACTCTCATTAATATATTTCTGCACAGAGAGAAAAATTACGTAAGATCATCATATCGGCTTTGATTACACTGACCTTGTCGCAATGCATTATGGGATTGGCTAACCACGCATTTGATTCTAGTCTTAACCATCACCTTCAGAAAAGCTTCATTAAAATAAAAAACTTTAAATTTCATTACAAATTTGAATTCTGTCTTAGAGCAAAAAGTTACTGCGGACAAAATTTTATCCATCGCCTTCTGAAAAACGTAAAAGATTTTCATTCAGCATTTCAGTGAGTGAATCAACTTACAAATCGAAACACACAAGCAAACAAACCTTTAATGGGTTCAGTGTGGTCTTTGCCTGTGAAAACGGGTTTAGGGATCGCAGGAGTGGGTACACTAGGTGGAGTCATCTTCTCTTTGGGCTTCGCAGCTGGAGCCAAAGGTGCTGCGGCCGCAGGAGGGGGAGGACGAATCTCCTGGAAGGGCGCTGGGGGTAAGATGGCCCCCGTCTGTCCGGCTATGAAGTTCAGGATGTCTTCTTTGAGAATACGGCCATCTTTTCCAGTGCCGACGACTTCACTTAATTTAATCTGCGAAGAAAATATTTTAATGCAGATGGATCATTTTTGTGAATTTCGTTATGGAGAAACAGCATAAAAATCCCTAGTAGATCCAATTTGCTACACACCTCCCCCCTCCCCCTACTTGTGGCCATAGCAAAGACTCTAATTTCTCCAACTATGTGATGCTGACAGGCTAGCCATTTATCTAACGCTCTTCAAAGAGGATGTATGACCGGCGTCTATATAGAAACAAGGTACATCTCATGACCCTGATTTATAAGGCTACTGCACTGCCTAGCAACTTCCAGTGCTGTGCAAGAGTTCATGACCCCTGATGACAATAACTAAAGATCACCTCCATCCGCTGCTGACGCCACGCACTGTTTGATTTCAGCAGGCCCCCCTACCCTAACATCCTACGTTCAAATCTACTTTAAATGACCCTATAATGCTTTGGGAGAAATCGAATATTCAGTGGGAAATGATATATGGCAGGGCTTGATTTAATGCCTCAGGATTTGATTTATTTTCTTTTTTTCATTCATAATGTGATGTATTTCTGAGTTTCTGAGAAACATAATAATAATAATAATAATAATAATAATAATAAAAATGGTATTATATACATATATTTTCCATTAAATATCCTGATCAATTGCATTGGATTATGAAAAAACTTTAAAGCTATGGTCTTCATGGAAGACACACAAATATATATATATATTTTCATACATTATATAGATAATCATATTTTAATTTTATAATGTGATTCAGTTTTGTTACTGTCAACTAAAACTACTATATACAGACATTTTTAAAAAATCTAATAAAACTAACAAAGTATTTTTAAATAATACATATATTTTTATTTTATGATTAAAAGTATTTCTGAGTTAAACAGAATATTCAATGCAAAGGAAATGTTGAGGAAAAAACAACTATAATATAATTTATATGATTTAATATTATATATGGTTGTATTTTATTTTTATAATGTAATGTACACACTTTTACCTAAAACTTAACTACAAATATTAAAAATTATTTTGGTTATTTGAAATAAAGCTAAATTGACAAAATATAAATATTACATGAGAAACTTAAATGTAAAAACTTAAATATTAATTGGCAAAATTGACTTGGCAACTTACTGAAACAAAATAAGTTTAAGCACAAAAATTACTCAAACTGAAATTAGAATTTCAGTTAAAAAAGGTAAATAAAAATATTTTTAAAAGCAAAAACTAATAATAATGACAACAGCACATAACAAATTAACTAAAACTTAAACTAAAATTACAATCAAAACTGAAATTATAAAAAATAAAGCAAATTCAAAATATTAATAAATACTATAATACTATTTAAATACTAAAATAACACTGGATGTATTTCGAAGTTAATTTATATACATAATTGATATACAGTATATATATATATATATATATATATATACAG
>NW_015554116.1:238586-240374 GCF_001515605.1 Sinocyclocheilus anshuiensis | reverse complement strand
ATATAACATATAACAAAGAGTGAAAAATTTAAGGGGGTCTGAATACTTTCCGTACCCACTGTATATAATATATACACCTATACATACATATACATGTGTAATACTGCTTTAAATTGTTGTCACAAATTTGCCACTATCCTAGGTTTTGCCCATTTGTCAGTAAGAATTTTTTACTCATTTAAAACACAATCAAATTTAATATGCTCGCTTATTCTTTTATATACTTTAATATGTACAAGTCAGAATAAGCATGTTGTTTGAATTTTTACATAAATATTGTGTTACACTGAATGACAATGTAACATTATTTCAACCAAATTTGGTAATTTTATTCTCAAAAAACTTATTTAAAATCTTAAAAGTAGACACTTTACTTACATTTAATGTGCTTTCTATGGACATATAATCACTTCTGTAAATTTCTTTTGATGCGGACATATTAATGTTTTTGACCCACGTATTAGTACCTTAATGGTACATCTTCGTACATTTTGAAAAGATACCGCCCCAGTGACAGCTTTTGTACCTTTTTTTTCTTCTGAGAGTGTACAAATTGCTTCAAAAAGCAATGCTTGCTTAATTGAAAAATACCTGAAGCCTAAATAACTGGTTAATATTTGTAATATTTGATTTCTGTGATCAGTGCTGTGGTTTTGGGAATCACATGATCTCTCTCGTGTCGCTCTATTGTTTACGGTGTCGCGTGTGAAGCTTTGCTCTGGCATCCGGTCACTTCAGGCACTGATAGCCGGGACCGGCGCCAGTCCGTATGGCACATGAGAGAGCGCCGGAGCATAATGTGGCCAAATGGACAGCAGGCCTTTGGCTGACGAAAGACCTCCATCTCTAACAGCCGATAGAGCCACACAGATGCAGCTTCGCCAGAGCAACAGCCAAAACATATTAAATATTTACTGCGACTGAAGCCTGACTGTTAACTGCACAATATGATGCTCCTCTAAGCTTACTTGTTTTACTTCTAAACATGCCATTTATATAATGGAAACTGCATTGTCCTTGCAAAAAAAGTACTAAATAGAGATTTAGTTTCTGTGCATTTTTAAAACACTTCACTCAGATGATAATATTATGTATCATATTTGCAATCAAAATGTATCAAATGAGATGATAATGCAAATTTGAAGCATTTACTGATCTCAGATTTGTGTGCCGCTGTAAAACCACATGCATGTGAATAAACACAAGAGAACGAACAGCGAGATCAGAGCGGGTGGAAGTCATTTGTGAGCGAGAAATTGGCAATTTGAACCTCTATTAGACCCACAGAAATCCCATTGCAACTATAGCGCATTTCAATCTGTGGCATGCAAATTGGGTCTGAAATGTATTTTTTGTAGCACCTGCTAATTGAGTGTGAATTTATCAAATTTACTTGTCATATATATTTCTTACCTGCCATGAAACGTTTGGGGGGAAAAAAAACTACATTTTTTAATATATAATACACATATTTAATGAGGAAAAAAAATTAACTTAAATGATTTTAGCAAATGGCTGCAATATAACAAAGAGTGAAAAATTTAAGGGGGTCTGAATACTTTCCGTACCCATAATATATAATATATACACCTATACATACATATACATGTGTAATACTGCTTTAAATTGTTGTCACAAACTATCCTAGATCCTAGGTTTTGCCCATTTGTCAGTAAGAATTTTTTACTCATTTAAAACACAATCAAATTTAATATGCTCCCTTATTCTTTTATATATTTTAATATGTACAGGTCAGAATAAGCATGTTGTTTGAATTTTTACATAACT
>NW_015554116.1:237603-238544 GCF_001515605.1 Sinocyclocheilus anshuiensis | reverse complement strand
TTTTGTATATTTCTTTTTATGCGGACATCTCACACACACACACACACACACACACACACTGTATATATATATATATATATATTAGGGCTGTGAAGCGATTAAAATTTTTAAATCTAATTAATAACATAATGTGGCGATTAATTAATCTAATTAATAGCAAATTAATCGCACATCAAATTTGGCTGAGAAATTACTCCCAAAAGATAATTTAAAGTCTTTGTTGTGTAAAGCATCAAACAGACATTACAAAAAGTAGCTTCAGCAAGAAATATTTTGTTTGATTCAACAAAATTTATTACACAAACTCTTCTGGACCATGAGGGTGAGTAAATGATGACTAAATTTACATTTTTGGGTGGGTGAACTATACCTTTCATTTTTTATTATTATTATTACTATGGAAATATGGATTTTTTTCTTGAATTAAATTATATTCTAAATAATAAACTAAAACTGCCAGTAGGTGGTGGTAAATGTCTTAATGATTAAGTCATTGAGTCATTTATTCATTAATTTGATTCGTTCAAATGGCTGATTCATTCAGGAGTGAAGTAAATGGTTCTTTATGAATGGTCCATTGAATCATTAGGCTTGTTCGACTTGAAGCGGATCATCACCATCAGACCGATAGGTGTGTGACATCAAAGTACCGCGAGAGCGCCATCAGATCGATCGGTGTGTGACATCAAAGTACCGCGAGAGCTATAGAGAGCAGACGGCTCCTTATGCTGTTGAATCGCTCTTGCGGTACTTTGATGTCATACACCGATCAGTCTGTGCAGCGCCGCTTCAAATCCAACGCGCCTATGGCCAATGGTTCAACGCGCCAAATTATTAACTCAATTCGTTCAAAACGTGCATTAAGAAATGAAATTCCGCTGTGTGTTGCTCGGAGACGAACAGTTCTGCTTTGTCTTTATATTTTCGTTGGCAAAATTGAG
>NW_015554116.1:237308-237542 GCF_001515605.1 Sinocyclocheilus anshuiensis | reverse complement strand
AATGGACAGCCCTAATATATATATATATATATATATATATATATATATATACATACACACACACACAGACACTCAATTAACTTTAAACCTGTGTTTTTGAAAAAAAAGACAAATCCGAAACGTACATTGTTCTCTATGGCTAAGCGTCTGACGGCAGGGGTGGCCTGGGTCTTGTGACCTTTGATCTCCTGGTGCGTGTGCTCCTCTTGGGACATGGCTGGCGTCTCCCCCACA
>NW_015554116.1:218793-237189 GCF_001515605.1 Sinocyclocheilus anshuiensis | reverse complement strand
GTCTCCACCACATCCTCCTGAGGACCCTCCACTGCAAGAGCCAGTGACACACTAAATAACTCAAAACAAGGTCAAGTACTTCTACAAATACTCTCAACACTCACCTTGACCTGCGTCCGTTTCAATGTCAACAAGAGGTTTGCCTACAAGGGCAATGGAATCGACATCATAGTGGAGTTTGCGAATGATTCCATCGTAACGGCTGGTGATGGTGACAGACGCTTTGTCACTCTGTACTTCACAGATGCTGTCGAACTGAGACACTTTGTCGCCTTCTTTCACATACCTGATGATGAAAGACAGATAATGGCGACCTCTGCTGGTAGATATTTGTAAGTGTCAAAAAAGAAATTAAACTTACCATTCTTTAACTGTAACTTCCATAATGCCCTCTCCGATATCTGAGAGCTTGAACTGCAAAACTGGTCTTGCTGCAACTGCGATAAGCAGCATAAAGCAATTATAAATGCATTTTACTAATTGAGAACACAGAGACGTTTATTACAAACGTTAAAACTCACCATAGCTTGTGTGAAAGAAGCGATGCTGTTGTCCAGCGATGAGGGAATATGAGTGGGGTTGGGATACAAAGCAAGCAGCCTGGAGCTTCGAGCAGCAGTGTCTGTGCAGGCGAGCAGAGACCTGAAGCACATGACACAGAACAAAAACACGATGTTTGCAACATTTAAACTCAATGGAACAGCATGATCTAAAAATACAGCGTGCTAAACACACACAAAAAAAGCAAAATGAAGACCAAAAGCACGAATCTCTGAATGAAAATAATCGCCGCGTACGACCAGTTACAATGATTTAATTCCAAATTATATATAAAATATTAAACTTCTCCGTACATGTGAAAACACATGAAATAATGTCTTGAAAAGGCTGCGTATAACCAGCTGCAAATTTATATATATAATATAATAATAATAATCCTTATTTATTTTATATATAAATATATGCAAATTGATTTTGTATTAAATATACAAAATACTGCTTATTATTTAAAATGTAAATATTAATCAAATGTAGACATTTACACAACTAGTGGTCTCATGCATATATTAATTATAAAGTAATATAAATAAATCATATTAATTATAATATTATATATAGTAGTACATGTGAAATTGAAAGGGTTGCATATGATCGCTTACACACACACACATATATATATATATACATACATACATACATACATATATATATATAATTTATTTAATAAATGCAAACATTTACACTAGTGTATAAAATTATAATTAGTGCTGTCAAACGATTAATCGCATCCAAAATAAAAGTTTTTGTTTACATAATATATATTATTTATTAAATACATTTATAATATAAATAATATTAATATACGTAAATATATACAAGTAAATACATGTAAATATTTTCAAAATATATACCGTATGTGTGTGTATTTATATATACATAATAAATATACACAGTACTACACACACATATATTATGTCAACAAAAACGTTTATTTTGGATGGGATTAATCGCGATTAATCTATTGACAGCACTAATTATAATATATTATTGTATTATATAGCTACAAACATCTATCTACCTATATACGCACTCACACATATATACAGAGATAGATAGATAAATCGATAGATAGATAGAGAATGCTAAATTTATAAAGCTTTGTACAAGACTACAGAAAACTACATTTTTGTACATCTGAAACTACAAATATATATACTAAGCATTTTACATATTTTATAAATGTCAATACATACCATTCATTAATTAAATTATTAATAAACATTTATACTAGCCTCACAATATTTACACTAGACATTTACACTGGTCTCATATTTTTGGAGTTTTTTTTTTTTTCGTTGTAAACAACAGTTTTATGCTTGCTTTTTAACTATTTTCTTGGCGTTTACATGTTGGCAACTGTCCACACACATCACGCAGGTCCAGTGCTTCGGCTTCAGCTGCAGGCTGCTAGTTACCTCAGATCTTTCAGCTTTGTAATCGCTTACAAACGATGATTTGCGCCTAAATTGACTCTAAATATCACTCGTGGACGTTAGACGTCATTGCAATTGTAAGATGCGTGTAAAATGAAAGGTGAAAACATACCAGGCGTCTCATAAACGCGAATGGAGCCCGCACAGTGATGACGGTCGCCATCTTTCTCCAGCGATTTGGTGTAACCGGAAATTACGTCACCCTCACGCCCCGCTCCACTGACCAATCGGAGAGCTTTTTGGTCAAGGGCAAATATTGCAGATATTTTAACAGAATATTTCTAAAAAGAAAACCTTTGAATAGAACGAATAAATAGAAGAATTAATATAATAAATTACATGAAATTATATGAAATAATAAAGTAATAATATAAATATAATGATTAATTAAATACTAAATTCCTAATTGAAAAAAAAAATACAAATGTATAAACATCCAAAGAAAGAAACAAGGGAAAAGGAAAGGAAGAAAATATTAAAAGATTAAAATAGTTATATACAAAAGTAATAAATATATTACTTCAATGTTCGTTTGGTGTCATGTAGACCTACTAAATGTTTATTCCATATATTTCAAATGACCCACAAAATACACTAAGCCGTTTTAATTCTAATTATTAAAATATATTTCTTCAGAACTGTTTGAATGACACATACATGTTATGACACCTCTAAAATGTGTAAATAATAAACTGTTAATAAACATTTTAATAGATATTTTAACAGAATATTTCTAATAAAAAAGCTTTGAATAGAACAAATAAATCAAATAAAAAATAGGTTAAATTAATAAAAAAAAAACATTTTGATGACAAAGGGCAAATATTTCAGAGATATTTTAACAGAATATTTCTAATAAAAGGAAAAGCTTCGAATAGAACAAATAAACAGAAGAACTGATAAAAAAATAGAATAAATCAACATAAACGAGTATCGAATACATATATAAATTATTAACTACAGATAAACATTTGATAAAATAATAAAGTAATAAAATATTATATAAAATAAATATATTTTTATGATTACTTAAATACATACATTTCTAACAAAAAAAAAATAGCCAAAGAAAGAAACAAAGGTAAAGGAAAGGAAGAAAGAAAAAATATTTAAAAAGTTAAATACAAAGTAACTAATATATGCTTAGACCTTCAATGTTGGTTTGGTTTCATGTGCTAAATGTTTATTCCATATAGCCTATTTCAAATGACCAACAAAATACACTAAATACAGCCGTTTCAATTCTATATATTAAAATATATTTCTTCAGGACTGTTTGAACGAAACATACATGTTATGACACCTCTAAAATGTGTCAAAACATATAATAAAAATAGGGTTGGGTTTTTAAAAAAATATTTTGATGACAAAGTGTTGTACTGCTATCAGCTTATCCATCAGTTCTCGGTTCATTACGAATCGGACATGCTCACAAAAAAAACATTCTCGGTTCAATGAGTCAGTTAGTTCACTCGAAATCCGCTCAGTGCTAATGGAATGAACTGAGTGGTTTAGTGAACCGGTTCACACAATTAACTAAAAAGATCCGATTCAATAGAACGATTCATCAACGAATCAGACATCGCACTTCTGCGCATGCCCAGAGCCCATCATCCACCACAGCAGTGTGACTGGCAAGAGACTAGTTGCCGGAGTGTGATCGTATTGCCAGGAAATTCGCTCGATTCTTATTTGTGGTCAAGTCAAATCCATCTTTATTTATTTAAATCAACCCAACCGCGCACTAAGTTTATTTCTTATTTCAGTTGCGAAGAGCAGTTTCCCTAGTGCCAGAGCTTTTGTTGAGAAGTTCGCGTTTATCGCGGCATTGTTTGGGGCCATACGCCGGTTTATATGAACTTTAGTACAGTGTGAAAGTAGCGCGAGGTCTCTTTATTCCCACACGCGCGCTTTGATACATCGTAACAATTTCTCGCTTTTCGCGAAAATGGCCGCAACTACGTTTGAAATGGACGGAAGTGTAATGGAAGGGGTGAGTTTTCATTTTCGAGCCTTATTTATTTAATATCTCCGATTGAAGTATTCATATTTAACATAATAGAATGGCATCACCAGAAATAAATGGAGTAGTTGTCGGTAATTACTTAAAAAAACAAATTTTGGATGTTTGTCTTTAAAGGGAGGACAGATTTTAAGGGTGTCTGCGGCGCTGAGTTGCATCCAAGGGGCGTTAATCAAAATAAATAAAATCCGAGCCGGTAGAAGCACACCGGGTTTGAGGTAATGAAGAATTTGTTTTAAACGCATTATATATTCATTTCCGAGGCTTTATGTACATTTAAATAGTTATTTTTTATATGTGGAACATCCTCCATTGCCCCCCCCCCCTCCCCTTCCTATTCAACAGTGAACCATGAAACAAAGCAAAGTTGGTTTTTGGAGTCTAGTTATTCAATTTACACTTCACTTTTGGAGTCAAGCATATAGATATACGACTATATATTAAGTAAAGCTGTTTTAAACAAGTGTTTATCCCACAGAAATGCTGTTAAATACTTTTACCATTAATTTTTAATGGGCCCTTTGTTAGTTGGCACTGAAGCACATGGCTACTTTCCATGTTATCCTTCACTTGTATCTCTTTAAAAGGTCTGGATTTTTATCGAAGCTCTTTAATAACCCATTTTTCTTGTTGTTGTGCAGATTTATTGCTGTTTTAAATTTAAACATAAAGATGCAGCCTACATAAAAAGTTCTTAAAACTCAATCTAGTCTAATTTCCTGTCGATAAATGGAGCAAATCTGATTCTTTCGGTCGAAACGAGATGATTTCGAACTGCATGTACTTGGTTTTCCCTTCAATTGTTATCCCGTTCAACGTCACCAGGCCTCAGCATCTGTCAGGTCTCGAGCTGGTGAGGGACATGTGCAACGGCAATCTGGAAGGAGCCACAGTGGGATCCACGGAAATTACGCTTACTCCTGGGAAAATCAAGGGGGGGAATCACATCGCAGACACTCAGACGGCCGGGTAAGTATCGTTTTTAGTCATTTACGTTGCCTTGTTTGTTCCAAACTTGTGAAATTAGTTTCACAGCATGATGAAGCACTTTTGGCTCTAAGTGTACCTGTGTTGTCTGGGGTGTAGAAGCGTGGGACTGCTGATGCAGATCTCGCTGCCGTGTGCCCTGTTCGCTCAGGGTCCGTCAGAGCTGTGCCTAAAGGGAGGAACCAATGCTGAGATGGCACCCCAGATCGACTACACGCTGAAGGTATGTGTAGCTGTATGTTTGGACCGGGTTGAGTCATCAGCTGGACATCCTTCTAATTCTGCCGTTCAAATCTCTTTTAGGTCTTCAAACCAATCGCGGAGAGATTCGGAGTTCAGTTTGACTGCGATTTGAAAATGAGGTATTTATGCGCAACTTTGGTTCAGATGTGATTGTAATCATTAAAAGTAAAAGCTAAAACATTTTCAAAATATTTTTTTCCTCGTAAACAGAGGTTACTATCCTAAGGGAGGTGGTGAGGTGGTGCTCAAGGTGAACCCTGTGAAGGAACTGAGTCCCATCAACCTGACCGAAAGAGGAAATATCACCAAGATCTATGGCAGGGCCTTCGTGGCTGGAGTGCTGCCCTTTAAGGTATAAGATTGGTAACTTTTTTTTTTTATTTTGATTAGCTACACAGTTAACTACACAGTTTTTTGTTGCTAAATGGCCATGGGAAAAAATTCTCCCACAATGTTTAAAATAAATGGCTTTAGTACGTAGACTTGAAACAACAACAACATACTTAATTTTTTATGACTTCACCACATAATTTTTATTTTTCATAAGTAGCATTGGGGCAAAAAACTGGTTAGACACAATGCTTATTTTCCCCCTTTTTTTTTTTTTACTTCACTACACTATTTACATTTCAATTTTTTCAACTAGTCTTGAAAAACAAAAAAAGCTCAAACATCAACTTTTTTTTTGGCTTCAATGCATTTTTGGTTTTTGAATTTCCCCCCCCCCGCGGCTTTGTTTTTTACTTTGTAATAATTTTTTTTTTTTTTGATAAGGCTCCTAAACCAAAACATTTTTTTTTTTTTTTTTTACATAATTTTTGGTGGGGAGAAAAAAATCTCCTAAACCACAGCTTTCATTTTTGTAAATTCAGTAAATAGTTTACGTTTCTTTTTCCATAACTAGCCTTTGGGGAAAAAAAGCTCTTAAACCACAACATGTTTTTTTCTTTTTCTTCGCTACATAATTAGTGTTTATTTATTCGTGAATAGTGTTGGATAAAAAGCACCTTAACCACAACATTTTTTTGATTGTGTTTTACTTCTCTACATAATTGATGTTTGTTACATAATTTATGTTCGTAGCCTTAAATGCTCTTAAATCACAACATGCGTTGTTTTTGTTAATTCACTGCATAATTTATGTTTGTTTCTCATAACTAGCCTTGGGGATAAAAGCTATTAACCAAAACATGCTTTAATTTTATATACTTACTGAGATCATTTACATTTCTTTCAACACTATCTAGTCCAGAAGTGGCCTTGAGAAAGCGGAGTAAACCACAACATGCTTTGTTTTTAGGCTTTAATCAGCATTGTTTGGAAATAGTGGCATTGATGTTTATAAAACACACCATTTGCTTTGCAACTGCTCTTAACTTCCCTATAAACTTCGGTCTAATTGTTCTTGATGTTCAGTTGGCGAAGGACATGTCTACAGCGGCAGTCCGCACTATCAGAAAAGAAGTTAAGGATCTGTACATCAACATTCAGTCTTTGCAGGAGAAGGACAAGGCCTGCGGCAATGGCAACGGAATCATGTGAGTGCATCCGATCTCAAACCATCCGCCGCAGTTGTTTTGTGATTCCGTTTTGACTAACGTCTGTATATTTTGTGTCTCCTGGCAGAATAATTGCAGAATCATCCACTGGCTGCATATTTGCAGGATCATCTCTTGGCAAAAAAGGTAAGGCTTGTCTGGCTGCCCAGTCCTGAAGAATTAATTCAGTGTCATAGTTTTGGCAGTAGAGGGCGATACGTCACAATGAAAAGCCTGTTCATGTGTGCTTTGAGTTTTAATGTGGACAAGAGAAAGTCAGATTTCCTCTACTATGATGATTCAGTCTTAAAATTGCTATTCATTTAAAATTTGACTCTATTTTTGTTTTGTGTTCAGGTGTATATGCCGACAAAGTTGGCATCGAGGCTGCAGAAATGTTGCTAAGAAACATCAGGCATAATGGTTGCGTGGACGACTTCTTGCAAGACCAGGTCAGGCACACAAATGCTTGACCGTTTCAGTGCAATATAATACGTGTTTTTCTGGAGAGTAATTATACGTTTTATTTGACATTTTTCCCGTAAGTAGCATTGGGGGGGAAATCTCTAACCAAAATGTTCTTTTCTTTTCTTTCTTCAATAGAAAATTCAAAAATTGTTATTACTTTTTAAAAAATAAATTTCACTGGGCTAAAAACTCAAAACCTCAACATGGCTATTTTTATTTTTTTTTTTGTATAATTAGTTTTTTTAAATTAATAGCATTAGACAAAAAGCTCCTTAACCACAACGTACTTTTTTTTTTTTAAACTTCTCTACATAATTACATTTTTAACATTGGTGTTACATTTGTTTTTCATAGCTAGCTCTTAAACACCCAACGTGCTTTTTGTTTTTCACATTTTTGTAACACAACTAGCCTTGGAAAAAAAGCTCTTAAACCACAACATGCTTTTTGTTTTGCTTTGCTATGTATTTTGTTTCTTTTAACATAACTAGCGTTGAAAAAAAGCTTCTTAACAAAAAGGTGCTTTTTTACGTCTATATAATTTACATTTCTTTATTTCATTGGTATAATATTTGTTTTTGTTTTTTTGCAACTAACTCTCAAACCACACCATGCTTTTAGTTTTGCTTTACTTCTCTTGTTTTTTGTTTGTTTGTTTTGTAACAAGCCTTAAAAAATGCTCTTAAATCACGTTGTTTTACTTTTCTACATAATTTGCATTGCTTTTGTGAATAACATAAAAAATCATCAAATCTCCTTAACCACAACACGCTTTTTATTTTTTACTTTCCGCTGCATTTATTTTTTTTCCAGTGCAACATAATAAAAACGTTTTTGTCTGGAAAGTAATTATACGTTTCTTTTCACAGCTTATTATTTTCATGGCCTTGGCGAACGGCATATCCAGAATGCGAACGGGCCCAGTCACTCTCCACACACAAACAGCAATCCACGTGGCCGAGCAGCTCACGGACGTAAGTTCAGACCTGGATGCACTTTATAGGCACTTTTGTTTAAAAACTAGCCGACTTTAAAGGCACAATATGTAATTTTCGCCGCTGGAGGGCGCATATTCAAAATAAACAAAGAGACAAAGGTGTAGTTTGATGACACCGTGACAGTGTGGAATCATGGGAGTTGTGGTCTTCATCCTCACAGCCGAAGCAATCCAACGGGACTCGGGCAGAAATCATGTTCATGGATGAGCTAATGATTTGTTAACGTAGTAGAATGAAGCAGGGTGAGGCTGAAAGCCGTCGAAGCGAAACGAGGCCGCTGAACGAGCGTGACACACGGCTCGAAAGCAGCAGAGCTTTTATTATGCCACAGTCGACCGCTTCCGCTCCTTCCGGTCGTGCGTATGTGGGGGAAAAAAACAGCGCTGTTTTATCATACTAGATACGTTTGAAAGTTCTGTTATAATGCTACTCTGTGCGGTCGTCACCGGTCTATTAAAACGCACAACATATTAAAGCGTATTTTATGGAAATCGAGAGGTTATGACGTCTTTTTCAGGCGACACAATGACACTATGGACACGCTCCGTGTCACTAGTTAAAATTGCTTATTTCTCTGGATTTAAACATTCTTCGAAACATTTGTGATAATATAAGTACACAAGTCAGCAAAATATATAACACTGTTCTAGTGGTTTTTGGATATTTTAATAAAAAAATCTTTCATATTGTGCCTTTAACTCGTTTTCGTATTTTTACAGGCAAAATTTGTTATACGCAAATCAGAGGATGAGCACGCTAACAACGATACCTACATTATCGAGTGTCAAGGAGTGGGTGCCACCAATCCTAACTTGTGAACGCATGGATTCGTCATCCCCAGCTTGTCCCCAGCTGAGATGAGGAGGACTTGTAGCAGAGACACACTACTACTACTGTAACTGACCGGATGACACAAAGATAACTTTATTATCTTTATGTTCTTCGCGATTAACGATTAGTTTTTTTGCGCTGACCACCGAGTCTGTCCATATTTGCCCCCTGTTGTGTCCCCTTAAGAAACTTTCGTTGTTACTCAGGGTATTGCCTTACAATGTAATGAAACGGACACTTTGAACTCTTCACGCAATATTCGCAGAATCCTTACCGTTTTCGGGCAAATTCGCTTTCCGCATGCTAACACAAGCCTTAAAGTTTCATTAAACCCTTCCGATACTGTTAACGATAACAATAGCTTAACCAATTTGCATGGACGTAGTAAAATACATGTATGTCACTGGTAAATTAGTGCACTGTGTGTACGAGGAAAACGTTTTTCATCCAAGTTTATGGTTCCATGTAGCTGCTTTTTGTTTTTTTTGTATTTGTTATTTAAGTCGTTTCTACATTGTTTCCGAAATTTCATTGCCATCTTATTCTTTTTTCATTGACGTTCTTTGTTAATTTAGTCTTTTTGACTATGAAAATGATTCACACTCGGTCATTATTTCTATTTGTTATTTATAAGATGGAATTTGAGATTTTTTGCGCAATAATTTTTGCGTTTTTTTTTTTTGTGTGGCTACTTTAGATGACCATGTTCTTTTGTTATTTGCATTAAAAAAATTGTGGAGAAAAAAATACAATAAAATGAGGGATAGACATACAATATTTCACCTTGATTCCGTGTTTTTTTTTCCATATAATTGGATGATTTATCTGTATTTAACGTGACAAAAACGAAAATTGTTGTTTACTCGCCCTCAAGCTGTTCCAAACCTGTGTGAGCTTGTTTCTTCTGTTGAACACGAAAGAAGATATTTTGAAGAATGATGTGCAACGAACAGTTGACGGTAGCCATTGACTTCCATAGAATGGAAAAAATACTATGGGAGTCAATGGCTACCGTCAACTGTTTGGTTACTCATACAGGTTTGGAACAACTTGAGGGTGAGTAAAAGATGACAATTTTTTTTTGGGTGAACTATCCCTCTTTTAGAATCACACCATCCCAGGCTATTATAATGTAATTCAGGCCTTTCACATTTATTTGTCCATCTTAAAGACTCTTATGGGCATTTAAAGCTGTTTTATGTGTCTTACACCCATATAAGGGGCTACTAAACGACGTACCTAAGTGAAAGCACTTGTCGGGCTTACAATGCAAATCTTCACATTTAGCTCACCCTAGAGACGGCCTACAAGTGTTAGCTGTTGCCAGTCCAACTGGAGTGTCTTCACTCAGCTCTTTTGTGCTCCACAATTACTGCCGGCAGATGCCAGGACAATAGAGGGAGTAGAAGAGAATAGGGGAAGCCATGTGATGATACGTGAATATGCATGGAGTCCTTGGGTCTGGAAAGGGCACATCTACATTGTTAAAAGGAGAAGGCTCCCCTCAGGGGGGCGAGGGGTGTGGCTTCTGAAGTGCATTCAGTGGGCCGTCAGTCTGATCATTGGCTGTCCGGTGCATCTGTTGCTGTGGGGAGTAATTAAACACTGGCAAATCTCAAAAGAAAATCTCTGCATATCGTCTGGATGATCAAACTAATAAATGAATTTTAACACTAGGAGTTTTAAATGAATTCATTTTATATAATGCAATGGTTTTATATTTAAATTAATAAATTTATGTATGTATGTATTTTAATTATAATTTTAAAATTGAGATTTACTTGTTTTGTTTTAATTAATAAAAAGTTAAAATTTAGATTTTATTGGTTAAAACATTTTAAAAAGCTGCTGATACAAATTAGTATATAAGAAAAACTTTGCTTATGATCTGGAAAATCAAACAAACAAACCGTTAACAATGAATTTGATATATTTACATAATTGTATTTTATATATATTATTTTTACATTAACTTTATTATTGGGTTTTTAAGAATAATTGTAAAATTTGGGTTTTTAATAAATTGGATGATTTGAATTTAAATTTAATTCAAACTGGAATTGTTAAAAAAACAGTGTAAAATTAATAATTACGGTTTATAGTGACAAAAAAAATCACTATATCTTTACACAGGGCATTATTAAAATGAATCAACCAAACACTGGCATTATTAAAATTAAGTTATATAAATGATCAATGTGGTTATAAAAATTTATTAATTTATGAATTTTAAATAGATGATCTATTTATTTTGTTAATTTTATAAGTGGGATTTCGATATACATTTTTAACTTTGGATTTGTTTTAAAATTGTAAAAATAAAGTAAAATTAATAATAATAAATGTAAAATGTAATTATTAAAATGTAATATTGTATGTATGTGTGGGTGTATACAAATATATGTACTTTTTTGTTATATAAATATTTTTTATTGTTAGAACAATAAATATAATAAATAATTTAATAATAATAATAATTCAATCTATTTAATCAGTTTATATATTTTAGAATCTAACTTTAATATTTTAAGATTAATATTAAAGTTTGATTTTTTTTATTTGTTACAAATTTACAAATTAATAAAAAAAAAATAATTTAAGTGTTTCTTAATTGTTTAAAATCACAAGAAGTTACTGACCTAAATCTGCCTTGCAATGTCTTAGAAAGGTTGCTATGTAAAAAGGCTTAGCATAATCTACAGCCTTGGCATATGGGTTTGTACATGAATCATGCTGTGATGACAGTGCTATGGTCAGAGCTGACTGAACATAAAGTACATCAAGTTTTATGATTTTGCAGTTTGGTGCACAAATATGATATCATAGATAACAACACATTTCTGTGTTACCTACTTTGATATGCAGAATAAAGATTAATGCTAGGTAATAATACACCTGCAATGTTCAATGGACCACCACTTACATCATTTTTTGTTTTTATATTAAACTCTGACAGTGTTTTTAATAACCGTACGCACTTCGCCCCACATTAGATTAGATATGGTGACAGGACGGATAACACAAGCACACTGGATTTGCCAAAGCATGAAACTCCATGGTGACAAATCTATTTCAAACATTGGAGTATATTATTGGGAGTGTTTCAGTCTACGCACATTAGATTTTTTGTTATAACATATAAATTAAATACCTTTTGTCCAAAGTTAGAAAGGGTCTATTTAAGCAAAGTCTTTGAGTACATTTTTGTAATTTAATGTAATATATACATACATACATACACACACACATATATATATATATATATATATATATATATATATATATATAGTGAAGTACATATAAGAAAATATATTTAAGAAAAGCTTTGTATATACAAAATGGGATCATCAAAATAATTAATTTTATAGATTTAAATCTCTCTAACCTCATCAGGCATTATAGGAGAAAACTCCTATACTATTTCGGCAAATGGAGGTTTCAAAAAGTATTAAATAAAAAGGGTACCGTTAATTGTGTCCAATGTGTATTAGAGAAAAACATTTATTTCATAATGATATTTCCCCCCATTTTAAATTCTTATTCTCCAATGAAAGGTTAGATTTTTATGAATTTTTAAAATAAAAGATCAAAAGGATTAACAATGCAGATTAATTTTCACAGCCTTCTTTGATCATATTTGCCAAGGGTACCAACAATTCTGACCACGTGTATATACAGTATATATATATAGTTTTTTTTGCTTCTTTGTTTTTAAACCAGTGAACAGTGACCTTTTTTGGAGGGCTTTTAAAGACTTATCATGGTGTAAGGACATGACATTTCTCAACCCCCAACTTACACTAAGTCGTCTAAATGACCTCGCTCACCTCTTGTCAGCCGTGTCAATAGCTGACCTCAAAACACACAGTGAAAACACTCATTTTCACTAGCACTCGTGAAACCTGTAACTTACTTTCCCATGATGTCAGTGCAGCATCTGCCTGTACAGAACCAAAACAATAGCTAGCATGCTCTAAAAAGCATAGATACACTATATGTGACACGATGACAACCTGGAACCATATCCGGAGGAAGAAACGTCACAATAGTGCACTCTGTTCGGAAAAGTAACGCAAGGAACCTTGAAAGTCACACCTTGCCAGGACTGTAATACGAGCGGCATGTGAGGAAACCTGAGCGGCCCGAGTGAACCGGATCCTCCCCGTTCTGTTCCACTGGCACACTCTGTCCCCGCAGACCACCGCACATTTTGGTCTAGGGTCCGTTCCAGAGGGTCCCACCAAAGCCGGCTCTGCTAAACCTCCATGAAGGCATGTCAGACGCTGTATCCTGGAGATCCCAGGAGAATAGCGAATGGAGCCAGTCAGCCACAGCCATCCACAAGGTCTGGATCTCCTTAGTAGGAGGTAAGATGGACTTTGCTTGAAACTGAATGTTGTTTATATGACTTGAAAGTTGCATGTGACAGTAGTCCTGCACAGTTCGACTGAAAATGATAGCACAGGATGCACTGTGGTGTGTATATATATATATATAGAGAGAGAGAGATAGTCCACCCAAAAAGTTTAGTTTATTTACTTAAAAAATATAACTAATAATAATTTATTTGATATATTTATATAAGTTAATTTGCTTTGAAAAATATTTACTATTTAGATTTTCTAATGAATAAAAATATGTAAAATTAATAAATAGTTACTAATTTTAAATGCTATTAATTATTAAAAATACAAGAAACTACTGGCAAAAAATTAGAAAATCTTTGCATATGGTCTGGATGATGATTAAACAAAAAATACAAAACAATTTTTTTTTAAATAAACTAATTTTATATATATTTACTTACATATACATTCATTTATTTGCTATTGTTAAATATTCAATAAAAAATTGATAATTTATAAAAAGGAAATTTTTATTGACAAAATATTAATTTGAATTGACACATAAATAGTAATTAACTGTAACAAATATTATAATAATTTGTAAATGATTGAAATTAAAATAATTATTTAAAAATATTGTATTATTAAAAAATACAAGATGCCACTGGCAAAAATAACTGTATATAATGAAATCTCTGATCAAACAAACAAAAACTATGATTATTAAAAATGTATTCATTTTATCAATTTCGTGGGATTTTGATATTACTGTTAAAGTTTGGATTTTTTTGTAATTGTTAAATAATTACTATTTTATAATTTTATGAAATTCAAAACAAAACAAATACAATTATTACATATACAGATATTTTGAAGAACCTTTTTCTCCATACAATGAAGTTCAGTGAATACCAAAATAAATGGACCCCACTGACTTTCAAAATATCTTCTTTTGTGTTTCACAAATGAAAGAAAGGATGTTTGGAACAACATGAGGATTAATAAATCATAACACAATTTTATTTCTTTTCTTTTTTGGTTGCAACCAACACCACCCTCCTGTAAGGCTCTGCTAATGTAATGATATCAAAAAGAAGCACAAGCTAGTTCTTCTAGCCAAGGGGCAGCAGGTTCACTATGTTGTTTACTCATTTGCAGATTACTCAAATCCTATGAGCAATGCACCAAAGCATCGTGGTTTGCTTTGTTTTCTGCCTAAAAACAATACAGAAAGATCAGTCTGAGCTGTCATGAATGGACCTACATTACTAATCTGCTTCATGACGTCCATCTGCTCACGCTGAAGTATTTAGAAGCTGCGTTGACCACGGCGTGACCAGCTTCATACATGATCTCTCCAGCTGCTGCTGTGAATGGCCCCAATAAACAGTCTGCCGCCAGCGATGTTTGAGCTCAGTGTTACAGACTGTCTGACGACTCGTGTTTGGCTTCACAGATGATACTGTGTGCAATAAAAACAAAGACATGTCTGAAAAACAGATAGACAGACAGACAGACAGACAGACAGACAGACAGATAGATAGATAGATAGATAGATACACAGACGGATAGATAGATAGATAGATAGATAGATAGATACACAGATGGATAGATAGATAGATAGATAGATACACAGACAGATAGATAGATAGATAGATAGATAGATAGATGGATAGATACACAGACGGACTGATAGATAGATAGATAGATAGATAGATAGATATAGACAGACAGACAGACAGACAGACAGATAGATAGATAGATAGATAGATAGATAGATAGATAGATAGATAGATAGATAGATAGATAGATAGATAGATAGATAGATAGATAGATAGATAGATAGATAGATAGATAGATAGATAGATAGATAGATAGATAGATAGATAGATAGATAGATAGATAGATAGATAGATAGATAGATAGATAGATAGATAGATAGATAGATAGATAGATAGATAGATAGATAGATAGATAGATAGATAGATAGATAGATAGATAGATAGATAGATAGATAGATAGATAGATAGATAGATAGATAGATAGATAGATAGATAGATAGATAGATAGATAGATAGATAGATAGATAGATAGATAGATAGATAGATAGATAGATAGATAGATAGATAGATAGATAGATAGATAGATAGATAGATAGATAGATAGATAGATAGATAGATAGATAGATAGATAGATAGATAGATAGATAGATAGATAGATAGATAGATAGATAGATAGATAGATAGATAGATAGATAGATAGATAGATAGATAGATAGATAGATAGATAGATAGATAGATAGATAGATAGATAGATAGATAGATAGATAGATAGATAGATAGATAGATAGATAGATAGATAGATAGATAGATAGATAGATAGATAGATAGATAGATAGATAGATAGATAGATAGATAGATAGATAGATAGATAGATAGATAGATAGATAGATAGATAGATAGATAGATAGATAGATAGATAGATAGATAGATAGATAGATAGATAGATAGATAGATAGATAGATAGATAGATAGATAGATAGATAGATAGATAGATAG
The DNA here is from genome assembly GCF_001515605.1 of Sinocyclocheilus anshuiensis. Lineage (NCBI taxonomy): Eukaryota > Metazoa > Chordata > Actinopteri > Cypriniformes > Cyprinidae > Sinocyclocheilus > Sinocyclocheilus anshuiensis. The sequence goes on along the minus strand of NW_015554116.1, from coordinate 221,203 downwards.
ATAGATAGATAGATAGATAGATAGATAGATAGATAGATAGATAGATAGATAGATAGATAGATAGATAGATAGATAGATAGATAGATAGATAGATAGATAGATAGATAGATAGATAGATAGATAGATAGATAGATAGATAGATAGATAGATAGATAGATAGATAGATAGATAGATAGATAGATAGATAGATAGATAGATAGATAGATAGATAGATAGATAGATAGATAGATAGATAGATAGATAGATAGATAGATAGATAGATAGATAGATAGATAGATAGATAGATAGATAGATAGATAGATAGATAGATAGATAGATAGATAGATAGATAGATAGATAGATAGATAGATAGATAGATAGATAGATAGATAGATAGATAGATAGATAGATAGATAGATAGATAGATAGATAGATAGATAGATAGATAGATAGATAGATAGATAGATAGATAGATAGATAGATAGATAGATAGATAGATAGATAGATAGATAGATAGATAGATAGATAGATAGATAGATAGATAGATAGATAGATAGATAGATAGATAGATAGATAGATAGATAGATAGATAGATAGATAGATAGATAGATAGATAGATAGATAGATAGATAGATAGATAGATAGATAGATAGATAGATAGATAGATAGATAGATAGATAGATAGATAGATAGATAGATAGATAGATAGATAGATAGATAGATAGATAGATAGATAGATAGATAGATAGATAGATAGATAGATAGATAGATAGATAGATAGATAGATAGATAGATAGATAGATAGATAGATAGATAGATAGATAGATAGATAGATAGATAGATAGATAGATAGATAGATAGATAGATAGATAGATAGATAGATAGATAGATAGATAGATAGATAGATAGATAGATAGATAGATAGATAGATAGATAGATAGATAGATAGATAGATAGATAGATAGATAGATAGATAGATAGATAGATAGATAGATAGATAGATAGATAGATAGATAGATAGATAGATAGATAGATAGATAGATAGATAGATAGATAGATAGATAGATAGATAGATAGATAGATAGATAGATAGATAGATAGATAGATAGATAGATAGATAGATAGATAGATAGATAGATAGATAGATAGATAGATAGATAGATAGATAGATAGATAGATAGATAGATAGATAGATAGATAGATAGATAGATAGATAGATAGATAGATAGATAGATAGATAGATAGATAGATAGATAGATAGATAGATAGATAGATAGATAGATAGATAGATAGATAGATAGATAGATAGATAGATAGATAGATAGATAGATAGATAGATAGATAGATAGATAGATAGATAGATAGATAGATAGATAGATAGATAGATAGATAGATAGATAGATAGATAGATAGATAGATAGATAGATAGATAGATAGATAGATAGATAGATAGATAGATAGATAGATAGATAGATAGATAGATAGATAGATAGATAGATAGATAGATAGATAGATAGATAGATAGATAGATAGATAGATAGATAGATAGATAGATAGATAGATAGATAGATAGATAGATAGATAGATAGATAGATAGATATAGACAGACAGACAGACAGACAGACAGACAGACCGACAGACAGACAGATAGATAGATAGATAGATAGATAGATAGACGGACTGATAGATAGATAGATAGACAGACAAGACCTACCAATACAAGATGGAGCTATTTGGACAAAACATTTAGAAAACATATATAAAGTAATAAACACGTAAAACACACCAAAAATGGAAAAATATTTGCATGCTTTATCGATTTAAAAAAAGCATTTGATTCTATTTGGCACGACAGATTATATTATAAGCTTTTACAAAGTGGTGTAGGGGGTGAAGTTTTTGACATTATAAAATCAATGTATTCAAACAACAAATGTGCAATCCGCATTGGCAACAAACATACAGAATTCTTCACCCAGAAAAGAGGAGTGCAGCAGGGCTGTAGCCTGAGTCCAACACTGTTCAACATTTACAGACGGACTGATAGATAGATAGATAGATAGATAGATAGATAGATAGATAGATAGATAGATAGATGATGGATGGAAAGAAAGACAGACAGACAACAATTTGTCCTAATATTCAGTATAATAATTTCCCTTTTTATACAATAATGTACATAGCAAAACATAGCAATATTCTATTTATCTGTATCTAAATACACAAAAAAGTAAAGTAGGGCATTGAGTAAAACAAACAGGTTGATGGAGGTTCGCAGGTTGATGTTTCTCTCAGAGTAAAACAACTTCTCGTCCTCTGATTGGTCGAGTGAGAGTTAACCCGAGTAACATCCGTCCGTGCCGCTGATTGGACATATCCGGACCACGTGACGTCCCTTTAAGCTCTTTTTTGACTGTCCGCGACCATGGCT
>NW_015554116.1:202808-218683 GCF_001515605.1 Sinocyclocheilus anshuiensis | reverse complement strand
GGGAAAGATTTCCACCTAATGACCACTGACCAGGGCAGAGTTACCACGCAAAGGATCGCAACTCGTATCTGCTCGGTTTAAAGCGAAAACGGATATATAATACGACGAATGGCGGTTTGACTGCGCACGCGAGAGAGAAAACCAAGCACTCGAGCACTTTTACGCGGGACGCGTTAAAGTTATTTTAACAGCTTGGGAAGTTGCAGCTTTTTCTTAACCTTTTACGCGTGGAAGAATGCCACAAGATTCAAGTGCCTTGTTTACACATTTCATTAAGCTTTTCTGTTCTTGAACTTCTCGGAATATTTGCGCCATCAGCTCGGAGAGAAGTTGCATCCGTTGAGAGGAAACGGATTTTAAACCAGCAGTAACGTTAACCTGAGTTTGTTCTTCTTTTAGAAATAGCTACGCCTCCCTCGCGCTCCGTCGATGACTCTCGACAACTTGAAACACTCCGCGATACTCACATCTTTGTTTAAAATGGCTGACGATAATGATTTAATAGGTGCTACGGAGTTTATTAAAGGTGAGTTGACGTTGCTGAGGAGCTTCTGTTTGGCTAACTTTGATTCATTGTGTTAACGTTACCTCAGCCTGAGACGTAAGTTACTTGCTTCAGCCATCAGATACCTGCACCAACTTTTGCATTGTGTTATTGAATCTTATTAAACTTGAAGCAAGTTATTTATTAAAATGTAATTTTAGTTTGATTTATTGTTATTTTCTTAAAAACATTTAATTTATCATTTGCATGAAAAATGGAAAATAATAATAATAATAATAATATCTTGTTTTGTATTATTTGTATATAATAACGGGTCCACGGGTAATGCATCAACCCTGTTACCATGATAACTGTCTTTTATTAAAATCTCTTTATAAAATTATATGCAAACATTGGCATAAAGTCATCACCTCTTTGAGGCCAATGTTTTGTCTTTTTAGAAGGTCTAAAATGGTCAACCCTGTTATTCTTAACAGTTGGTTATTGAAAATGGGATATTTTCAGAAATATCAGCATTTATTTTTAATAAACACTTGGTAGTTTAATGACCTCAAGCACATGACTAGTGATGGATAAATGAACCGTCAACCCTGTTATTCCTGCTATAATATATACCTTCGTATACTGAACTTTTTTTTAAGTGTCACAATGCAGTTTATACTAATGGTGGCACTTCTTTGTGTGATAGAATATTTTTTAAAAACCCATGTGAATTCATAGATAAGTGGATTAGATTTGTGGAAAAATTTCTCTATCTTATCTGGCAAAATAAAGTAACATACATGATTTTCTCTTATTGACTAAAGTCCCAGTAATGTGATAATTCACATTCATATTTTAGTGTATTTAAAGCTACAGTGGGATAAGTCCATTGTTGCAGATGATTAACCCAAGCCAATAATCCGATGATAAAATCTTATCTCTGAAGAGTATTAATAGTTGTTTTATAACTGTACCGGCTTGTTTAATCAGCCATGTGTAATTTTTTCTTTTTTTGCAGATCGACTCTATTTTGCAACATTACGGAGTAAGCCGAAAAGCACCGCAAACACGCATTACTTCAGCACGGATGAGGAGTTTGTGTACGAAAAGTGAGTTTTCCCTCCCTCAGTCATCTTTCAGAGCCAAAACCCCCAGCAGGTGGGAAACTGTTCCAAAGTCTGTTACATAACTCTTTAATCGAACGCTTCCTTTAGTAAAAGTTGCATTTTTATCTCCAGCGTTCATTAATGGACCTGTCAATCATTTGTTTTGAATTTCCGCATGTGGGAAGATTAGAGAAAAATGGAACTAATGTTCTTCGCATCATTCTGACAGATATTTTGAAAGAAAACACTGTTTGAGGCTGACTTCCAACGATAGCTTATGGTCTTTTAGAAGACTACTCTTATCATAATTGCAAAATACAATGTTCGAATGATGAGTACGTTCCATTATGCAAATGTATTGCTTATATTTCAAATTGCTAGAATGAACACAACGTATGCATAGTACATTCCAAACGAGAACAAGATTTTTTTGTCTTTCTATATCAGTTTAACACCTGCATTGGCATTATTCCAGGTGTTTGGGCCACAGATTGAGGCCCCTGGCAGTCAAAGGCCCCAGGCCCTGGCCCCATTAGCCTGAGCCATTCCATCCATGTTGTCTATTTAACTATGACTATTTATTTATTATAGCTTTTATGCCGATTTTGGACCCCTCAACCTCGCTATGCTGTACAGATACTGCTGTAAACTCAACAAAAAGCTCAAGGTGAGTCAAACACCTGCTCGATTAGTTACGTTCCTCCCGAAGAATGTGCAGTATGTTGCTACACCAATTAAAAAAGCTGAGGAATTTACACTCACGCCCCGTTGCTGGATATTTTGGGCTGTCTGATGTGCTGACGCTTCCTTTGTTTGTAATATGGGATGGGAATTTAAACTTAATGATACAGCATTTAACTTCAGCTACAGCTAGAAAACATCCCATTCCGCCCTCACTTTATCAGGCCATCAGCTCGTTTTATGCCACGTCTGTAAGGCAAAACCGTTTGTGCTCATTTTAAATAAAAGCGACTCTGACCAGAAGCTCAATAGGATACATCACGTGCATCTTTAGCCATGTGTCTCCTGTCTTTTTTTAGTCTTTGTCTCACCTGTCTTGACATTTTAATGTGGACCGAGAGTGTCTCCTGGGACCACAGGATGTTTCTGGCTCAGGGCCTCTCTAAAGCTCAGTAGTTAAGGCCATGAAGAGATTTCTTCTTAAAAGAATATTCTGGGTTCTGTAAATTTGCAATGTGATGCTGATTACAGCAAAAATTAATTTGCTCTAGTCCTCCATCTTCATTTAAAAAAAGTACATTACTCTGAGAAACTTATAATGGAAGTAAAAGGGGCCAATTTGTAAACAATAAAATACTCGACAATAAAACATGACCTAAAGAATATGAGCATTTTCAATATGATATTAGTGTGAAAAAATCACTTACTAAGCTTTTCTGTATGAAGTTATATCCAGTTTTACAACTTCGTTGCCATGAAAAATCCCGAAACCATGAAAACAACAGTTTAAAGGGTTTTACATACTCAGTATTAATAAAATAATTAAAGTGCTTTGGTAAAATCATAACCATTTCCTTTAATCCACAATTCAGTTAGTATGAATACAAACCTTTAACCTGATACCTAGTCATTGAGCTCAGTTTCGGTGTATTAAACGTAAGCTGACATCAACCTGTTGGATAACGCCAAGAATATTTCTAATTTCTCTCGGCCTCTTAAAGTTAAGAGTTAATTCAGTGGTTTGATAACTAGTCATTTAGTAGTTGCTTTTATCCAAATGCTTTTCAGGGACAAGCTTCCCCAAGTGTAACCTGGGGTTAAGTGCCTTGCACAATGGTGCGTCTTGATCACTTTGGGAACTGAACCAGTCACCTTCCGGTTGCCAGCTTAAAACCTATCTACTAGGCCAAAGTTTCACTATTCAAGTCTTACTTTCTCTTTCCCCACAATTGTCATGGCATTTATCAGAATGTCAGCAAGGTACAGATTATGATCTACTTCGATCTCAATGCTCACAGTCTGTTGAGAAAGTGAGTTGCATGTTATGTCACTGTTCCTGATCCTTCCTTCTATCAGATGTAACAAATGTTGGGATTAGATGTGACCTTTTTTCTTTCATCCACTCAGACTTTAGCAGCAGCCACTGGCGTTGGCCTTGGCGTGTGGTTCATGCGTGTCCCAAGGATTTACGGAGGGGGATTAGATGTCTGAGTAGTGCTCTGCACACATCAGTTGTGATGGGGGAGGGTTATTATGTAATCCATCCCAATCCATCAACTCTCAGATTTTCATTTGATTGCTAATATAGACACTGTTTAAAGGGAACTGTTTTGTATTGTTTACGTCCTGTGAAATTATAGCTTTTACTAAGGTTACGCTAACTGCTTTCCAAAACCTAGTGAGCTTCCTTGCTTGCTACTCCCTACATAGACCGTTACCTTCTAAGGCAGCATTTTATCTGAAATGTAACCTCATAGGTGACTGATTTAGAACACTACATAGGCGCAACTCGGTGTGCCACACAAAATTAAACTCAATTGATTCCTATAGTTGTACATCAGCACGTTGCTAAGCTAACAAACTTTGTGAACAAGTCTGTTTTTTTATTAGAACTTTATATTTACTTTTCAAATGAAATAAGTACATTGTACACCGTCTTAGTTTTTTTAACTCATTGTGATGCATTCTGGGACCTTCTCCACTAATGATACATATGGTTCTTCCTAATATTTTGGCTAAAGGTTCTTAATAGTGCAATCCAGCCACCTGCCTTTTGGAAAGTACCTTTGCTGTTTAGGTAGGCAGCTCACTTTGTTTTGGAGCGAAGCTACAATGTTCCTCTGCTTTAAATGTAGTTGTTGAGATTCATCAGTCTTCAGGAGCATAAAACGGTTAACTTGACACGACTCCAACTTTAATTTCCAATTAATCTAAATTGAGAGGTCAGCAAAGAGGACCAAATCCAAAACACACAAGAAATTTATAGTGTCCTTGTAGTGATTAATTCCGCTGACATGTCCACTTTCTTAAGGAACTTTGCAAGCGAAAGGAAGGCGTTTGAATAATAATCAACCATTTTATCTTTGTGTTTTGTTCTGTGTTCCTAAAGCTGGCAAGGTGTAGTTCTCTCATGTGTTCATGTTTTGGAATATTAAAGGTAAAGTCCTGTGGTAAAAGCATGTGTTTCCCTCCTAACCACTTTCACTATGTCCACACCCATCCAACCAACAATATCCCCGCCTGTTTGTAATTTACAAGTTGTTGCCATAGAGATTTTTCTAACCTTACCGGTTTGGGGCTGCATGATTGGTTGAAGGCTGGAGGAACCAAACAGCAAGAAGGGAAGCTTGGGTAGTATCTGTTCTAGTATCTGGTTATCATAAGATCAGCTTTCTAGCATTGCTGAGTGGAGCTTGTGCAGTCTCAAGTTAGTGTTTTTAAGGCACAATCTGATAAAATAACAAACTGTCAATCTTGAGATTGCTTTTGTTTTTAAGCTGAACTTAATTTTTTTTACAGATTTCTTCCCCTCACTAGTATAACCACCTCCTGCATGGGGATGTTGCTGTTTTACATGAAAATGAACTTTCTGAGTGATTGTTAACATTTTGCTTATTGATTTGCCTGTAAAGTAAAAAAAGGGTTCAACCCTGTTTGACTCTGTGAGAAGAGATGATCTGTAGATGGCTAGAGAAAGGAAAGGATATTGAGTTTCCAAACTAGTTGACATTCAATATTGTTTTGCTTATCGATTTACCTTGGAAAGATGAACGGGTTCAACCCTGTTACTGTGACTCAATGAGAAAAGATGATCTCTACATCTTCACTTTCCAAACTAGTTGAAATTCAATATTGTTTTGCTCATTGATTCATTTTGGAAAGATACAATAATTCAACTCTGTTACTATAACTTTACAAGAAAACATGACCTCTATATCATCACTTTCCAAACAAGTTGGCATTCAATATTGTTTTGCTCATTGATCCACTTTCGAATGATAAAATGGTTCAACTCTGTTACTAAGACTTTGAGAAAAGATGACCTCTAGATCGCCACTTTCCAAACTAGTTAACATTTAGTATTGCTGTGCTTATCGATTCACCTTGGAAGGATAAAAGGGTTACTGTTACTATTACAATACTATATTGTAATAGTATATATAATATATATATACTAAATGTTCCTGTGACTCAGTGGTAGAGCATTGCGTTAGCAGCGCGAAGGTTGTAGGTTCAATTCCCAGGGAACACACATACTGATAAAAAAAATGTATAGCCTGAATGCACTGTAAGTCGCTTTGGATAAAAGCGTCTGCTAAATGCATACATTTAATTGAATTAATTTTAATTTGATATTGTTACTATATACTCTGAGAAAAGATGACATGTACACCTTCACTTTCCAAACTAGTTGACATTTAATATTACTGTGCTTATCATTGGAAAGATAAAAGGTTCAACCCTGTTATGACTTTCCAAAATTGTGAAAAGTTAAGACAGCGAATATTTATTAGAGGAAAAAAAAAGGCAAAAAAGTCAATTTTTTTCTTAAAAGAGGTTCTGTTAAAAAAATCTCTCAGCTTAGAGAGCTTTTGGAAAATTCCTTTCCTTAGTTTTGCCTTCGGTATGTCTCTTTTTCTTTGGGGGCGGATTGTAGGTGGACAAGTTTGAATCCTAATTTGTTGTGCCGGCAGTTTGTTTTCCACTGTTATGCCACCCCAGCCAAATCTTTACTCTGCGGCATGTGGAGCAACACAGGAACAGATGCTTTTTCAGTTCAGCTCGGCTCCGGCACAGATTATTCTGAAGCTTTTGGCTTGTGTCTGTGCATGAATTGCCTTTTAGCAGCTACATGCTGTCTGTCTTGCGCGCACATTTCGGCTCACCTGCAGCACTTCCCTGCTCGTTACTGCAGCAGCTGGGGCAGATGCTAGAACATCTGTCTCCAAATTCCCTCATGTAAAACACGTTCAATTGAGTCATTCAGAGAACACCTCAAGCTAGTTTAAGCACAAAAAGGGTGTTTGTTAGGCGTGTGAAATTGGTTGATACTGAGATTTTTGTTGATGAGATTCTCATAAGTTTCCCAAACATCTAACCAGCCATGTTAACTGTAAATGGGTTTGGAGTGATTTTACATTAACCAATAATAAATTATAAATAATAAATATTAAACCAACAAGTTAAATGATTGTTGCAGTTCTTTTTTCTTTTCATGTTAAAATGCTTTAACAAAAAGATTGATGCACTGATTGATGAAAATTTTTAGTTAAAATAGAATTGGAAAAAAAAAAACTTTATCCAGTTTTTATTGGAGTTCCATTATAGTGAAAACCATGATAAATGAATGATGAATATTGTTTTCTAATTAAAATTACAGTACTATTAATACAATTTCCAATTTTTGTATAAAAATGCATTTAATTTTCTGTTAACGAAAACCAAGTTTAATGATTGAAGCAGTTTTATGAAATTTGTTTGGTTTGTTAAAATGGTTTTTGGCAAAAAGTTTAACAGTTGGTATAAATTGCATAATGTAACAATCTTTTAATTTTCTTTCAATTTCTGAAATTGAAATGCAAATGTTGTACATTTTGGACGTTTTTAAAATTATTTTTGTTGACTAAACTTGGTGTTTCGATTTGATACAAATTGACTGTATAATGCAACAAATTTTGCATTACAGTTTCTATGAAATGCTTTTATGTCAGTAGCATTTTAAAGAAATTAAATTGCAAATGTTGTTACATTTTAAAAGACAGATAAAAAAAAAATTTGTTGACTAAACTTGGTGTTTGTTAAAATAATAAATAAAAAGGTTTAGTGGGAAAAAAAGTCCATTAATCTCTTAACATTGTTTTAAAATCATGTTTTACATTGTAGTGATTAATGCAGTTTTTTTTCTCAAGTTACAGTTTTGTTTCTTTAAAATGCCATTGATGCGGTTTAGTACTTAAATTGCAAAACGTTTAATGATTAATGTACATGTTGTTTTTGTTAAAAACTTACAACAGATAAGTTATGCATTTTTATGCTATTTGGGTTTCATTTTCAATAAAAACTACATTGAACAATTGATGTAATCCAAGCTATCCAAAATAAATTGCGTATTTAAAAAGTATTCTCGAACTTTAATTGCAATGCATTTGTTTTTCTTTCCAGTCGTTTACACTGACCAGAAAGAGGATTGTGCACTACACCAGCTTCGACCAGCGCAAAAGGGCTAACGCTGCTGTGCTCATTGGTGCTTATGCTGTGAGTATCTCACTTCTGTCTCTGTCACTGTCATTAATTGCTTTCACCGGTCTCGAGGATTTGCATCCAGGGCGGAGTCTGTCACGGCCCTGCAAAATAGCCACTCAGCTGTTTCCATTAAAACCAACAATCCTCCCACATCGACCTCAAATTCATTTGTCATACAAAGTCTTCTCGGATTTTTGCCAGTGTCCTAATTCCAGACTCCCCCTCAGAGACAGCGACAGATTGCTGACTGACTGGTGCGTCCCCCGCGTTGTGGCAGCACAATAACTATGTCCTTGACTGGCTCGCGTGCCAGTTTGTCCTGTTCCACTGCATTCATTCATGTAGACCACAATGTACACAGCGGTCGTTGTGAAACGCTATGGCCGTATGAGCCATGCCAGCTGATTGCGCCATTGGACATCTCCACTCTTCCTGTTCCTGGCGCTCTTAAGGAAGGACTCCGGTCTGGGCAGATTTATTGCTCAGATGGCACCGTTGGCTTTGTCAAAGGCACAGGTGCCAGCTGTAATGTGGGTCAGTGTACCATTTTGATAAGCCCTTCTTTTAAATGACTGCCCAGTTTTACAGGGTCATGGCACCATTTTTTCCCCCATAATATTCATAGTTTGATCTGCAAATAATCAAGCATGCACATCTACTCACGTATATTCAGTTTATTTGTGCTGATTTGTACTGACAAAGCAGCTACTGTCTCACACTATGAGATAAGCTCTGGGAGTTAAGAACGCGTCTTTCCTCATGAATATTGATGAGTCCTAAATGGCAACATGGACAGGAAGTGGTATGAGAGATGCTTCTCCAGTTTCCTTCAAAGAAGCAATTGTTAATTTATTCCTACTAGAACTCCAATTTCAAATATTAGGGAACTGAAAAGGGTGGTAGTGTTATACAATATCAACATCTTTTTTTTTTTTTTACCTGATTCTGGTCTATTCGAAGAGGGGGGAATCTGATGTTCCCTTGCTTTTCTTTGGATGAAACGCCATGACTAGTTATAATCTGGCTTTTTGTATAATCTGGCTTTGGACTGTGATGCAATGGCTGCGTGCCACCATAAATCCTGTGCTGGATGTTTGTAGCTGCGACTCAACTTTCCACTTTTTTTGAATGTTTTTGGTTCCCTTATATATTTAATTTGTCTTATTTTGCAAAAAAAAAAAAAAGTATTCAAAGCTACAGGTCAAAGTTTGGAATAATTAAGATTTTTAAATGTTTTTGAAAGATGCTTTCTAAAGGATCATGTGACACTGAAGGCTGGAGTAATGGCTAAAAATTCAGCTTTGCATCACAGGAATAAATTGTATTTTACATTTTGTTCAAATACAAAACAGTTATTTTAAGTTGTAATAATTTCACATTATTACTGTTTTTGCTGTATTTTTGATCAAATAAATGCTGCTTTGGTGAGAATAAGAGATTAATTTAAAAAACATTAGAAAAACCTTAATTATTCCAAACTTTTGACCAGTTGCGTACATTAAATCTGAGTCACTTTTATTTATATATATTTTTTCACAATATGATTTCAGTGTGAACAGTCAGAATTCATGATTCATGCAGTCTACATTCATAATAATGATTTATCCATAAAACATCGCATGCAATTCACAACTCAATTTACAGTTGGGATAAAACAAGTTATGCATATGTAAGTATATTTTGGGGAAAAATGTATATAAAACTTTCATATAATGATATAATTTGACACTAAGTTTGATGAACTTGAAATGAGTGTACGGCATTCAAAAGATTGTGAGGTAAACCTGACAAAGAATCTACAGAAAATGTGGGCTGCTTTCATTTTTGTCTTTGCAATTCTAATTATCTTGCAAATATCCCTCAAAGTTGGTGTACTTCCTCAAAATCGGTCTACTAGGAATGGTCACATTTACCCTGCCAGTCTAAATTTAGTTTGAACCTTGATCCCGGTCTTAATTTACTTGTCTTAAATGGAAACTCATTTTAGCTTCCTTCAAAAACCCAACCTCTAGAGACGGCCATCAAATCTTGCAGATTCTCTCCTATAGACTCAATAAAGCTTGTGTTTTAAATAATTCTCTCATATACTACCGTAATCATTTCCAAATTACATAAAACCTTGTTTCTGCTCTACATGGTCTTGCCCATCACTCACTGCATGCATGGACGTGTGTTCAATGTAGTGCTTTTGTCTTTCTGCTCTTGGAGTGAATCTTCTGTAAGTAGGTTTTTATTGATCCAGGCTTGTGTGGGATGTGCTCCTCTGGCAAGCGCAGATGTTTGCTGCTGATCTGCCCTGCAGTAGACGACCCAGTTTTATCATATGAAGGAGATTATTTGTACTGGTTGAACAGCTGGGCTAAGATCATCCATCTGAGTCGCATGGGACAGTAGGGCACAACACAAATAAACAAACGCTGACCCTTTTCACGGGACTGAACTTAATCTGCCGAACTGTTCAGCTAATTGTTTGGCCAGTGCATATTTCATGAGCTCGTGCAAAAATTATAAAGCTCTGGCCTCCTGCAGAACAGACACAGCCTTCAAAAGCAAAACACGAACTAGGAGTGAGGTCAAGTGTTAGTGTTGTCAAGTACTGGAGATCTTAAAGTTTAGTTCAACCAAAAATGAAAATTCTGTTTCTTGCGTTGTTTCAAATCTGTATGTTTTTTTTTTTGTAGAATAAAAAAGTTATTTTGAAGAGTGTGCAGGATGCTCTTTTCCATGCAATTGGCAAGCCATGCCGCTCTCACGCAGTGAAAAATACATCGCAGCGCAAAGAGTAAACTGACAACGCGCCAACAGACAAGAAAGAGCAGCTTACTTTTAGTGTGAATCAAATTCTCAGCTTACAAATTTTGGCATTTTTAAAGAAATTCAAACAATAAATACTGTTTTGTTGCTTTTTTATGTGTCGTGACTCGTGACAGATCACTGAAACACCTCAGTTCAAGTGACACGTGAACCTAGTGTTGTCACGGTACCAAAATTTGGTACCTGGTACCGTAACGTTTTCATTTTTTTAGTACCGACTTGGTACCGAAATACCGGGTCTTTTGACAACACTACGTGAACCCATCATCTCTTCCTTTTTACTAGTTATAGCAAAAAATAAACATGAATGAAAATCAAACGTGCTGCAATTTATAGTACAAATAACGCAAAACACATTTGGATTTGTGGCGAATATAGCGCATTTCCCACATGCCGGTAGTTGTAGTTTTAATTTAGGCTTGTTTTGTTTAGTAAATTCGTTTAGGCTTGGCGTTTCTAATAAATGTTGTTTTAAATAAATGTCACTGTAATTTGTTTGCTTTATACTTTCCTGTACATTCCTGTTTTTTTATTTATTTAGTGGATTGGTTATGGAGTGTTTATAGTGTATTTATTGTTTTTAAACAATCAAATTCATTAATGAACCGGTATTTTTCATTACGTCGATGCAACTTATGTTTGCTATAATGCAATTTTGACTCTGTGTAACTTATAGGCAGGTACAATTTATTATTTACAGAAAAAATTACTCCTTATTTACAGAAAATCACAATTATAAGAGAAGTAGCTATGTCAGATTTGTGGATGAATCATTCTTTTTAGCTGAATCATTTCAGTAAATCGCTTGTAGTTCACAAAACTGGTATGAATGATTTGTTCACAAATAAAGGGAATTTTTCGGTGAAAATTTAATTGAATATTTTAATGTTTTTGTGCCTCTGTTTTGAAGCTTCACACTCAGTTTTTTGTAATTGCATGGAAAAGAGCGAGCAAAATTTTTCATTTTTCTTCCATGGACAAAATAACATTCAGAAAGAACTGAGTGTGAGTAAATTACATCATTTTCATTTTTGAGTTGACCTACCCCTTTTTCTTTGTTTAATTCATGTTGGGCTTTGGCGCGGTTCACATACGTTTCTTTTCTGTGTTGGCACCATACTGCTGCATTCTGACATCAAGCCACAAAAATGTTGAAGGAGTGAGCGGAGTTCTTATTATAGAGTCCTTTTCCATGATGTCAAGAGGGATTGATGTGGATGTAGGGAGTAGATGACCGCTAAAACTCGTCGCTTCAGCAAGTCTGTGTGTGCGACTGCCGCACTGTGCCGTGACAAATCGTCCCAGCTTGAGAAGGGCCCCATTGTGCTGAGCCACAACATCTCATCTGTGTGACACATTCTGCCCGAACATCACTTTCCTGAAAGTGCATTTGTGTATGGGATAAAGAGGAACACGGACAGACGTGGAGAGGAAAAAGATTGAATTGGGGGTTGGGAAGTAGTGGTGTCCCATTTGTGTACAAATTGTTCTTTCTGGAAATCAGATTGTGATTAACAGATTTGACAAGAAAAATTATTTTGCACGATTGTCGACTAAAATATTTTCATTTCAGCCGGTGAACTGGACTAAAATGATGAAATACTGGCTAAATTTAAAGGATATTTTCATTGACTAAAACCAGAAAAACTGAGTATCTAGAAATTAATTGTTTCTAACCAATCATTTTTTCCCCAATCAGTTAATCCAATTGTAAACCATCTAAATGAAACGGTTCACTAATAAGTACTGTGTTTAAAGTCTGTGTTCAAACTGTCATTTTAATATGATTTAAATACAATTATAGTATTTACTAATATTTTAAGTGGGCTTATTTTTTATTTTTACATTTTCAGTTTTCATTATTATTTTAGTTTTAGTAATTTTAGTACTTGCTTATTTCAGTTTGTTTCCACTGCAACATTTCTAATTTTCATTTGTTCTTTTTCATTTAATATTTATATTTAATTTTATTTCAGCATTTTCAGTTATTACAGTTATTACCAAAAATTTTTACCAAAATAATTATTTGGCCAACAATTGCCAGAAATTATTTTTATTCGTTAACACTAACAACACTTATGTTAAAGCCTATAGAATTAGTACCTAGCATTCAGCTGCTTTGCTGGTGCACTAATGTAATTTCCTGTTCATGTTTCCCGTCTCAGGTGATTTACCTAAAGAAAACACCAGAGGAAGCCTATAGAGCCCTTATTTCCGGCTCCAATGCCTCATACCTTCCCTTCAGGTAAGCACCCACCACATATCCACATCTTTTGCAAAATGGATTAAAAAAAATACAAAAAATGTCTGTTCTTGTCAAACCTTTGCTAATATATATTTTGCCTAATTTCTCCCACTTTCCTCTCTCTCTCCCTTGCTTATTGCACACTGCACTCTAATCTGATTTTGCATGAAATATTGTCTCTCCTGTGGCTCACAGGGTTTTTAATGCGATAAACTTCTTTGCCCAGATAAATAAACAAGCAAAGTGGAAAAACAGCACAAACGTTTTGCAAGCCATGAAGCTGACAGGCCAGATAGTTGTTGTCGTGCATCTATATAGTGATGCTCATAATTGCAGCGGGATTAGATTATTTTGCCTCTGCGGGTCGACATCTCTGGCCTTTAATTTGGGATTACAGCGTACGGCTGGGTCAGCGCACTCATGTAATCTCTTTTTTTGAGCTGAATTCTGGACTCGGTTCCAAACTGTCGCAAAGGACAGGACACTAAAACCTTTGAGCTGATGGCCATACGCAAGGCTGAGCAGGACATACGTAAGGCCCTTGAGCAGGAGGAAAACCATCTGTGGCAGGTTCTAGACTCAGTGCAGCTGGTGTGTAGTGGTAATCTACTCTGTCAGATTTGTGAATGGGTAGAGAAAGGGACAATTCTGTTGTGAATGGGTCATCTTGTTGGATAATAGTGTTGTCATTTTAAAATGAGAGTAATAGGTGTTCACTTGTACTTTTGTGTAACTTTTTTTATTGGAAGGTGTTACTGTTGAGATTGAATCACTAGACTCTAGTGGTGATTTATTAGTAGTGTTCCCATGCAGTATAATGTTTAAAAGGTGATTAAAATAAATAGGTAGGATTGCAATGGGAGACAGGAAAAAAAGAGTTGGAGTCATGGCTTGGTGGTTAGCATGCAAAAAAAAAAGTATGTATATAATACATTTAAAAAATATATATCATATGTAATAATAAATAAAAGTATATAACAATTTGGCCTTAAATATTTAATTTTGAATATTTTTAAAATGTTAATATAACATTAAGTATCTTTTAATTAATAATTTTTAAAAAATTTATCAAGTGAGAGATTTTCTCTCTCTTGTTGTTTTATTAAAATGAATGACAAACAGCAGGAATATTAGACTGCTGTCACTTTAAGAGCTTCCCAGATTCAATGTACTGTAACATATGTATTTTCTTTCTCAGCTGTTTGCTTTCACTTGAGACCTAAATTACTGTGTTTATGAGGATACTTGCATAGACGGGCATTTTGACAAACAAGTGTGTGTATTTAACCGTTCAAGGCCTATAAAGCGGCAAAAATAACTCCCGTGCTCTGAGCACCATCTTCATGTGCACGCGCCTTTCAGACAGCACACATATATAGTGAAATTAGTTCTCTTTCGCTACTGATTGAATTTCAATGGCTTAAAATCACTTGTTTTTAAACCGCAATGATTAAAAATGCAAACGATAAGTTTTTGTGACCATGTAGCACAGCAATGTCAAGTGAGCGTGTAACCACAAATTTCTACCGTTTAATCGTGTCTACCGGTATTTTGCCCGCCCCTATTTTTATTACATTCTATGTGATGTATATGATATGGCCTTAAATATTAATTTATTTTAAATATTCATGCATTTGTAATCATGTTATTTAAAGAAAATATATTGAGTGTATTTTAATGAATAACCTTTAATGAATAGTTTAATTCATGTATTAAATTTGCTTAAATGTAATACAATTTCAATGATTAAAAACTTTGCAACGGTGAGAGAGAAAGAATAGGTTTAAAACAATATTTCAGGTTAAATTCTGGGGAAATTGACTGATATCTTATTTTTGAGAACAAACTGTTATTTATTCCATTATATTCCTTTTACAGTTTTATGGTGGTCACATGATGATTAATGTGTCTCCAAACTCAGTGCGAGTCTATTTTTCCTGTCATGCTATATGTAAGACAGTTGTGGATTTGTGCTAGTCTGACTGCTGTTTGGTTATTATACCACCCAGTCGCCCTGTTAGATGCTAGCCGTGGTTCCAAGACGCCCCCCCCCCCTGCTGTTTCTTAAAATGACGAGGAATTCCCATGGAAATATTATTTAATCTCCTAAAACATTGTTCTTTCTCTTTTAAAACCACTCTGTCACACAGAAATCACAGACACATGACATTTTTCATTACCATGTAGTTAGTATTCCTGGTTAGTAAGTCCTCTTGGTTGTTTTCCACCATCAGATGAGATTTGACCCCTCAGCTCTGTCCTCCCTATTCACTGACCCAGAAACACAAAAGTCTTAAAGTTCACCCAGGCCAAGCACATAGCTGCATATTCTGTTATGCATGCATATATAATGAGGGACACATGGCCTCATCGAACAGAAACACTCATTGTTAAAGTGGACTCTCTTTGGCTAATGATTCAGAGCTGTATGCACTGAATAGTGAAGAGGCCTACATTTTCTAAATCTGCGATCTTCAGTGCAGTCCCATGATGCTTTTAACCGAGGGTTTATGAATTTATGGAACAGACCGTATATCTGTGCTTTCTGAGATAGGCTGTAAGTGCTTCCGGTATAGATTAGCTCTGGCCTCCAAACAGTTTGGAAGCATCATTCACTGAATGCAAACAGGAAACAGCAGCTTTGTTTTTAAAGTGCTGTTATTAATGCTTTTCCCAAAAGGCTGAAATCTCCCTTTGGTTTTCTTTGTAACACAAACTTTCGTGTCATCAAGGGAATTTTTTTTTTACTCATTGACCGTCATTGGTCTCTGAAACCAGAAGGAATTATGTTACTCATTAGTGGGTTTATTGGTCAACATGTCTATTGTGTGGGCATTAGTTCAAATGCTCTTGCACTTTATCCAACACTTCCTTTTGAGTAACAGTTGAGTCATTATC
The DNA here is from genome assembly GCF_001515605.1 of Sinocyclocheilus anshuiensis. Classification (NCBI taxonomy): domain Eukaryota; kingdom Metazoa; phylum Chordata; class Actinopteri; order Cypriniformes; family Cyprinidae; genus Sinocyclocheilus; species Sinocyclocheilus anshuiensis. The sequence continues at coordinate 202,929 of NW_015554116.1, read as the reverse complement.
AAAAAATATGTTGACTTTCTGACTTGCGAAATGTTTTTGAATTAAATTCAGTTTTCCCTTAAAATTAATTAATTAAAAATATTTAAAAAATTAAATATTAGGCTATATACAGTGGGTACGG